>NC_091199.1:18898636-18991038 GCF_040958095.1 Procambarus clarkii | reverse complement strand
GGCCGAGCATAGCATTGAGAAGGTTTTCAGGCTAGGCCGGTACAACAAAGACCGAGACCGAATGATAAAGATAGTGTTTGCAAACGAGAACACAAAGGAGAGGATCCTATCAAGGAAGAGCTCCCTGAAAAACGTGGGAAAATTAAAAAATGTATTCCTCCAGCGAGACATGACAAGGGAGGAGAGAGCCGTGGCGGCAGAAGCAAGGAAGAGGCGCAGGGCGAGAGGGGAAAACCAGGAAGTCACAGCTCCCAACACAACACCCCCAGAGGCGAGGGGGGAACCCACAACCAGCTACCCAGTAACACCAGAAGGGAGGACAACCCCGCCTCCCTCCTCTGCATAGAAAACCCCCCTACCCCAAACCCTCCCTGCCCCCACTCAAAAGTTCAGCCAAATCTCCCTCCCCCCACACCCAATCCCCACCCTTCTACCCCTCCCCTCCTCCCGAGTCCTCCCTCCCCCCCTTTCCTTCTCGTCCTCCCTCCCCTTTCACCCCATGCCCTCCCTGTCCCTCCCCCTTCACTGGATCCCCCGCCCCACATTCCAGTATCCTCTGAGATCCTGTTACCCACCTCACAGGTCCTCACACCCATGGAACAGCCTCCCCCACCAGCAGAACACTCACCAAGGAGGCGATTTGAGAAGGGACAGAAGAAAGTGAGCCTCAAAGCGATGTACACTAACATAGATGGAATTACAAATAAAGCAAATGAGCTTGGAGAACTGGTACTAGAGGAAAACCCAGACATAATAGCCCTCACAGAAACAAAGATCACGAAAACGATAACAAATGCAGTGTTCCCACAGGACTATTATGTTATGAGGAAAGAGAGGGAAGGAAGAGGTGGGGGTGGTGTAGCTCTGCTGGTAAGAAAAGGCTGGGATTTTGAGGAGATGGATATTCAGGGCTGTGAAGGTTTCAGTGACTACATAGCAGGTACTGTAACAAATGGAGGGAAAAAAATTATAGTCGCAGTCATATATAATCCACCACCAAATGACAGAAGACCTAGACAGGAATATGATAGAAACAACATGGCCACCATTAACATAATAGAAAGAGCAGCTTCTGTTGCTAGCAGGAATGGATCTGGACTACTAATTATGGGAGACTTCAACCATGGGAAGATAGATTGGAAGAACAGAGACCCGCATGGAGGACCAGAAACATGGAGAGCTAAGCTGCTGAACGTGGCAACAAGAAACTTTCTAAGCCAGCATACCAAAGAGCCAACAAGAATGAGAGGAGAAGATGAACCAGCAATGCTTGATTTGATATTTACCCTAAATGAATGGGATATAAGGGAAGTTAAGATGGAAGCGCCCTTGGGAATGAGTGACCACAGTGTATTGAACTTTGAGTACCTGGTAGAGCTAGGACTTATCTCCCCCCAAAAAGAACTAGGAATCAAAAGGCTGGCATACCGAAAGGGGAATTATGAACAGATGAGAAGTTTCCTAAGTGAAATACCTTGGGACACAGACCTCAGAGACAAGTCTGTACAGGGTATGATGGACTATGTTACCCAAAAGTGTCAGGAGGCAGTAAACAGGTTCATCCCGGCCCAAAGGGAAAAATCCGAGAAGCAACAGAAGAATCCATGGTATAATAGGGCATGTATGGAAGCGAAGAAACTGAACAAAAAGGCGTGGAGGAACTTCCGGAATAACAGAACACCAGAAAGCAGGGAGAGATACCAGAGAACCAGGAATGAGTACGTCAGGGTGAGAAGAGAAGCAGAGAAAAATTTTGAAAATGATATAGCAAACAAAGCCAAGACCGAACCAAAGCTACTCCACAGTCACATCAGAAGGAAAACAACAGTGAAAGAACAGGTATTGAAACTTAGAACAGGCGAGGACAGGTATACAGAGAATGACAGAGAGGTGTGTGAGGAACTCAACAAGAGGTTCCAGGAGGTCTTCACAATAGAACAGGATGAGGTCACTGTGCTTGGAGAAAGGGAGGTAAACCAGGCGGCCTTGGAGGAGTTCGAAATTACGAGAGAGGAGGTCAAGAGACACCTGCTGGATCTGGATGTTAGAAAGGCGGTTGGTCCAGATGGGATCTCACCATGGGTACTGAAAGAGTGTGCAGAGGCACTTTGCTTGCCACTCTCCATAGTGTATAGTAAGTCACTAGAGACGGGAGACCTACCAGAAATATGGAAGACGGCGAATGTGGTCCCAATATACAAAAAGGGCGACAGACAAGAGGCACTGAACTACAGGCCAGTGTCCTTGACTTGTATACCATGCAAGGTGATGGAGAAGATCGTGAGAAAAAACCTGGTAACACATCTGGAGAGAAGGGACTTCGTGACAAATCGCCAACATGGATTCAGGGAGGGTAAATCTTGCCTTACAGGCTTGATAGAATTCTACGATCAGGTGACACAGATTAAGCAAGAAAGAGAGGGCTGGGCGGACTGCATTTTCTTGGATTGTCGGAAAGCCTTTGACACAGTACCGCATAAGAGGCTGGTACATAAGCTGGAGAGACAGGCAGGTGTAGCTGGTAAGGTGCTCCAGTGGATAAGGGAGTATCTAAGCAATAGGAAGCAGAGAGTTACGGTGAGGGGTGAGACCTCCGAATGGCGTGAAGTCACCAGTGGAGTCCCACAGGGCTCTGTACTCGGTCCTATCTTGTTTCTGATATATGTAAATGATCTCCCGGAGGGTATCGATTCATTTCTCTCAATGTTTGCGGACGATGCTAAAATTATGAGAAGGATTAAAACAGAAGAGGACTGTTTGAGGCTTCAAGAAGACCTAGACAAGCTGAAGGAATGGTCGAACAAATGGTTGTTAGAGTTTAACCCAACCAAATGTAATGTAATGAAGATAGGTGTAGGGAGCAGGAGGCCAGATACAAGGTATCATCTGGGAGAGGAAATTCTTCAGGAGTCAGAGGAAGGAAAAAGACTTGGGGGTTGATATCACGCCAGACCTGTCTCCTGCAGCACATATCAAGCGGATAACATCAGCGGCATATGCCAGGCTGGCCAACATACGAACGGCATTCAGAAACTTGTGTAAAGAATCATTCAGAACTTTGTATACCACATATGTCAGGCCAATCCTGGAGTATGCAGCCCCAGCATGGAGTCCATATCTAGTCAAGGATAAGACTAAACTGGAAAAGGTTCAAAGGTTTGCCACCAGACTAGTACCCGAGCTGAGAGGTATGAGCTACGAGGAGAGACTACGGGAATTAAACCTCACTTCGCTGGAAGACAGAAGAGTTAGGGGGGACATGATCACCACATTCAAGATTCTGAAGGGGATTGATAGGGTAGATAAAGACAGTCTATTTAACACAAGGGGAACACGCACAAGGGGACACAGGTGGAAACTGAGTGCCCAAATGAGCCACAGAGATATTAGAAAGAACTTTTTTAGTGTCAGAGTGGTTGACAAATGGAATGCATTAGGAAGTGATGTGGTGGAGACTGACTCCATACACAGTTTCAAGTGTAGATATGACAGAGCCCGATAGGCTCATGAATCTGTACACCTGTTGATTGACGGTTGAGAGGCGGGACCAAAGAGCCAGAGCTCAACCCCCGCAAACACAACTAGGTGAGTACAACTAGGTGAGTACACACACACACACACACACACACACACACACACACACACACACACACACACACACACATGGAGAAACACAGGACCAGAAACATGGAGAGCTAAGCTGCTGGACGTGGCAACAAGAAACTTTCTAAGCCAGCACATCAAGGAACCAACAAGAATGAGAGGAGAAGATGATCCAGCAATGCTTGATTTGACATTTATCCTAAATGAGTGGGATATAAGGGAAGTTAAGGTGGAAGCGCCCTTGGGAATGAGTGACCACAGTGTATTGAACTTTGAGTACCTGGTAGAGGTAGGAATTATTTCCCCCAAAAAAGAACTTGGAATCAAAAGGCTGGCATACGGAAAGCGGAATTATGAACAGATGAGAAGTTTCCTAAGGGAAATACCTTGGGACACAGACCTCAGAGATAAGTCTGTACAGGGTATGATGGACTATGTTACCCAAAAGTGTCAGGAGGCAGTAAACAGGTTCATCCCGGCCCAAAGGGAAAAATCCGAAAAGCAACAGAAGAATCCATGGTATAATAGGGCATGTATGGAAGCGAAGAAACTGAACAAAAGGGCGTGGAGGAACTTCCGGAATAACAGAACACCAGAAAGCAGAGATAGATACCAGAGAACCAGGAATGAGTACGTCAGTGTGAGAAGAGAAGTAGAGAAGTTTTGAAAATGATATAGCAAACAAAGCCAAGACCGAACCAAAGCTACTCCACAGTCACATCAGAAGGAAAACAACAGTGAAAGAACAGGTATTGAGACTTCGAACAGGCAAAGACAAGTATACAGAGAATGACAAAGAGGTGTGTGAAGAACTCAACAAGAGGTTCCAGGAAATCTTCACAATAGAACAAGGTGAGGTCACTGTGCTAGGAGAAAGGGAGGTAAACCAGGTGGCCTTGGAAGAGTTCGAAATTACGAGAGAGGAGGTCAAGAGACACCTGCTGGATCTGGATGTTAGAAAGGTTGTTGGTCCAGAGGGGATCTCACTATGGGTAATGAAAGAGTGTGCAGAGGCACTTTGCTTGCCACTCTCCATAGTGCATAGTAAGTCACTAGAGACGGGAGACCTACCAGAAATATGGAAGACTGCGAATGTGGTCCCAATATACAAAAAGGGCGACAGGCAAGAGGCACTGAACTACAGGCCAGTGTCCTTGACTTGTATACCATGCAAGGTGATGGAGAAGATCGTGAGAAAAAACCTGGTAACACATCTGGAGAGAAGGGACTTCGTGACAAATCGCCAACAGGGGTTCAGGGAGGGTAAATCTTGCCTGACAGGCTTTATAGAATTCTACGATCAGGTGACAAAGATTAAGCAAGAAAGAGAGGGCTGGGCGGACAGTATTTTCTTGGATTGTCGGAAAGCCTTTGACACAGTACTGCATATGAGGCTGGTACATAAGCTGGAGAGACAGGCAGGTGTAGCTGGTAAGGTGCTCCAGAGGATAAGGGAGTACCTAAGCAATAGGAAGCATAGAGTTACGGTGAGGGGTGAGACCTCCAATTGGCGTGAAGTCACCAGTGGAGTCCCACAGGGCTCTGTACTCGGTCCTATCTTGTTTCTGATATATGTAAATGATCTCCCAGAGGGTATTAATTCATTTCTCTCAATGTTTGCAGACGATGCCAAAATTATGAGAAGGATTCAGACAGAAGAGGACTGTTTGAGGCTTCAAGAAGACCTAGACAAGCTGAAGGAATGGTCGAACAAATGGTTGTTAGAGTTTAACCCAACCAAATTTAATGTAATGAAGATAGGTGTAGGGAGCAGGAGGCCAGATACAAAGTATCATCAGGGAGAAGAAATTCTTCAAGGAGTCAGAGAAAGAAAAAGACTTGAGGATTGATATCACGCCAGTCCTGTCTCCTGCAGCACATATCAAGAGGATAACACCAGCGGCATATGCCAGGCTGGCCACCATACGAACGGCATTCAGAAATTTGTGTAAAGAATCATTCAGAATTTTGTATACCAATTATGTCAGGCCAATCCTGGAGCATGCAGCCCCAGCATGGAGTCCATATCTAGTCAAGGATAAGACTAAACTGGAGCAGGTTCAAAGGTTTGCCACCAGACTAGTACCCGAGCTGAGAGGTATGAGCTACGAGGTAAGACTACGGGAATTAAACCTCACTTCACTGGAAGACAGAAGAGTTAGGGGGGACATGATCACCACATTCAAGATTCTGAAGGGAACTGATAGGGTAGATAAAGACAGGCTAATAAACACAGGGGGCACACGCACAAGTGGGACACAGGTGGAAACTGTGTGCCCAAATGAGCCACAGAGATATTAGAAAGAACTTTTTTCGTGTCAGAGTGGTTGACAAATGGAATGCATTAGGAAGTGATGTTGTGGAGGCTGACTCCATTCACAGTTTCAAGTGTAGATATGATAGAGCCCAATAGGCTCAGGAGTCTGTACACCTATTGATTGACGGTTGAGAGGCGGGACCAAAGAGCTAGATCTCAACCCCCGCAAACACAACTAGGTGAGTACAACTAAGTGAGTACACACACACACTCACACACACACACACACACACACACACACACACACACACACACACACACACACACACACACACACACACACACACACACACACACACACACACACACACACACACACACACACCCAGGCAACAGGGGAACTGCCAGAAATTTGGAAAGCAGCTAACGTAGTCCCAATATATAAGAAAGGGGATAGACAGGAGGCACTGAACTACAGGCCAGTGTCCCTAACCTGTATACCATACAAGCTGATGGAGAAGATTGTGCGAAGAAAGCTAGTGGAACATCTGGAGCAAAAGAACTTTGTAACACAGCATCAACATGGGTTCAAGTATGGCAGGTCATGCCTCACAGGGTTCCTTGAATTCTACGACCAGGCAACAAAAATCAGGCAAGAAAGAGAAGGGTGGGCAGACTGCATATTTTTGGATTGTCAGAAAGCCTTTGATACAGTGGTTCACAAGTGGCTAGTGAAAAAGCTGGAGACGCAGACTGGAATGAAAGTCAAGGTACTCCATTGGATAAAGGAGTACCTAAGCAACAGGAGACAACGAGTCAGTGTGAGGGGTGAGGTCTCAGATTGGCGAGACATTACAAGTGGAGTCCCGCAGGGGTCAGTCCTTGGACCTATACTGTTTCTGATATATGTAAATGATATCCCAGAGGGTATAGACTCGTTTCTCTTAATGTTTGCTGATGATGCAAAAATTATGAGGAGGATTGAAACAGAGGATGATAACAGGAGGCTACAAGATGACCTAGACAGACTGAGTGAATGGTCCAACTCATGGGCTGGACTCACCCTCACCTGGATTCCAACTCATGGAATGGGCTGTTGAAGTTCAACCCCAGTAAATGCAAAGTAATGAAACTAGGCAGTGGAAACAGGAGACCAGACACAGGATACAGAATAGGAGATGACGTACTTAATGAAACGGACAGAGAGAAAGATCTAGGAGTTGATATCACACCAAACCTGTCACCTGAAGCCCACATAGAAGAATAACGTCTGCGGCATATGCGAGGCTGGCTAACATCAAAACAGCGTTCAGGAAAATGGGTAAGGAATCATTCAGAATCTTGTACACCACATATGTAAGATTTATCCTGGAGTATGCGGCCCCAGCATGGAGCCCGTATCTTTTCAAGCACAAGACGAAGCAGGAAAAAGTTCAAAGGTATGCCACTTGACTAGTCCCAGAACTAAGAGGCATGAGTTACGAGGAAAGGCTGCGAGAATGGCACCTTACGACACTGGAAGACACAAGAGTAAGGGCAGACATGACTACAACCTGCAAAATCATCAGGGGAAACGACTGGGTAAACAAGGATAACCTATTCAACACTGGCGGGACGCGAACAAGGGGACACAGGTGGAAACTGAGTACTCACATGAGCCACAGGGACGTTAGCAGGAACTTTTTCATTGTCAGAGTAGTTAACATTGTGGAATGCATTAGGCAGTGATGTGGTGGAGGCTGACTCCATACACAGTTTTAAATGTAGATATGATAGAGCCCAGTAGGCTCAGGAATCTGTACACCAGTTGATTGACAGTTGAGAGGCGGGACCAAAAAGCTAAAGCTCAACCCCCGCAAGCACAAGTAGGTGAGTATAAATAGGTGAGTACACACACACACACGCACACGCGCACACACACACACACACACACACACACACACACACACACACACACACACACACACACACACACACACACACACACACACACACACACACACACACACACGTAACTTTGATACAGTACCACACAAGAGGCTAGTGCGAAAGTTGGAGATGCAGGCTGGAGTGAGAGGGAAGGTACTCCGGTGGATAGAGGAATACCTAAGCAACAGGAGACAACGAGTCTGTGTGAGGGGTGAGGCCTCAGATTGGCGAGACGTCACAAGTGGAGTCCCGCAGGGGTCAGTCCTTGGACCTATACTGTTTCTGGTATATGTAAATGATCTCCCAGAGGGTATAGATTCGTTCCTCTCAATGTTTGCCGACGATGCAAAAATTATGAGGAGGATTGAAACAGAGGATGATAGTGGGAGGCTACAAGATGACCTGGATAGACTGAGTGAATGGTCCAACAAATGGCTGTTGAAGTTCAACCCGAGTAAATGCAAAGTAATGAAACTAGGCAGTGGAAATAGGAGGCCAGGCACAGGATACAGAATAGGAGATGAAGTACTTAATGAAACAGACAGAGAGAAAGATCTAGGAGTTGATATCACACCAAACCTGTCTCCTGAAGCCCACATAAAGAGAATAACGTCTGCGGCATATGCGAGGCTGGCTAACATCAGAACGGCGTTCAGGAACCTGTGTAAGGAATCATTCAGAATCTTGTACACCACATATGTAAGACCAATCCTGGAGTATGCGGCCCCAGCATGGAGCCCGTACCTTGTCAAGCACAAGACGAAGCTGGAAAAAGTCCAAAGGTATGCTACTAGACTAGTCCCAGAACTAAGAGGCATGAGTTATGAGGAAAGGCTGCGGGAAATGCACCTCACGACACTGGAAGACAGAAGAGTAAGGGGGGGACAAGATCACAACCTACAAAATCCTCAGGGGAATCGACCGGGTAAACAAGGATGAACTATTCAACACTGGTGGGACGCGAACAAGGGGACACAGGTGGAAGCTGAGTACCCAAATGAGCCACAGAGACGTTAGAAAGAACTTTTTCAGTGTCAGAGTAGTTAGTAAATGGAATGCATTAGGAAGTGATGTGGTGGAGGCTGACTCCATACACAGTTTCAAATGTAGATATGATAGAGCCCAATAGGCTCAGGAATCTGTACACCAGTTGATTGACGGTTGAGAGGCGGGACCAAAGAGCCAGAGCTCAACCCCCGCAAGCATAATTAGGTGAGTACAATTAGGTGAGTACACACACACACACACACACACACACACACACACACACACACACACACACACACACACACACTCACACTAACACTCACACCATCTTCCTCTATTTCCTCCCACCCCTCAGGGCTCAGGGTTCTTCACACCTCAGTGACTGGGACTTTTCCTCATCCACCTAGTGCCTTATCATGCCCCCTCCTTCCTTCTTTCCCCCACTGGACCATTAGACCATCTCTCCCACCCCCCCCCCCCCCCTCTCTCCCTCTACATACCCTTAACATCCCTCTCTCACTCACCCACTCCCTCCTACCCTCCTTCCTTCCCTCCTACATTCCTTCAGTCGTTCATTCTTCCCCGCCCTCCCTCCCACTTCCCCTATACGCACACACACCTCCCCACCCATCCAGTACACACACACATACACACACACACAGTCTTGAAAATCTAGACATCCTGTCTAAATCCTGTCTAGAAAATGGCTGCTAAAGTTCAACTCGGGAAAGTGTAAGGTGATGAAATTAGGCGAAGGGAGCAGGAGGCTGAACATAAGGTATCATCTAGGACTGGAAATCCTGCAAGAGTCAAATAGAGAGAAGGATCTGGGGGTTGATATCACACCGAACCTGTCCCCAGAGGCCCACATCAAAAGAATATCATCAGCGGCATATGCTAGACTGGCCAACATAAGAACTGCCTTCAGAAACTTGTGTAAGGAATCTTTCAGAACCCTGTATACCACTTATGTAAGACCAATCCTGGAGTATGCAGCTCCAGCCTGGAGTCCATACCTAGTTAAACACAAGACAAAGTTAGAGAAGATTCAGCGGTATGCCACCAGGCTCGTCCCGGAACTGAGAGGATTGAGCTACGAGGAAAGGCTAAAGGAGCTGAACCTCACATCCCTGGAAAACAGAAGAGTAAGGGGAGACATGATAACCACCTACAAAATTCTCAGGGGAATTGACAGGGTGGACAAAGACAAACTCTTCAGCACGGGTGGGACACGAACAAGGGGACACAGGTGGAAACTTAGTACCAAGATGAGCCACAGAGACGTTAGAAAGAATTTTTTCAGTGTCAGAGTAGTTAATAAATGGAATGCACTAGAAAGTGATGTGGTGGAGGCTGACTCCATACACAGTTTCAAATGTAGATATGATAGAGCCCAGTAGGCTCAGGAATCTGTACACCAGTTGATTGACAGTTGAGAGGCGGGACCAAAGAGCCAAAGCTCAACCTCCGCAAGCATAATTAAGTGAACAATTAGGTGAGTACACATACACACACACACACACACACACACACACACACACACACACACACACACACACACACACACACACACACACACACACACACACACACACACACACACACACACACACAGCTGTCACGGGCTGCTTCCTGGGGTGTGTGTGTGTGTGTGGTGTGGGGAAAAAAAAAAAAGTAGTTAGTAAGTTAGTAGTTAGTTAGTAAACAGTTGATTGACAGTTGAGAGGCGGGCCGAAAGAGCAAAGCTCAACCCCCGCAAAAACGCAACTTGTAAACACAACTAGTAAACACACACAAAGTTTAAAAAGATTAAAGGTGACAAAGATTAAACAAGAAAGAGAAGGCTGGGCGGACTGCATTTTTTTGGACTGTCGGAAAGCCTTTGACACAGTACCCCATAAAAGGTTGATGCATAAGCTGGAGAAACAGGCAGGAGTATCTGGTAGGGCGTTTCAGTGGATAAGGGAGTACCTAAACAATAGGAAGCAGAGAGTTACAGTGAGGGGTGAGACCTTAGACTGGCGGGAAGTCACCAGTGGAGTACCACAGGGCTCTGTACTTGGACCTATCCTGTTTCTGATATACGTAAATGATCTCCCGGAGGGTATAGACTCATTCCTCTCAATGTTTGCTGACGACGCCAAAATTATGAGAAGGATTAAGACAGAGGAGGACAGCTTGAGGCTTCAAGAAGACCTGGACAAGCTGCAGGAATGGTCGAACAAATGGCTGTTAGAGTTTAACCCAAGCAAATGAAATGTAATGAAGATAGGGGTAGGAAGCAGGAGACCAGATACAAGGTACCATTTGGGAGATGAAATACTTCAAGAGTCAGAGAGAGAGAAAGACCTGGGGGTTGATATCACGCCAGACCTGTCCCCCGAAGCACATATCAAGAGGATAACGGCATCAGCATATGCCAGGTTGGCTAACATAAGAACGGCCTTTTGAAACTTGTGTAAGGAATCTTTCAGAACATTATAAACCACATATGTCAGACCAATCCTGGAGTATGCGGCTCCAGCATGGAGTCCATATCTAGTCAAGCATAAGACTAAAATGGAAAAGGTTCAAAGGTTTGCCACCAGACTAGTACCTGAGCTGAGAGGTATGAGCTACGAGGAGAGACTACGGGAATTAAACCTCACTTCGTTGGAAGACAGAAGAGTTAGGGGGGGACATGATCACCACATTCAAGATTCTCAAGGGAATCGACAGGGTTGATAAAGACAGGCTGTTTAACACAAGGGGCACACGCACTACGGGACACAGGTGGAAACTGAGTGCCCAAATGAGCCACGGAGATATTAGAAAGAACTTTTTTAGTGTCAGAGTGGTTGACAAATGGAATGCATTAGGAAGTGATGTGGTGGAGGCTGACTCCATGCACAGTTTCAAGTGTAGATATGATAGAGCCCAATAGGCTCAGGAACCTGTACACCTGTTGATTGACAGTTGAGAGGCGGGACCAAAGAGCCAGAGCTCAACCCCCGCAAGCACAACTAGGTGAGTACAACTAGGTGAGTACACACACAGACACACACACACCCCAAGGATAAACTATTCAACACTGGTGGGACGCGAACAAGGGGACACAGGTGGAAACTGAGTACTCACATGAACCACAGAGACGTTAGAAGGAACTTTTTCAGTGTCAGAGTAGTTAACAGATGGAATGCATTAGGTAGTGATGTGGTGGAGGCTGACTCCATACACAGTTTTAAATGTAGATATGATAGAGCCCAGTAGGCTCAGGAATCTGTACACCAGTTGATTGACAGTTGAGAGGCGGGACCAAAGAGCCAAAGTTCAACCCCCGCAAGCACAACTAGGTGAGTACAAATAGGTGAGTACACACACACAGGGACAGGGAACACGTGTGGGCTGCGCTTCTCGAAAAAGGAATCATATCTCTGGTCATCAAAGTGATACTGAGGAAAGTCAGTGTATAGTGATATTACGAAGTTTAACACAATGCATAGGCAGGCAATAACAATTTAGTGACAGTGTCGGATTGCGCTAAGTGGTCAACTACAATAGGAGTACGACATCGGTACCATGAGGAAGGAAACTTGGAGTCTGGCAGCGGTGTTGACATCAACAACTATAGCTGCAACAGCTGCTTCATACTCACCTAGTGTGTGCTCCGGTGGTTGAGCTGGTCGGTAAGAGCCTCTAGTGCTAATTAACAGTGTACAGTGCTTTTAGTATAACAAGTAGTCTTGGATATCAGCTAAAGAACATAAAGAATATTGAAATATACGGCTCATGTGATCACTACTTTTTGTCACCCAAGTGTCATAAGACCACATAGCCAATCCCCCCCAACCCCACCCCACACCAAACACCACCCACACACACACACTCACTCATTCCATTTCCTCTCCCACTCTCTCTCCCTAGCTCTACCACACTCTCCCTCTCTTTCTCACTCTCCTTCTCTCCCTCCCTCCCTCCCTCCCTCCCTCCACCTCTCTCCCTCCCTCCATCCTTCCCTCCCTCCTGCCACCGGCTGACCCCCATCTGTACCATCCTCTCTCACCATACACACGCACCTACCACCCAAAACTTCTAGGTTCTCCCCCCACCCTCCCGCCAACACACTCGCCCCCTGACTCGCCCGTCTTCACGCACACTCCCTCACACTTCCCCTCTCACACACTCAGCGACCCCCATCCCCCCACCGCACCACCCCTCCCATAATAATAAACACAGACCTCTCTCCCTCTCCTACCTCTGTCCCTCTCTCTCTCTCTCTCTCTCTCTCTCTCTCTCTCTCTCTCTCTCTCTCTCTCTCTCTCTCTCTCTCTCTCTCTCTCTCTCTCTCTCTCTCTCTCTCTCTCTCTCTCTCTCCCTCTCCTACCTCTGTCCCTCTCTCTCTCTCTCTCTCTCTCTCTCTCTCTCCCACATCTGCACCCTCCCCCTCACACTCTCGCACACTGGTGTTAGTGTACACTAATATTAAAGCTATGGGTCAAAAAAAGGATCAAGCAGAATAGTAAGAAAACAAAACACAGGTGGAGGAGAGAAACAGGGCGAGTCACACATGGAGATGACTGTTCGTGCATGGAGGGAAATCACTGAGGAAGTGATAGACAAGAGGAAAATCATAAGTAAACTGCAGAATGAACTAAGTGCAGCGCAAGAGGTGATAAAAAATCGAAAAACAGGATCTCCTCAGACTCTGGCCCCAGGTAACAGGAGATCTAGTAATGGCAGGGACCCCTATAATGGGTGCCACATTTGCTGAAATACTGAAGAGCCCAGAAGCAATGTCCACAGTCAAAGAAGTTGTAATTAAAGCAGTAACCTCACAGGAGGCAGCTAAATGAACGAGCCAGCAAATGGAAAGGAGAAGAGCTGTAGTAGTGGTAGGTATTAAGGAACAAGATGGTTCCACAAGGAAAGAATGGAGGACTAAAGACAAAGCTGCAGTGTCAGGGATTCTAAAGGAGATAGGTATGGAAGGGGTTGAAAAAGACATAGAAAAGTTTTTCCGGATTGTTCAGTACAACAAAGACAAAGACCACTTGATGAAGGTAGTCTTTAGAAACGAATTCATCTAAGAGGACGTCCTAGTAAAAAGAGCAAACTGAAATATGTAACGAATTACAGACAGGTATTCCTTCAGAGGGACATGACCAGGGAAGAGATAATACAGGTAGCAGATGCAAGGAAAAGGCGCAGGCTGGGGAAGGGAGGCAGGGAACCTCAACTTCACACCCAGCAATCCTAGTGAGGAGTGGGGCATCCCAATTTAGCATTTCAAGAACCCCAGTGGAGGACTGCAACATTACTGCAGTACCAGCTGCACTTAAATCAGCAGATATAGCTCCAATGCACAAGGGGGGTAGTAAGGCCTTGGCAAAAAATTATAGACCAGTTGTACTAACATCTCACATAATAAAAGTTTTTGGAAGAATGATTAGGAATCAACTTTCTAGTTTTATGGAAAATAATGAACTACACAACATAGGCCAACATGGATTTAGGGCGGGAAGATCCTGTCTGTCACAGTTACTCAACTACTATGACAAAATCCCAGAAGCTCTGGAAGAAAAGCAAAATGCAGATGTAGTATACACAGACTTTGCAAAGGCATTCGACAAATGTGATTATGGGTTGATAGCACACAAAATGAGGCCAATGGAAATAACTGGTAAAGTAGGACACTGGATACTCAATTTCCTGTTGAACAGAACACAAACAGTAACAGTCAATCAAATAAAATCGAGCCCAAGCGCAGTTAAAAGCTCTGTACCTCAAGGTACAGTACTGGCACCACTGCTTTTCCTTATTCTCATATCAGATATAGACAAAAATACGAGTCACAGCTTCGTGTCATCCTTTGCAGATGACATGAAAATTACCTCTGCGGTAATTGAAAAACTACAAGTAGATATCAACAATGTTTTCAATTGGGCAGCAGAAAATGATGTTTAACAGTGATAAATTCCAGGTACTCAGGTACGGTAAAAATGAGGATCTGAAACATAATACAGGGTACAAAACACAATCGAATCAACCCATAGTAGGAAAACAGCATGTCAAGGATTTGGGAATAATGATGTCCGACGACCTAACGTTTAGGGAGCATAACCATGCAAATATTGCGGCAGCCACAAAAATGATAGGATGGATTAAGAGAACTTTCAAATCCAGGGATCCCATCGCAATGGTTGTACTCTTGAAGTCACTTGTGTTGTCCCGTCTTGAGTACTACTCAGTACTCACCTCCCCCTTCAGAACAGGAGAGATTGCTGAAAAAGAGGGAATACAGAGAATATATACGACACGCATAGACGCGATAAAGACCTAAATTATTGGGATCGTCTCAAAGCTTACCTTGAGGTTACCTTGAGGTGCTTCCGGGGCTTAGTGTCCCCGCGGCCCGGTCGTCGACCAGGCCTCCTGGTTGCTGGACTGATCAACCAGGCTGTTAGACGCGGCTGCTCGCAGCCTGACGTATGAGTCACAGCCTGGTTGATCAGGTATCCTTTGGAGGTGCTTATCCAGTTCTCTCTTGAACACTGTGAGGGGTCGGCCAGTTATGCCCCTTATGTGTAGTCCAAAGCTCTCCAAATGTACTCACTAGAAAGGAGACGAGAGAGATACTAAATAATATACACATGGAAAATACTGGAGGGCCAGGTCCCAAATCTACACAGTAAAATAACAAGATACTGTAGTGAACGATATGGAAGAAAATGCAGAATAGAACCAGTGAAAAGCAGAGGTACCATGGGCACAATCAGAGAACACTGTATGAACATCAGAGGTCTGCGGTTGTTCAACGTCCTCCCAGCGAGCATAAGAAATATTTGCCGGAACAACCGTGGACATCTTCAACAGGAAACTAGATTGTTTCCTCCAAGGAGTGTCGGACCCACCGGACTGTGGTGGGTATGTGAGCCTGCGGGCCGCTCCACGCAACAGCCTAGTGGACCAAACTCTCACAAGTCAAGCATGGCCTCGGGCCGGGCTTGGGGAGTAGAAGAACTCCTAGAACCCCATCAAGTAGGTATCACAACTCCCCACCCCATAGAAGCACCCCCCCCACCCCAAGCACAGATCCTTCCTTCCCCCTACAAAATGCCCACCATACCACCTAAATCCACCCTTTGTCCCTACCCCGAATACCCCCTGCCTTCCCATCCCCTGATCTTCCTCCTGCCCCAAGCAGGCACAGGCAAGATCTAAGTCCTCCATCCCCACCCCACCCCCTCCAAACTACATCACAGGAGGACGAGCCCTCACCCCGTGCCCTGCCCGCCCCCATCCTCGAGCATTCCCTGTCCCTTCACCCATAGGAATTCTCCTTGTCCCAAGTAGGAAGCCTACCCAAGCAGCAATGCCCATGGAACAGCTTCCTACACTACTGGGGAGGGTGGGTGAAAACGGATATAGGAAAGTGAGCTTCAAGGTAATGTACTCAAACATCGATGAGGTTACCAATAAAGCAAGTGAACTGGCTGAAAGGGTGTAGGAAGAAAACCCAGATGTAATAGGACTCACAGAAACAAAATTGTGAGGAGTCATGACAAACACTGTGTTTCTAAAGGACTACTATATAGTAAGGAGAGAGAGGGAAGGGAGTGGAGGAGGAGGAGGAGGAGTCCTTCCTTATCAGCCTTGCTGATAAGGAAGGACTGGAGTTTTGGAAATTCCTGGCTGCGACGGATTCAGAGATTACATAACAGGAACTATGATATTGGGGGGACTTAAGATAATAGTGGCAGTCATTTACAACCCTCCACTAAATAACAGAAGACCCAGACAAGAATTCGACAGAAACAACATGGCAACCATATATATAATAAACAGAGCAGCTTCAGTTGCCTGCACGAATGGATCCAGACTCCTAATCATGGGCGATTTCAAGCATGGAAAAATAGACTGGGAGAATGGGGACCCACATGGAGGTGAAGATATATGGAGAGCTAAATTCTTGGAAGTGACAACCAGGAACATTCTGAGCCAACATGTCAAGGGAGCCACAAGAATGAGAGGCAATGACGAATCAGCTAGACTCGACATGATATTAACCTTGAATGATTCTGAAATAAGGGAAGTCGAATTTGAACTGCTTATAGGAATGAGTGACAACAGTGAATTGGTATTTGAGTATCTAGTAGAGGTAGAGATAACGTATGCAAGGATGGGATTGGAAGGGAAAAGACTAAATTCTCGAAGAGGAAAATATGACGAGATGTGGAACTTCATAATGGGAATACCATGGGAAACAGAACTAGGAGAAAAGTCTGTACAGAATATGATGGATTATGTCACCCAGAAGTGGCAGGAAGCTGCAGACAGGTTTATCCCAGTCAAAAAGAGAAAAATGAAAAGCGGCAGAAGAATCCATTGTTCAATCAGGAATGTGCAGCAGCGAAGCAATTGAGGAAAAGAACATGGAAAAACTACAGGAACAACAGAACACCAGAGAGCAGGGAGAGAGATACCAGACGGCCAGAAATGAGTACCTCAGAGTGAGGAGAGAAGCAGAGAGACAGTATGAAAATGACATCACGATTAAGCTAAGACCCAACCAAAACTGCTCCATAGCCACATCAGGAGGAAAACAGCAGTGAAGGAACAAGTGATGAAACTGAGAAAAGGGGAGAACAGTTACACAGAGAACGACAAGGAGGTGTGTGATGAACTCAACAAGTAATTCCAGGAGGTTTTCACAATAGAACAATGAGAAGTTTCCTGCACTAAATGAGGAGGCAAACCAAGCAACCTTGGAGGAATTTGACCTCACCAGTGATGAGGTCAAAAGGAATCTGTTGGAGCTGAATGTGACAAAGGCTCTTGGGCTTGACAGAATCTCACCGTGGATACTAAAAGAAAGTGCAGAGGCACTAAGTGTGCCACTCTCTATGGTGTGTAACAGGTCACTAGAAACGGGAGACCTACTGGACAGCTGGAAGACAGCTAATGTAGTCCCAGTAAACAAAAAGGGTGACAGTCAAGAGGCACTGAACTAAATGCCAGTTTCCCTAACTTGTATACCATGCAAGGTGATGGAGAAGATCCTGAAGAAAAGGCTCATAGAGCATCTGGAGAGAAAAAGCTTTGTAACACACCACCAGCATGGGTTTAGAGATGGTAAATCGTGCCTCGCAGGTCTAATAGAATTCTATGACCAAGCAACACAAATTAGGCAAGAAAGAGAAGAGTGGGCAGACTGCATTTTCTTGAACTGTTAGAAAGCCTTTGACACAGTACCTCACAAAAGGCTGTTATAAAAGTTGGAGCAACAGGCAGGCGTAAAAGGTAAGTGCTCCAGTGGATAAGGGAATATCTAAGCAACAGGAAACAGCGAGTAACTGTGAGGAGGGAGAGGCATCAGAGTGGCGAGATGTCACCAGCGGAGTCACTCAGATGGAACTTTGTGTTAAACAGTGAATTCACCAGACAGGCCACGTGGGAGGACCCACGAGGCTTTGTGTACATATTGGGTCAAGTGATCAGTGGTACAGTGAATTGGTGAACTGTAACACAACATACACCCCGATACAGTGACTGACTCCAGAGATTTGTGTTAGATAGAGAAGAACCGCCATCATCAATCTACTGGATTAGTGAATCACCACGAGGGAGACGACGACGGATCACTTCGTCATCCAGCATCGTAATTATTCACCTGGTTGTACTCACCTAGTTGTGCTTGCTGGGGTTGAGCTCTGGCTCTTTGGTCCTAGGAGGAGCAACAATCTTGGAGGAAATTTACCTCACCAGTGATGTGGTCAAAAGGAATCTGTTGGAACTGAATGTGTCAAAGGCTGTTGGGCCTGACAGAATCTCACCGTGGATTCTAAAAGAAGGTGCAGAAGCACTAAGTGTGCCACTTTCTATGGTGTATAACAGGTCCCTGGAAACGGGAGACCTTCCGGAAAGCTGGAAGACAGCTAACGTAGTCCCAATTTACATAAAGGGTGACAGGCAAGAGGCACTGAACTACAGGCCAGTTTCCCTAACTTGTATACCCTGCAAGGTGATGGAGAAGATTGTGAAGAAAAGGCTCGTAGAGCATCTGGAGGGAAACAGCTTTGTAACACACCACCAGCATGGGTTTAGAGATGGTAAATCGTGCCTCACAGGCCTAATAGAATTTCATGACCAAGCAACACAAATTAGGCAAGAAAGAGAAGGGTGGGCAGACTGCATTTTCTTGGACTGTTAGAAAGTTTTTGACACAGTACCTCACAAAAGGCTGTTACAAAAGTTGGAGCAACAGGCAGGAGTAAACGGTAAGGTGCTCCAGTGAATAAGGGAGTATCTAAGCAATAGGAAACAGCGAGTAACGGTGAGGGGGGAGGCATCAGAGTGGCGAGATGTCACCAGTGGGGTTCCACAGGGCTCTGTACCTGTTTCTAGTGTATGTAAACGACCTTCTAGAGGGTATAGACTCATTCCTCTCAATGCTTGCTGATGATCCAAAAATTATGAGAAGAATCAAAACAGATGAAGATAGACAGAGAATACAAGACGACCTGGACAAACTGGAGGAATGGTCTAAAAAATGGCTGATAAAGTTCACCTCAGGAAAGTGTAAAATAATGAAATTAGGCGAAGGGAGCAGAAGGCTGAACTCTAGGTACCATCTGGGAGGTGAAATTCTGCAAGAGTCAAATAGAGAGAGAGATCTGGGGGTTGATATCACACCGAACCTGTCCCCAGAGGCCCACATCAAAAGGATATCATCAGCGGCATATGCTAGACTGGCCTATATAGGAACAGCCTTTAGAAACTTGTGTAAGGAATCGTTCCGGACCCTGTATACCACTTATGTAAGACCAATCCTGGAGTATGCAGGCCCAGCCTGGAGTCCATACCTAGTTAAACACAAGACGAAGTTAGAGAAGATTCAGAGGTATGCCTTCAGACTGGTCCCGGAACTGAGAAGAATGAGTTATGAGGAAAGGCTAAGGGAGCTGAACCTCACAACCCTGGAAAACCGAAGAGTAAGGGGAGACATGATAACCACCTATAAAATTCTCAGGGAAATTGACAGGGTGGACAAAGACAAAATCTTTAGCGCGGATGGAACACGAACAAGGGGACACAGGTGGAAACTTAGTACCCAGATGATCCACAGAGACGTAAGAAAGATTTTTTTTAGTGTCAGGGTAGTTACCAAATGGAATGCATTAAGTAGTGTTGTGGAGGAGGCAGATTCCATACACAGTTTCAAATGTAGATATGATAGAGCCCAATAGGCTCAGGAATCTGTACACCAGTTGATTGACAGTTGAGAGGCGGGACCAAAGAGCCAGAGCTCAACCCCCGCAAACACAACTAGGTGGGTACATACATAAATACATACATAGACTATATCCCTTTTTTCGCCAATGTCACCTCTATTTAGTCGGATGTAATTGATTCATCCCTAAACTGATTGAAATTATGGGCTAGAGTCTAGCAAAAATGAGGTTTACAGTCATCCCATTAATTTTTCAATTGTTAATGCTGGGTCTATTTATGCATCACTGTCAACAAAGGTAAGTACATTATTCAAGCAACTCCAAAAATATTAGTCATTTACCTTATATATTCAAAATGATCAAACTGATCGCTAATCTCCATGCCTAATTACATGTATAATACCCACCTAGCTACTGTTCATATGGTTAAACCAGGGTGTTTATGTTGCATTGAAATAAAACTCAGCTTAAATAATAAAAGTTATAATAAGATATGATCATAATTTATCACCATACACACAAAATGTCACACTTGTATATACACTAAAAATACATAAAATCAAAACACACAGTATAAAACTAACACATTTACGCTCAATATTGCATTTACGCACAAAGTATGATATTTCCACATAAATAAGTTATTTACACACCAAAAAACTACATTTACACACAAAATATGCCATTTACGCACGAAATAGGTCATTTACACACAAAATACGACATTTACATACAAAATATGCCATTTATACACAAAATATGCCCTTTATACACAAAATATATCATTTATACACAAAATATGCCATTTATACACAAAATATATCATTTATACACAAAATATATCATTTATACACAAAATATGCCATTTATACACAAAATATATCATTTATACACAAAATATGCCATTTATACACAAAATATGCCATTTACACACAAAATATGCCATTTATACACAAAATATGCCATTTACACACCAATATGACATGAACACAAGGTATAGTATTCTCACAAATATCACAAATTGCGTATAAGCTTGCATGAATCATAATACACTTTCATAAAATTACACTATTTCATAACAACATATTTACCAAATACCTACGTCACCCAAAAACAAATACATTTTCACAATTGCTCTAGAAGACTTATTTTTTAGATAACACATACATAACTTACACAAATGCGCAATTTACACATAATACAATTACATGAGTGCCTCTTCAGCAATTAAAACACAACTTGCATAAATATACTATTAGCACAAATACACTATTTACACAACTTCCACTAATATAATTAATGCACAACCTGCATAAATACAGTCACACACAACTAGAACAAATATATAATTAGCACAAATACAATTACAAAACATGTCTTGCACAATTAATACTCAACTGACATAAAATACAATCAATACATAATTTGAACAAATACAATTACAAAACATGCTCAGTTAATACAAACTTGCATAAGTAATACATATCTGGCACAATTAACACCCAACTTTCCCAATAATTACATCAACTTGCAATAGACATTTCTAAAACATTATATATGCTTAACTGTTCTGTCACCAGTAATTTCCCCTTTATATCCATAGTTTTAATATATTAAATACATACCCCCCTTATCACAACCACTCTAATCATGTCATTCATATTAATTTAGGTAACCGTCCAGAAGTTTTATTGGATTTAACCTAAGTTATGTTAAGTTACGGATGATTGGTTTGGGTTAGGACAGGTTGGGTTATGTTAAGTCAGTAAATCTAAATTTAAGCAAACTGTTATATCATACCAAAATTTATCCTATCAAATTTTATATAAACTGATAATGCCTAACCCCATTCTAAAATTTCCTATCGCAGCCTAAGGTAGTCCATCCCATCCTAATCCAACTTAACAGAACCTAAATCTAGCTGAGTTTACCTAAATTTGACTTACACATCTAAATTAACGAACAAGTACTAAATCCAACTAAATTGATGCGTATTTAATATCCTACCTTAATGCATCCTATTAGAATCTATATTTATCTAAATCTAGCAAAAATTCCTCTTGTCCAACCTAATTTTACCAAATTTAACGTAACAAAAGATAAACTTACCAAATATAAACACCTCTAACCACATATAAAACCCCTATGTGACCTCTGTCCATCCATTATAAGAATTAACTAAAATTAATCAAACCCAAACAGGCTTATTTACACTATTTCCTAAACAAGCTAGTTCATTACCTGAAAGATATTACATATATCCTACCCTACACAGCCTTACTTATCCTGACCTATTACAACCCAAGCTAAATTTGATTTAAGTTGGCAAAATTTAAACTGTCCCACCTAAATTTTACCTAATTTAAAACAATTTCCAATAAATTTACCCAAATTTACCGAATCATAGCACAACCAAAGCCATTTTTTTTTAAGTTTAACCTATTCCATCTAAATTTAATGTTTAATTCCAACATCCAGTCACCGCATATCATACCCCATTCCCAAGACCATTTCATAGTGTTAGTGCTGTGTTCATCTGGCTATTTCAAATATCCAGATGTGTTTTTTCTAATATCACTCCTACCAGACTTAACCTAACCTAACACAGCCAGAGCTAAATATAACTAAATTTAACACTGCTTAAGTAAATTCCGCTCAATTTACCCTAATTATAACAAACGAATACTGAATTTAACTAAACTGTAACTAATCATTATACAACCACAGATAAATTTTACTGTTAGTGCTGTTAACGTCAAAACGTTTCCAATATACGACCCACCCCTGGAATTTACATGACTTTGCAAATATATTTTTACAATGTGTAGTTACTAGGCATTTTCCTCATATTACCTCAAATTAACCACCTCAGACCTAACCTTTAATATGACATTCTTGTGAAAGTGTTTATTTTGGTTATAAACTCAACAGACCTATATCTAACCTGCATGAATTTTTATTGAATACTGTATTTATATTCTGAGATAAGTGTTTTTTTATATAAACCTAACTGACTTGTACCTAATCTGCATGGATATACATTCAATATTGTAGCTATATTAGTTGAGAAAGTATTTATTTTTCACATCAACTCAGCCACCCTGTTCCTAACGTGCCTAGATCTCTGTTCAATATTCCAGGCAAAGTAGATGTTTTTGAACATGGACTCAGCCATCCTGAGCCTATCCTGCCTTAACCTAAAGTCAAATGTATTATATTTTTGTGGGTAAATGATGTTTTTTTTTTTGCGTCAGCACAACTGCCCTAGACCTAACTTCTGATACTAGGATCTTGGTTCAATATTGTATCATATTCTTAATCATGTTTATTTTTCTAACATCAATACCACTAACCCATCCCAACCTAACCTCTATTACCTGGGTTAATGGAAACGTGTTATTGTTGGGCATTTGCTCTACATCGGTTCAACTTAACCAAGGTTAACCTAACCTCATATACTTGGATCTGACCTCCGTTTTACATCATATTTTTCAGAAGGGGATATGATTCACTATATCTTTACCATTAACAAAATCCAATTTTGCTTAATCCGAACCATAATTAGGGAGTTTATAACCCATATAACCTCGAAATTATAGTATTTTTTAAGGTAGGAATGTATTATTCACTTACATTATATACACTCTATCCTAATTTTCATAAACTTCAATATGCAAATAGCTTCTGTGATGTGCTTAGCTAGTGCAGCTAATACCTAACAGATGACAAAGGCTCTCATGAACATTAAAAAAAAAAGTTAAACAAAGTAAGTAAACTGCTAAAGACCTTTGCAGTGTGAAAGTTGCAGGAGTAATCAAATATTATAAACATTTAAATATTTTACTTATAATAACAATCATAACAACAAAATAATTCCTGACACAAACTTAGACACATGAAAATAAACTTAATTTTTACTTTACCAAAAAGAAGCAATATGGGTGACTATACACTATGCCACTTTATGGCAGTGAGTCTTGGACACTCCGCGCTCGTCAGGAAAGACAGCTGAATGCCTACCACATGCGCTGCCTTAGACACATCTTGGACATCACCTGGCAGGACAAGGTGACAAACAACAACGTCTTGGGGAGAGCAAGAATCACCAGCATGTACGCAATGCTGAAACAGAGACGAATGCGCTGGATCGGGCACGTTGTGCGAATGGGCGACGGCAGGATCCCCAAGGATCGCCTGTATGGAGAGCTGACGTAAGGAAAGCGTCCAACAGGCAAGGCCCAGCTACGGTACAAAGACGTATGCAAGAGGGACCTGAAAGTCATGGACATCGATCTTGCTACGTGGGAAACACTGGCCGCAGACCATTCAGCCTGGGGGCAGTCTGTTCAAAGAGGTCTCTACAAGTTCGAGGAGGCACTTGCCAAGAAATCGGAGGCAAAGAGACAGAGAAGGAAAGCCGGTAGCCAGGAACACAAACCAGAATCGGACTTCGTTTGTGCTCAGTGTGGGATGGATTGCCACTCTCGGATTGGCCTCATCAGTCACACCAGACGCTGCACCAGGATTGACAACCAGGGCGCAACTCCATAGTCTCCCGAGACTGAAGAATGCCTACTACAACTACACTATGAACACTAGGCCACACGTCCACCGTCACGCGTCGTAGCAGGACCACATCGAGCGAAGGAAAAGTGTAAACCCGAGAGAGCACCAAGAGTAATCTGCTGGCGAGGCCATTGTTGTTGTTTTAGATTTAGCTACTCAGAACGAAATGTCCATGTAGCACGGGCACTGGTGAGCCCGTAGTTGAGTTCGGTTATTCGCGATAACCTTGTTACTGTGATATTTGGGTCAAAGTTTTTTAAATGGAGGTAGGGATTCCTCCTTTTTCCGCTGTTTCTTTTTCGCTTCTGTTTTAGTGCACTGTTTTTAGTGTCTTGTTTTAATAACATTATCTTGGTGGCGGGTGTAGATGCAGAATGCTCACTAGTGAGTCCCATTCCCCAACGGCTTTTCTAATCATTTTGTCGCTGTTGAATGTGCACCTAATGCAGCTGCTGTCGTTGGATTAATGTTGAGTTTGATGCGCAGGGCATTAGTAGCTTCACATTCCAGTAAGTAATGCAATAGTGGCGCCTCTGCTTCTGTTCCACAGATATGACACTTTTTAACTATTGGGTGTATTACCTCCCAGCATCACTTGTAACCAAGTCTGAGTGGCGAGGTCACAGGTAGGGGATTATATTCGCCAGCATGTGACGTTACACCTGGCGCCAAGGTGAGGTGTAACGATGAGCCGGTGAAGTAATGGGTAGTTAGCGAGTGCTGAACAGGTCACCGGTGCACACCTGGCATGGGCTCTCGTGGCAGGGTAGGGAGTCCGTGGAAGAGCTCTCCAGTCGTGTGGTTGGAGGTGGCTGTCTGGTGTTGTCCTAGAGGAGGTACTGTAGCATGAAGAGTGATAGGAAAAGGCAGCCTAAGATGCTATATTGAACCAAGATCCGAGTAACTGAGGTTAGGTCCAAGGCAGCTGGGTTGATGCAAAAAAAAAAAAAAATTCCCCTTGAAAATACGGGAAGGGAAGGGGATGGGGGCTGTATAATATATTCAGTTCAATACAGTCATACAGACTTGGCACTCTCTGCTGATACTGACCTTACATCACCCTCCACCAGCTACCACGGGGCGAGGCTGAACATGAGCGTAATGTTCATTGAGCCGTACTGGATGGTGGTGGAGGAGACGGCAGCGGACGGCAGCAAGGTCTCCCGCACCATAGGACGCGACTGCACCATCCTGGAGACCATTGCTGGGCTCCTGAACTTCTCCTTCGTCGTCCTGCCCGCTCGTGATGCTGATGAGGTCAGTGTTCTGTACTCAACTGTTAACTAAATTTTATTTGTATGTGGTTTTCTATTCCTAAATAATTTTATCTACATATTTATTAATTTAGGTGTTATTATGATATATTGTGTATATTTATAGAACATTATTTGTTGAATATAATTAAACAACTGACTGATAAATTAGAGTAAAAGATACTTAATGAATGGTTGTGTTATATATGTTAATGATTTTTCTCCTTACATCTGATTGTGTGGACTCACGATACAATCACTCGGGAGCACACTAATTGTAGTGTTTTGTTTCCTTCTTCCTCTCTCTCACCCTCACTCTCAACTACACCGTAACCGTCTCTATATATCTATCATTTTGTCATTTCCTGTCTTAACTGTGTTTACCGCCTCTCTCTCTCCTATTCCTTCACACCTCACGGAGTCAATATATTATCTACGAGAATACTGATTAAGCTACCAGCGTGCAATATTGCACCTGGGACTTGTATGCTCTATACATTACCCTGAGAGCATCCAGTATCCGCATGGTAATGTTTGGAGCATGTCCCAGGTGGGATACTTAACGTTCTCAGGGTACTGTATTGAGCATATAAGTCCCAGGTGGGTTACTGGACCGGTTGTGATGATTAAAACCGCAGATACTGAAGTCTCACTACAGATACTGAAGTCTCACTACAGATACTGGAGTCTCACTAGAGATACTGGAGTCTCACTACATATACTGAAGTCTCACTACAGATACTGGAGTCTCGCTAAAGATAACGGACTCTCACTACAGTCTCTGGAATTTCACTACAGACACTGGAGTCTCCTACAGATACTGGAGTCGCATTATAGATACTGGAGTCGCATTACAGATACTGGAGTCTCACTACAGACACTGGAGTCTCCTACAGATACTGGAGTCTCACTAGAGATACTGGAGTCTCACTACAGACACTGGAGTCTCACTACAGATACTGGAGTCTCACTACAGACACTGGAGTCTCACTACAGATACTGGAGTCTCACTAGAGATACTGGAGTCTTACTACAGACACTGGAGTCTCCTACAGATACTGGAGTCGCATTACAGATACTGGAGTCGCATTACAGATACTGGAGTCTCACTACAGATACTGGAGTCTCACTACAGATACTGGAGTCTCACTACAGATACTGGAGTCGCATTACAGATACTGGAGTCGCATTACAGATACTGGAGTCTCACTACAGATACTGGAGTCTCACTACAGATACTAGAGTCTCACTACAGATACTGGAGTCTCACTACAGATACTGGAGTCTCACTACAGATACTGGAGTCTCACTAGAGATACTGGAGTCTCACTACAGATACTAGAGTCTCACTACAGATACTGGAGTCTCACTACAGATACTGGAGTCGCATTACAGATACTGGAGTCGCATTACAGATACTGGAGTCTCACTACAGATACTGGAGTCTCACTACAGATACTGGAGTCTCACTACAGATACTGGAGTCTCACTACAGATACTGGAGTCTCACTACAGATACTGGAGTCGCATTACAGATACTGGAGTCGCATTACAGATACTGGAGTCGCATTACAGATACTGGAGTCTCACTACAGATACTGGAGTCTCACTACAGATACTGGAGTCTCACTACAGATACTGGAGTCTCACTACAGATACTGGAGTCTCACTACAGACACTGGAGTCTCACTACAGATACTGGAGTCTCACTACAGATACTAGAGTCTCACTACAGATACTGGAGTCTCACTACAGATACTGGAGTCTCACTACAGATACTGGAGTCTCACTACAGATACTGGAGTCTCACTACAGATACTGGAGTCTCACTACAGATACTGGAGTCTCACTACAGATACTGGAGTCTCACCTCCTGTATCCCTAGTTGAGAGTAAAGGCTCCTGTAACACATAGAATGGAGGGACGGCGTCATTG
The DNA here is from genome assembly GCF_040958095.1 of Procambarus clarkii. NCBI lineage: Eukaryota > Metazoa > Arthropoda > Malacostraca > Decapoda > Cambaridae > Procambarus > Procambarus clarkii. The sequence continues at coordinate 18,963,298 of NC_091199.1, read as the reverse complement.
GAAGCTCCCCACAACAGTATAAAAATAATTAAAAGAACTATAAGAAAAAATTATAGAGTATAATTAAAAGAAAGACATAACTACTTATCTAATACGTACTGTTGGTCCGTAAGGGTCGTTGTTGTCAGGTTGGTGCAGGTATGGATGGCTGTGGTCCATAGGGGTCATGATGGTCAGGTTGGTGCAGGTATGGATGGCTGTGGTCCATAGGGGTCATGATGGTCAGGTTGGTGCAGGTATGGATGGCTGTGGTCCATAGGGGTCATGATGGTCAGGTTGGTGCAGGTATGGATGGCTGTGGTCCATAGGGGTCATGATGGTCAGGTTGGTGCAGGTATGGATGGCTGTGGTCCATAGGGGTCATCATGATCAGGTTGGTGCAGGTATGGATGGCTGTGGTCCATAGGGGTCATCATGATCAGGTTGGTGCAGGTATGGATGGCTGTGGTCCATAGGGGTCATGATGGTCAGGTTGGTGCAGGTATGGATGGCTGTGGTCCATAGGGGTCATGATGGTCAGGTTGGTGCAGGTATGGATGGCTGTGGTCCATAGGGGTCATGATGGTCAGGTTGGTGCAGGTATGGATGGCTGTGGTCCATAGGGGTCATGATGGTCAGGTTGGTGCAGGTATGGATGGCTGTGGTCCATAGGGGTCATGATGGTCAGGTTGGTGCAGGTATGGATGGCTGAGGTCGTGACGTTAATATGACTTGAAAAGAAAATCAGTGCATCGGCTCTTTAATATTGCAAAATGCTTTATTACTTGTTCATTAAAATCCTTCATTTCTGCTATCAATATAGTTTCAATCGATATCATTACTATAGCAGACAGTCTCTCATTCGCCATGATACTGTGCAAAAAATTTTTTGATTATGTTCAAAGTTGAAAAGAAACTGTCTGTTTCTGCAAGAGTTATTATTAGAACTTTCAGTAGCTTCAAAGTTTCTGAAAATGATGACTGTAAATGATTGTCGTTCATAATCTCTAACAGGTTAATGAGGTTTGTTGATTGACGCAAATCTTCTCTTGTGTAAAGCACAATATGTTCGGTTCTGAATGTGTCTTCGCGAGGCATGGGGTAGGCTACAACTGCTTGTACAAAGCCATTATTAAGGATATCTTTGGTATACAATGTAAAATGATTCACTAAAAATAACTTGTTAGCTTCCCTACCCGTCCTCCTAACATAACGTCGCTTTTTGACGTATACTATACATAAGGCCAAAAATTGTCGTACAAGCGACTCGCGAAATAGACACACTGTCCCGTTTTCTGTTTTGGGTCCTCTGGTAGGTTAGGATAAGAGGACTTTAGTACGACAGTTTCCCGACGTTGGGAAACCTTAGGGTTGAAATCCAGATGCTTAATGAAGATGAACCTCGTTACACACAGAAATTACAATAACGTGATGCATCAAATGAACAAATCCACAAGGGCCGTGACGAGTTCGAATCTTCGTCACGGCCCTTGTGGATTTGTTCATTTGATGCATCACGTTATTGTGATATCTGTGTGTAATGAAGTAAGGGCGAAGAGGGAGAACGGTCTATTGACATATCTCGAGTGCATGGGAGGAGGGGTGTAAAACTCTGGTTTGTGCCTCGGAGAGGCTGCAGGATCCAGTAAGTTCAGTAGAACTTCGGTTTCAACTCTTTTACCATGTCGTAACTCAGTCGATTAAGGCAGCGTCTAGGATGCTCTTGGACGCAGGTTAGAATCCTCGTCACGGTCCTGGTGGATTTGTTCATGAACCTCGTTCTGCATTGCAACAATATTACGTCACTAACCTCCTTTGCATCAACTGATCTTTCTGTATTAAATTACTTCTCTTAGGCTCTGGAAGCGGCACAGAAGCCTCACATCCATCTCTTAATTTCTGAGCTGCAGAACTGAATGCTTTTAAAGCCCAATAGTCTCATCTGCATCATTATTTCTAGACTGATACTGAGAAAAGATGAAGTCAAAATGAGGCATCACTTTGAAGAAAATTTCCAACCGAAACTCGCAAGGATCACTCACAATTCTCTTTATACCAACTGCTACAGATCCAGTATCTGGTGAGTTAGATGCTTGCAGAATGCTGCAACATTCAATTAATGCATCTTTCATTTCATGTACAGTATTGACTGTTCTCCTCTTCGAATTCCAACATGTTGTAGATGGCTTTGAAATTTGATGGCCAGCAATATTCTCAAATACAAATATTCTTTGTGGAGATTTTGAAGAAAGAATTTGGTTTTCCTGACAAACTTTAAAAATACTCGATCATTAGTATTATGTGATGTTACTTGTTCAAAAGTAATATTCATTTGGTGAGCATAACAGAGGATAAGGTGAACATTGCAATACAATCTTTGACTCTGGGTTGCCCACGTTTTAATACCACTATGAGCAGCTGCACCTTCATAAGTTTGATGACTGAGCTTGTGTCGAAAATCTCCAATTAAAATATGGAGCAATTTCGATAATGCTTCTATGGAAAATATCCACAGTATAACTTTCTTAACAATTTACATGGGGTTTACCATGAGTAAACTCTCGCCCTCTTGGTGCCTCTTATAGGCGCCATAACGGCGGCCAGCCTATAGGTGCGCATACACACACACACACACACACACACACACACACACACACACACACACACACACACACACACACACACACACACACACACACACACACACACACATAAGGGGCCTCATAGCCTGGTGGATAGCGCGCAGGACTCGTAATTCTGTGGCGCGGGTTCGATTCCCGCACGAGGCAGAAACAAATGGGCAAAGTTTCTTTCACCCTAAGTGCCCCTGTTACCTAGCAGTAAATAGGTACCTGGGAGTTAGTCAGCTGTCACGGGCTGCTTCCTGGGGTGTGTGTGTGTGGTGTGGAAAAAAAAAAGTAGTCAGTAAACAGTTGATTGACAGTTGAGAGGCGGGCCGAAAGAGCAAAGCTCAACCCCCGCAAAAACACAACTAGTAAACACACAACTAGTAAACACACACACACACACACACACAGTTTCCACAGTTCCACAGTTTCAAGTGTAGATATGATAGAGCCCAATAGGCTCAGGAATCTGTACACCTGTTGATTGACGACGGTTGAGAGGCGGGACCAAAGAGCCAGAGCTCAACCCCCCCAAACACAACTAGGTGAGTACAACTAGGTGAGTACACACACACACACACACACACACACACACACACACACACACACACACACACACACACACACACACACACACACACACACACACACACACACACACACAGTTCTTAGAGTTTAACCCAACCAAATGTAATGTAGTGAAAATAGGTCTAGGGAGCAGGAGGCCAGATAACAGGTATCATCTGGGAGAGGAAATTCTTCAGGAGTCAGAGAAAGAAAAAGACTTGGGGGTTGATATCACGCCAGACCTGTCTCCTGCAGCCCATATCAAGAGGATAACATGAGCCGCATATACCAGGCTGGCCAACATACGAACGGCATTCAGAAACTTGTGTAGGGAATCATTCAGAACTTTGTATACCACATATGTCAGGCCAATCCTGGAGTATGCAGCCCCAGCATGGAGTCCATATCTAGTCAAGGATAAGACTAAACTGGAAAAGGTTCAAAGGTTTGCCACCAGCCTAGTACCCGAGCTGAGAGATATAAGCTACGAGGAGAGACTACGGGAATTAAACCTCACTTCGCTGGAAGACAGAAGAAATAGGGGGGGCATGATCACCACATTCCAGATTCTGAAGGGAATTGATAGGGTAGATAAAGACAAGCTATTTAACACAAGGGACACACGCACAAGGAGAAACAGGTGGAAACTGCGTGCCCAAATGAGCCACAGAAATATTAGAAAGAACTTTTTTAGTGTCAGAGTGGTTGACAAATGGAATGCATTAGGAAGTGATGTGGTGGAGGCTGACTCCATACACAGTTTCAAGTGTAGACATGATAGAGCCCAATAGGCTCAGGAATCTGTACACCTGTTGATTGACGGTTGAGAGGCGGGACCAAAGAGCCAGACCTCAACCCCCCCAAACACAACTAGGTGAGTACACACACACACACACACACACACACACACACACACACACACACACACACACACACACACACACACACACACACACACACACACACACACACACACACACAAACACACACACACACATACACACACATGTGTGAGAGGCAGAAAGACAATACGAAATGACATCGCAAGCAAGGCAAAGACTCAGTCTAAATTGTTGTACAGCCACATCAGGAGAAAAAGAACAGTAAAGAAATAGGTAATGAAATTAAGGATAGGGGCAGAAGGATTCACTACAGACAACAAGGAAGTGTGTGAGGAACAGAATAAGAAATTCCAGGAGGTCTTCACCTTAGAGCAAGGAGAAATTTCAAAGATAAGAGAGGGAATAGTTAACCAGGAACCACTGGAAGGGTTTGAGATTACCAGTGGGAAAGTAATGAAGTGTTTACTAGAGTTGGATGTGACAAAGGCTATAGGCCCAGATTGAATCGACCCTTGGATACTAAAGGATGGAGCAGAAGAACTGTGCCTGCCATTCTCCATAGTGTATAACAAATCACTGGCAACAGGGGAACTGCCAGAAATTTGGAAAGCAGCTAACGTAGTCTCGATATACAAAAAAGGGATAGACAGGAGGCACTGAACTATAGGCCAGTGTCCCTAACATGCATACCATGCAAGCTGATGGAGAAGATTGTGCGAAAAAAGCTAGTGGAACATCTGGAGCGAAAGAACTTCGTAACACAGCATCAACATGGGTTCAGGGATGGCAAGTCCTGCCTCACAGGGTTACTTGATTTCTACGACCTGGCAACAAAAATCAGGCAAAAAAGAGAATGGTGGGCAGACTGCATATTTTTGGATTGTCAAAAAGCCACTGATACAGTACTACACAAGAGGCTAGTGAAAAAGCTAAAGATGCAGGCTGGGGTGAAAGGGAAGGTACTCCATTGGATAAAGGAGTACCTAAGCAACAGGAGACAACGAGTCAATGTGAGGGGTGAGGTCTCAGATTGGCGAGACGTAACAAGTGGAGTCCCGCAGGGGTCAGTCCTTGGACCTATACTGTTTCTGATATATGTAAATGATCTCCCAGAGGGTATAGATTCGTTTCTCTCAATGTTTTCTGATCATGCGAAAATTATTAGGAGGATTGAAGCAAAGGATGATAGTAGGAGGCTACAAGATGACCTAGACAGACTGAATGAATTGTCCAACAAATAGCTGTTAATGTTCAACCTGAGTAAATGCAAAGTAATGAAACTAGGCGGTGAAAACAGGAGGCCAGACACAGGATACAGAATAGAAGATGAAGTACTTAATGAAACGGACAGAGAGAAAGATCTAGGAGTTGATATCACACCAAACCTGTCTCCTGAAACCCACATAAAAAGAATTACGTCTGCGGCATATGCGAGGCTGGCTAACATCAGAACAGCCTTCAGGAACCTGTGTAAGGGATCATTAAGAATCTTGTACACCACATATGTAAGACCAATTCTGGAGTATGCGGCCCCAGCATGGAGCGCGTACCTTGTCAAGCACAAGACGAAGCTGGAAAAGTTCAAAGGTATGCCACTAGACTAGTTACAGAACTAAGAGGCATGACTTACGAGGAAACGCTGCGTGAAATGCACCTTACGGCGCTGGAAGAGAGAAAAGTACTGGAAGACATGATCACTACCTAAAAAATCCTCAGGGGAATCGACCGGGTAGACAAGGATGAACTATTCAACACTGGTGGTACGCGAACAAGGGAACACAGGTGGAAACTGAGTACTCAAATGAGCCACAGGTACGTTAGAAGAACTTTTTCAGTGTCAGAGTAGTTAACAGATGGAATGCAAAAGGCAGTGATGTGGTGGTGGCTGACTCCATACACAGTTTCAAATGTAGATATGATAGAGCCCAGTAGGCTCAGGAATCTGTAAACCAGTTGATTGACAGTTGAGAGGCGGGACCAAAGAGTCAAAGCTCAACCCCCGCAAGCACAAATAGGTGAGTTCAAATTGGTGAGTACATGTACACACACACACACACACACACACACACACACACACACACACACACACACACACACACACACACACACACACACACTCACACTCACACACACACACACACACACAGAGTTCAGCTCTGGAGAGAGTCACACGTTGTGTCCGTAGGGTCCGCGAATAACATCAATTATCTCGAGACATTGAAGGGTCACCGCGACAAGAAACATAGTTTTTTGTCACAGAAGTGTACGCAAACGCAGTGATCAAGTGTATAGTGAGCTCCTACAGCGGTAGAGCAATTAAGAAACAAAAATAAGGCCGAGTGGCAAGATCAGTGTGTACCGTTGGGTCAGCCTAGCCACCCAGCCTAGCAGGACCTACGTTTTGTTTTGCTGAGTAAAGTGTTGTGAAGCGGTTTGTAGCATACATAGTGATTGATCCCCCGAAGTGTGTGCACCGTTTAGGATCGTATGCTAAGTGCACATAGTGGTGACGACCAGTGAGGAAGATAGGAACGAATGTTACCAGGAGCACGTGGAGACAACAGTAGCACGTGGAGACAACAGTAGCACGTGGAGACAACATTGATACCAGAGAGAGGAGAGGGCAAGCGACCAACCCCGTCATAAGGACATCTCTTCAAACTCACCTAGGCGTGCTTGCTCGGGGTGAGCTGATGGTAGGTACCCCTCTCTAGGTCATCAATAAGGTGTACAGAGTGACTTAAAATACCTAATTTAAAGTAGGTCTCAATATCTCAAATATACAACTCCGTGGCTCACTTGGGTGGAGCTTGACACATGATACCCTGGTGACCGCTCACCATCTCACCCCTCACCTTCCCACGCCTTACACTGCCCCAAGACACCCCCCTACCCCTTCCCCTATACACAAACACCCCCGCACCCAACACACACACACACACACACACACACACACACACACACACACACACACACACACGCACGCACACAAAGACACACACGGACACACACACACGCACACACACACGCACATACAGACACACACACACACACACACACACACACACACACACACACACACACACACACACACACACACACACACACACACACACACACACACACACACACAGGTCAAGCGGGATGGTAAGACAACAGAATGAAGCTGGAGGAGAGGGACTGGACGAGTCATTCATGGAGATGATTGCTAAGGCTTGGAAGGAAGTCAGTGGGGAATTGAAGGACCTGAGGGAAACTATATGTAAGCTGCAGATAGAACTAAGTGCAGCACAAGAGGAGATAAAAAGCCTAAAAACAGGCCCTCCTCAGACTCTGGCCCAGGGGACCAACCCCCAGGTGCCTGGAGATGTAGCTATGGCAGGGACCCCTGCAATTGGCCCAACCTTTGCTGAAATGCTCAAGAGCCCAGGAGCAATGTCCACAGTCAAGGATGTTGTAATGAAAGCAGTAACCTCACAGGAGGCAGCTAGATGCACAAGCCAGCTAATGGAAAGGAAAAGAGCTGTAGTAGTGGTAGGTGTCGAGGAACAAGAGGGCTCCACAAGGGAGGAAACGAGGACTAAAGACAAAGCTGCAGTGGCAGGGATTTTAAAGGAGATAGGAATGGAAGGGGCTGAACGAGACATAGAACAGTTTTTCCGGATTGGCCAGTACAACAGAGACAAAAAAAGATTGATCAACGTAGTATTCAAGAGCGAGGACATCAAAGAGGACATTCTAGTAAGGAAGAACAAACTGAGGCATGCAAGGAACTACAAAGAGGTATATGTTCAGAGGGACATGACCAGAGACGAGATAGTAAGGGCAACAGATGCAAGGAAAAGGCGCAAGGAGAGGGAAGAGAGCCAGGGAACCTCAGCCTCCAACCCAGCAATCCCAGAGGGGAGTGGGGAACCCCAATCCAGCAACCCAGGAACCCCAGGGGGGAATGCAACACCCCAGTCCACCACCCAATAGGGCCCTCTCTACCCCCCAGCACAAACCCTTCCTTGCCCCTGCATAATGCCCATCATGAAACCCAAATCCTCCCCCTCCCCTTACCCCAAGTAGCCCCTGCTTTCCCAACCCCTGGTCTTCTCCCTGCCCCAAGCAGGCCTGAGCAAGACCAAAGCCCTCTATCCCCCACTCCACCTCCCTCCAAACCCCTGTCAACTACACCGCAGGAGGGCGTACCCTCTCCCCAAGCAATCCCTGCTCCCTCACCCCCAGGACTTCTTCCTGACCCAAGCAGGCCTGAGGAAGACCTAAGCCCTCCACCCCCCACCCCACCTCCCCCTGAACCCCTGGCAACTACCTCACAGGAGGAGGAGCCTACCCAAGTAGCAAGGACCATAGAACAACCTCCTACACTTGTAGGGAGTGTGGGTGAAATTGGATATAAGAAAGTGAGCTTCAAGGTAATGTACTCAAACATTGATGGGATTACCAATAAAGCAAGTGAACTGGCAGAAAGGGTGCAAGAAGAAAACCCTGATGTAATAGGACTAACAGAAACAAAATTGTCAGGAGTCATAACAGATGCTGTGTTTCCAAAGGACTACTATATAGTAAGGAAAGAGAGGGAAGGGAGAGGAGGTGGAGGAGTGGCCCTGCTGATAAGGAAGGACTGGAGTTTTGATGAGATGGAAATTCTGGGCTGTGACGGATTCAGAGATTACATAACAGGAACTATAACAATGGGTGGACCTAAGATAATAGTGACAGTCATTTACAACCCTCCCCTAAATGACAGAAGACCTAGACAGGAGTTTGATAGGAACAACATGGCAACCATTAATATAATAGAGAGAGCAGCTTCAGTTGCCTGCAGGAATGGCTCAAGACTCTTAATCATGGGTGATTTCAACCATGGAAAGATAGACTGGGAGAATGGGGACCCACATGGTGGTGCAGATACGTGGCGAGCTAAACTCTTGGAGGTGGCAACAAGGAATTTTCTGAGCCAGCATGTCAAGGAACCCACAAGAATGAGAGGCAATGATGAACCAGCTAGACTCGACTTAATATTCACCCTGAATGAGTCAGAAATAAGGGAAGTCAAAGTTGAAGCCCCCATAGGAATGAGTGACCACAGTGTACTGACCTTTGAGTACTTGGTGGAGGTAGGGATAACCTATCCAAGGATGGGAGTGGAGGGGAAAAGGCTGAATTACCGAAGAGGAAAATATGACGAGATGAGGAACTTCCTAATGGGAATACCATGGGAAACAGAACTTAGAGACAAGAATGTGCAGGTCATGATGGATATTGTCACCCAAAAGTGCCAGGAAGCTGCAGACAGGTTTATCCCCGTCCAAAAGGAGAAAAACGAAAAACAACAGAAAAACCCATGGTTCAACCAGGAATGTAAGGTAGCGAAACAACTGAGTAAAAGAACATGGAGAAACTACAGAAATAACAGAACACCAGAGAGCAGGGAGAGGTACCAGAGGGCCAGAAATGAGTACATCAGAGTGAGGAGGGAAGCAGAGAGACAGTTTGAAAATGACATCGCGAGTAAAGCCAAGACCCAACCAAAGCTGCTCCACAGCCATATCAGGAGGAAAACAGCAGTGAAGGAACAAGTGATGAAGCTGCGGAAAGGGGAGAACAGATACACAGAGAATGACAAGGAGGTGTGTGAAGAACTCAACAAGAGATTCCAGGAGGTCTTCACAATAGAACAAGGAGAAGCCCCTGCACTAAATGAGGAGGCGGCAACCTTGGAAACCTTGGAGGAATTTGACCTCACCAGTGATGAGGTCAAAAGGTGTCTGCTGGAGCTAGATGTGACAAAGGCTGTTGGGCCTGATAGAATCTCACCATGGATACTAAAGGAAGGTGCAGAAGCACTAAGTGTGCCACTCTCTATGGTGTATAACAGGTCACTGGAAACAGGAGACTTACCAGAAAGTTGGAAGACAGCTAACGTGGTCCCAATATACAAAAAGGGTGACAGGCAAGAGGCACTGAATTACAGGCCAGTTTCCTTAACTTGTATACCATGCAAGGTGCTAGAGAAGATCGTGAGGAAAAGGCTCGTAGAGCATCTGGAGGGAAATAACTTTGTAACGCACCACCAACATGGGTTCAGAGATGGTAAATCGTGCCTCACAGGTTTAATAGAATTTTATGACCAGGCAACGAAAATTAGGCAGGAAAGAGAAGGGTGGGCCGACTGCATTTTCCTGGATTGCCAAAAAGCCTTCGACACAGTACCCCATAAAAGGCTGTTAAAAAAGTTGGAGCAACAGGCAGGAGTAAAAGGGAAGGTGCTCCAGTGGATAAGGGAGTACTTAAGCAACAGGAAACAGCGAGTAACGGTGAGGGGGAAGACATCAGAGTGGCGAGATGTCACCAGCGGAGTCCCACAGGGCTCAGTACTTGGACCCATCCTGTTTCTAATATATGTGAACGATCTTCCAGAGGGTATAGACTCATTCCTCTCGATGTTTGCTGATGATGCAAAAATTATGAGAAGAATCAAGACGGATGAAGATAGACAGAGACTACAGGATGACCTGGATAAACTGGAGGAATGGTCTAGAAAATGGCTGCTGAAGTTCAACTCTGGAAAGTGTAAGGTGATGAAATTAGGCGAAGGGAGCAGGAGGCTGAACACAAGGTATCATCTGGGAGGGGAAATCCTGCAAGAATCAAATAGAGAGAAGGATCTGGGGGTTGATATCACACCGAACCTGTCCCCAGAGGCCCACATCAAAAGAATATCATCAGCGGCATATGCTAGACTGGCCAACATAAGAACTGCCTTCAGAAACTTGTGTAAGGAATCTTTCAGAACCCTGTATACCACTTATGTAAGACCAATCCTGGAGTATGCAGCTCCAGCCTGGAGTCCATACCTAGTTAAACACAAGACAAAGTTAGAGAAGATTCAGCGGTATGCCACCAGGCTCGTCCCGGAACTGAGAGGATTGAGCTACGAGGAAAGGCTAAAGGAGCTGAACCTCACATCCCTGGAAAACAGAAGAGTAAGGGAAGACATGATAACCACCTACAAAATTCTCAGGGGAATTGACAGGGTGGACAAAGACAAACTCTTCAGCACGGGTGGGACACGAACAAGGGGACACAGGTGGAAACTTAGTACCCAGATGAGCCACAGAGACGTTAGAAAGAATTTTTTCAGTGTCAGAGTAGTTAATAAATGGAATGCACTCGGAAGTGATGTGGTGGAGGCTGACTCCATACACAGTTTCAAATGTAGGTATGATAGAGCCCAGTAGGCTCAGGAATCTGTACACCAGTTGATTGACAGTTGAGAGGCGGGACCAAAGAGCCAAAGCTCAACCCCCGCAAGCACAATTAGGTGAGTACAATTAGGTGAGTACACACACACACACACACACACACTCCTGCTCTCTCTCTCCTGCTCTCTCTCTCTCTCTAACTCTCTCTCTCTCTCTCTCTCTCTCTCTCTCTCTCTCTCTCTCTCTCTCTCTCTCTCTCTCTCTCTCTCTCTCTCTCTCTCTCTCTCTCTCTCCCTCCCTCCCTCCCCCTCTCCCTCCCTCTCTTTCCTTCCCCCTCCCTCTCTGCCCACACACACACACACACCTCCCCCCCTCACCCGCTCTCTCCCTCACCCGCTCTCTCCCTCACCCACTCTCTCCCTCTCCTCTCTCTCCCTCCCGCCTCTCTCTCCATCTCCTCCCACCCCCCTCCCCTTCTACTTTCTTCTCACTTCAGTGGAAGGGTCGGATCCCCCCCCACCCACCCATTTATCTCTCCCTTTATCACTCCCTTTCTCTCTCTCTCTTTCTCTCTCTCTTCCTCTCTCTCTCTCTCTCCCTCCCCCATCCCAACAGGGTCAAACATGGCAGCCAGAGGTCCCAGGGGAACAGGAAAGAGCCAAGGTGACGAGATGAAGGAAATGTTCTCCCAGTTTCTGGAGGACATCAAGAGTGAGATGCAAGAAATGATGCAGGAAATGAAGAACGAAATAAGCAACCTGAAAAGAGAGCTGACAGCAGCAAAGGAGGAGATTAGAGCCCTCAAAGAGAATGGTATCGAGGCTGAGAATCAGAAAACCACCCAGGGAGAAGGTGGTAATAGTTTTCTGGATGAGAATGCCACAATAAAAGCAACATTTGCAGAAATACTAAAAAAAATAACTCTGAAGTAATGACTGCAGTGATGGAGGTGGCCATGAAAGCAGCCACCTCGCAGGAGGCGGCACGCTCCACTAGCCAACTGCTGGAAAGGAACAGATCAGTGGTTGCTGTGGGTATTAAGGAGCAGGAAGGATCTAATAGGACAGAGTGGAATGACAAGGACAAAGCAGCAGTGAATGAAGTACTAAAGGCACTAGACATGGAAGGGGCTGAGCAGAGCATTGAGAAGGTTTTCAGGCTAGGCCGGTACAACAAAGACCGAGACCGAATGATAAAGATAGTGTTTGCAAACGAGAACACAAAAGAGAAGATCCTATCAAGGAAGAGCTCCCTGAAAAATGTGGGAAAATTAAAAAATGTATTCCTCCAGAGAGACATGACAAGGGAGGAGAGAGCCGTGGCGGCAGAAGCAAGGAAGAGGCGCAGGGCGAGAGGGGAAAACCAGGAAGTCACAGCTCCCAGCACAACACCCTCAGAGGCGAGGGGGGAACCCACAACCAGCTACCCAGTAACACCAGAAGGGAGGACAACCCTGCCTCCCTCCTCTGCATAGAAAACCCCCCTACCCCAAACCCTCCCTGCCCCCACTCAAATGTTCAGCCAATCTCCCTCCCCCCACACCCAATCCCCACCCTTCTACCCCTCCCCTCCTCCCGAGTCCTCCCTCCCCCCCTTTCCTTCCCGTCCTCCCTCCCCTTTCACCCCATACCCTCCCTGTCCCTCCCCCTTCACTGGATCCCCCGCCCCTCATCCCAGTATCCTCTGAGACCCTGTTATCCACCTCACAGGTCCTCACAACCATGGAACAGCCTCCCCCACCAGCAGAACACTCACCAAGGAGGCGATTTGAGAAGGGACAGAAGAAAGTGAGCCTCAAAGCGATGTACACTAACATAGATGGAATTACAAATAAAGCAAATGAGCTTGGAGAACTGGTACTAGAGGAAAACCCAGACATAATAGCCCTCACAGAAACAAAGATCACGAAAACGATAACAAATGCAGTGTTCCCACAGGACTATTATGTTATGAGGAAAGAGAGGGAAGGAAGAGGTGGGGGTGGTGTAGCTCTGCTGGTAAGAAAAGGCTGGGATTTTGAGGAGATGGATATTCAGGGCTGTGAAGGTTTCAGTGACTACATAGCAGGTACTGTAACAAATGGAGGGAAAAAAATTATAGTCGCAGTCATATATAATCCACCACCAAATGACAGAAGACCTAGACAGGAATATGATAGAAACAACATGGCCACCATTAACATAATAGAAAGAGCAGCTTCTGTTGCTAGCAGGAATGGATATGGACTACTAATTATGGGAGACTTCAACCATGGGAAGATAGATTGGAAGAACAGAGACCCACATGGAGGACCAGAAACATGGAAAGCTAAGCTGCTGGACGTGGCAACAAGAAACTTTCAAAGCCAGCACACCAAAGAACCAACAAGAATGTGAGGAGAAGATGAACCAGCAATGCTTGATTTGATATTTACCCTAAATGAATGGGATATAAGGGAAGTTAAGATGGAAGCGCCCTTGGGAATAAGTGACCACAGTGTATTGAACTTTGAGTACTTGGTAGAGCTAGGACTTATCTCCCCCAAAAAAGAACTAGGAATCAAAAGGCTGGCATACCGAAAGGGGAATTATGAACAGATGAGAAGTTTCCTAAGTGAAATACCTTGGGACACAAACCTCAGAGACAAGTCTGTACAGGGTATGATGGACTATGTTACCCAAAAGTGTCAGGAGGCAGTAAACAGGTTCATCCCGGCCCAAAGGGAAAAATCCGAGAAGCAACAGAAGAATCCATGGTATAATAGGGCATGTATCGAAGCGAAGAAACTGAACAAAAAGGCGTGGAGGAACTTCCGGAATAACAGAACACCAGAAAGCAGAGAGAGATACCAGAGAACCAGGAATGAGTACGTCAGGGTGAGAAGAGAAGCAGAGAAAAATTTTGAGAATGATATAGCAAACAAAGCCAAGACTGAACCAAAGCTACTCCACAGTCACATCAGAAGGAAAACAACAGTGAAAGAACAGGTATTGAAACTTAGAACAGGCGAGGATAGGTATACAGAGAATGACAGAGAGGTGTGTGAGGAACTCAACAAGAGGTTCCAGGAGGTCTTCACAATAGAACAGGGTGAGGTCACTGTGCTAGGAGAAAGGGAGGTAAACCAGGCGGCCTTGGAGGAGTTTGAAATTAGGAGAGAGGAGGTCAAGAGACACCTGCTGGATCTGGATGTTAGAAAGGCTGTTGGTCCAGATGGGATCTCACCATGGGTACTGAAAGAGTGTGCAGAGGCACTTTGCTTGCCACTCTCCATAGTGTATAGTAAGTCACTAGAGACGGGAGACCTACCAGAAATATGGAAGACGGCGAATGTGGTCCCTATATACAAAAAGGGCGACAGACAAGAGGCACTGAACTACAGGCCAGTTTCCTTGACTTGTATACCATGCCAGGTGATGGAGAAGATCGTGAGAAAAAACCTGGTAACACATCTGGAGAGAAGGGACTTCGTGACAAATCGCCAACATGGGTTCAGGGAGGGTAAATCTTGCCTTACAGGCTTGATAGAATTCTATGATCAGGTGACACAGATTAAGCAAGAAAGAGAGGGCTGGGCGGACTGCATTTTCTTGGATTGTCGGAAAGCCTTTGACACAGTACCGCATAAGAGGCTGGTACATAAGCTGGAGAGACAGGCAGGTGTAGCTGGTAAGGTGCTCCAGTGGATAAGGGAGTATCTAAGCAATAGGAAGCAGAGAGTTACGGTGAGGGGTGAGACCTCCGATTGGCGTGAAGTCACCAGTGGAGTCCCACAGGGCTCTGTACTCGGACCTATCTTGTTTCTGCTTTATGTAAATGATCTCCCGGAGGGTATCGATTCATTTCTCTCAATGTTTGCGGACGATGCTAAAATTATAAGAAGGATTAAAACAGAAGAGGACTGTTTGAGGCTTCAAGAAGACCTAGACAAGCTGAAGGAATGGTCGAACAAATGGTTGTTAGAGTTTAACCCAACCAAATGTAATGTAATGAAGATAGGTGTTGGGAGCAGGAGGCCAGATACAAGGTATCATTTGGGAGAGGAAATTCTTCAGGAGTCAGAGAAGGAAAAAGACTTGGGGGTTGATATCACGCCAGACCTGTCTCCTGCAGCACATATCAAGCGGATAACATCAGCGGCATATGCCAGGCTGGCCAACATACGAACGTCATTCAGAAACTTGTGTAAAGAATCATTCAGAACTTTGTATACCACATATGTCAGGCCAATCCTGGAGTATGCAGCCCCAGCATGGAGTCCATATCTAGTCAAGGATAAGACTAAACTGGAAAAGGTTCAAAGGTTTGCCACCAGACTAGTACCCGAGCTGAGAGGTATGAGCTACGAGGAGAGACTACGGGAATTAAACCTCACTTCGCTGGAAGACAGAAGAGTTAGGGGGACATGATCACCACATTCAAGATTCTGAAGGGGATTGATAGGGTAGATAAAGACAGTCTATTTAACACAAGGGGAACACGCACAAGGGGACACAGGTGGAAACTGAGTGCCCAAATGAGCCACAGAGATATTAGAAAGAACTTTTTTAGTGTCAGAGTGGTTGACAAATGGAATGCATTAGGGGGTGATGTGGTGGAGGCTCACTCCATACACAGTTTCAAGTGTAGATATGACAGAGCCCGATAGGCTCAGGAATCTGTACACCTGTTGATTGACGGTTGAGAGGCGGGACCAAAGAGCCAGAGCTCAACCTCCGCAAGCACAACTAGGTGAGTACTAGGTGAGTACATACACACACACAAAAACACACACTCACACACATGTAATCGGATGTGATGTGATCGGACTCACTGAAACAAAACTCTCTGGAATCATAACGAATGCCGTGTTTCCCCAGGAGTACACAGTAATAAGGAAAGAGAGGGAAGGTAGGGGAGGAGGTGGAGTGGCCCTACTCATGAGAAAGGAATGGAGTTTTAAGGAGATGGCCATCCCGGGCTGTGAGGAGTTCAGAGACTACATAGCAGGCACCATAACAATGGGAGGACCAAGAATAGTAGTAGCAGTAATATACAACCCTCCACCAAATGACAGAAGACCCAGTCAAGAGTATGAAAACAACAACATGGCAGTTAACACTATAATTGAGAGGGCAGCCTCTGCTGCCTGTAGAAATAGATCCCACCTGCTCATCATGGGCGACTTCAATCACGGAAGGATTGACTGGGAGAACAAGGAACCGCATGGAGGCGAGGATACGTGGAGAGCCAAACTATTGGAGGTGGTGACAAGAAACTTTTTAACCCAGCATGTCGGAGAACCCACACGGATGAGAGGCAATGACGAACCAGCGAGACTCGACCTAGTCTTCACTCTGAACGACTCCGACATAAGAAAAATCGGTTTTGAGGACCCAGTAGGAATGAGCGACCACAGTGTACTGGTGTTTGAGTACTTGATTGAAGAAGGGTTATTGAACTCGAGGAGGGATACCGAAACCAAAAGGTTAGCATACCGAAAGGGAAACTATGAGGGGATAAGAAAATTCCTAACAGATATAGCATGGGAAACAGACCTCAGGGGAAAGACGGCCCAAGATATGATGGATTACATCACACAGAAGTGCAAGGACGCAGCAAACAAGTTTGTCCCAGTCCAAAAAGAAAACAGAGAAATGAAAATGAGAAACCCATGGTTTAATCAGAGATGTGGGCTAGCTAAGCAGCAAAGTAAAAGGGCATGGAGAAACTATAGGAATAACAGGACACTGGAGAGCAGAGAAAGATACCAGAATGCCAGGAATGAATATGTCAGGATGAGAAGAGAGGCAGAAAGACAATACGAAAATGACATCGCAAGCAAAGCAAAGACTCAGCCAAATTGTTGCATAGCCACATCAGGAGAAAAACAACAGTAAAGGAACAGGTTATGAAATTAAGGATAGGGGCGGAAAGATTCACTACAAATGACAAGGATGTGTGTGAGGAATTGAATAAGAAATTCCAGGAGGTCTTCACCTTAGAGCAAGGAGAAATTCCAGAGGTAAGTGTGGGAATAGCCAACCAGGAACCACTTGAAGAGTTTGAGATTACCAGCGGGGAAGTAAGGAAGTGTTTTTTAGAGTTGGATGTGACAAAGGCTATAGGCCCAGATGGAATCTCCCCTTGGGTTCTAAAGGAAGGAGCAGGAGAACTGTGCCTACCTCTCTCCATAGTGTATAACAAATCACTGGCAACAGGGGAACTGCCAGATATTTGGAAAGCAGCTAACGTAGTCCCGATATACAAGAAAGGGGATAGACAGGAGGCACTGAACTACAGGCCAGTGTCCATAACCTGCATACCATGCAAGCTGATGGAGAAGATTGTGCGAAAAAAACTAGTGGAGCATCTGGAGCGAAGGAACTTTGTAACACATCATCAACATGGTTTCAGGGATGGCAGGTCCTGCCTCACAGGGTTACTTGAATTCTACGACCAGGCAACAAAAATAAGGCAAGAAAGAGAAGGGTGGGCAGACTGCATATTTTTGGATTGTCAGAAAGCCTTTGATACAGTGCCACACAAGAGGCTAGAGCGAAAGTTGGAGACGCAGGCTGGAGTAAAAGGGAAGGTACTCCGGTGGATAGAGGAGTACCTAAGCAACAGGAGACAACGAGTCTGTGTGAGGGGTGAGGTCTCAGATTGGCGAGACGTTACAAGTGGAGTCCCGCAGGGATCTGTCCTTGGACCTATACTGTTTCTGGTATATGTAAATGATCTCCCAGCGGGTATAGATTCGTTCCTCTCAATATTTGCAGACGATGCAAAAATTATGAGGAGGATTGAAACAAAGGATGATAGTAGGAGGCTACAAGATGACCTAGATAGACTGAGTGAATGGTCCAACAAATGGTTGTTGAAGTTCAACCCGAGTAAATGAAAAGTAATGAAACTAGGCAGTGGAAACAGGAGGCCAGACACAGGATACAGAATAGGAGATGAAGTACTTAATGAAACAGACAGAGAGAAAGATCTAAAGAGTTGATATCACACCAAACCTGTCTCCTGAAGCCCACTTAAAAAGAATAACGTCTGCGGCATATGCGAGGCTGGCTAACATCAGAACGGCGTTCAGGAACCTGTGTAAGGAATCATTCAGAATCTTGTACACAACATACGTAAGACCAATCCTGGAGTAAGCGGCCCCAGCATGGAACCCGTACCTTGTCAAGCACAAGACGAAGCTGGAAAAAGTCCAAAGGTATGCTACTAGACTAGTCCCAGAACTAAGAGGCATGAGTTATGAGGAAGAGCTGCAGGAAATGCACCTTACGACACTGAAAGACAGAAGAGTAAGGGGGTACATGATCACAACCTACAAAATCCTCAGGGGAATCGACCGGGTAAACAAGGATGAACTTTTCAACACTGGAGGGACGCGAACAAGGGGGCACAGGTGGAAGCTGAGTACCCAAATGAGCGACAGAGACATTAGAAAGAACTTTTTCAGTTTCAGAGTAGTTAGTAAATGGAATGCACTAGGAAGTGATGTGGTGGAGGCTGACTCCATACACAGTTTCAAATGTAGATATGATAGAGCCCAGTAGGCTCAGGAATCTGTACACCAGTTGATTGACGGTTGAGAGGCGGGACCAAAGAGCCAGAGCTCAACCCCCGCAAGCACAATTAGGTGAGTACACACACACACACACACACACACACACACACACACACACACACACACACACACACACACACACACACACACACACACACACACACACACACTCACACACACACACACACACACACACACACACAAACACACACACACACATACACACACATGTGTGAGAGGCAGAAAGACAATACGAAATGACATCGCAAGCAAGGCAAAGACTCAGTCTAAATTGTTGTACAGCCACATCAGGAGAAAAACAACAGTAAAGAAATAGGTAATGAAATTAAGGATAGGGGCAGAAGGATTCACTACAGACAACAAGGAAGTGTGTGAGGAACAGAATAAGAAATTCCAGGAGGTCTTCACCTTAGAGCAAGGAGAAATTTCAAAGATAAGAGAGGGAATAGTTAACCAGGAACCACTGGAAGGGTTTGAGATTACCAGTGGGAAAGTAATGAAGTGTTTACTAGAGTTGGATGTGACAGAGGCTATAGGCCCAGATTGAATCGACCCTTGGATACTAAAGGATGGAGCAGAAGAACTGTGCCTGCCATTCTCCATAGTGTATAACAAATCACTGGCAACAGGGGAACTGCCAGAAATTTGGAAAGCAGCTAACGTAGTCTCGATATACAAAAAAGGGATATACAGGAGGCACTGAACTATAGGCCAGTGTCCCTAACATGCATACCATGCAAGCTGATGGAGAAAATTGTGCGAAAAAAGCTAGTGGAACATCTGGAGCGAAAGAACTTCGTAACACAGCATCAACATGGGTTCAGGGATGGCAAGTCCTGCCTCACAGGGTTACTTGATTTCTACGACCTGGCAACAAAAATCAGGCAAAAAAGAGAATGGTGGGCAGACTGCATATTTTTGGATTGTCAAAAAGCCACTGATACAGTACTACACAAGAGGCTAGTGAAAAAGCTGGAGATGCAGGCTGGGGTGAAAGGGAAGGTACTCCATTGGATAAAGGAGTACCTAAGCAACAGGAGACAACGAGTCAATGTGAGGGGTGAGGTCTCAGATTGGCGAGACGTTACAAGTGGAGTCCCGCAGGGGTCAGTCCTTGGACCTATACTGTTTCTGATATATGTAAATGATCTCCCAGAGGGTATAGACTCGTTTCTCTCAATGTTTTCTGATCATGCAAAAATTATTAGGAGGATTGAAGCAAAGGATGATAGTAGGAGGCTACAAGATGACCTAGACAGACTGAATGAATTGTCCAACAAATAGCTGTTAATGTTCAACCTGAGTAAATGCAAAGTAATGAAACTAGGCGGTGAAAACAGGAGGCCAGACACAGGATACAGAATAGAAGATGAAGTACTTAATGAAACGGACAGAGAGAAAGATCTAGGAGTTGATATCACACCAAACCTGTCTCCTGAAACCCACATAAAAAGAATTACGTCTGCGGCATATGCGAGGCTGGCTAACATCAGAAC
The DNA here is from genome assembly GCF_040958095.1 of Procambarus clarkii. NCBI lineage: Eukaryota > Metazoa > Arthropoda > Malacostraca > Decapoda > Cambaridae > Procambarus > Procambarus clarkii. The sequence goes on along the minus strand of NC_091199.1, from coordinate 18,943,015 downwards.
AGCCTTCAGGAACCTGTGTAAGGGATCATTAAGAATCTTGTACACCACATATGTAAGACCAATTCTGGAGTATGCGGCCCCAGCATGGAGCGCGTACCTTGTCAAGCACAAGACGAAGCTGGAAAAGTTCAAAGGTATGCCACTAGACTAGTTACAGAACTAAGAGGCATGACTTACGAGGAAACACTGCGTGAAATGCACCTTACGGCGCTGGAAGAGAGAAAAGTACTGGAAGACATGATCACTACCTAAAAAATCCTCAGGGGAATCGACCGGGTAGACAAGGATGAACTATTCAACACTGGTGGTACGCGAACAAGGGAACACAGGTGGAAACTGAGTACTCAAATGAGCCACAGGTACGTTAGAAGAACTTTTTCAGTGTCAGAGTAGTTAACAGATGGAATGCAAAAGGCAGTGATGTGGTGGTGGCTGACTCCATACACAGTTTCAAATGTAGATATGATAGAGCCCAGTAGGCTCAGGAATCTGTAAACCAGTTGATTGACAGTTGAGAGGCGGGACCAAAGAGTCAAAGCTCAACCCCCGCAAGCACAAATAGGTGAGTTCAAATTGATGAGTACATGTACACACACACACACACACACACACACACACACACACACACACACACACACACACACACACACACACACACACACACTCACACACACACACACACACACACACACACACACACACACACACACACACACACACACACACACACACTCCTGCTCTCTCTCTCCTGCTCTCTCTCTCTCTCTCTCTCTCTCTCTCTCTCTCTCTCTCTCTCTCTCTCTCTCTCTCTCTCTCTCTCTCTCTCTCTCTCTCTCCCTCCCTCCCTCCCCATCTCCCTCCCTCTCTTTCCTTCCCCCTCCCTCTCTGCCCACACACACACACACGCCTCCCCCCCTCACCCGCTCTCTCCCTCACCCGCTCTCTCCCTCACCCACTCTCTCCCTCTACTCTCTCTCCCTCCCGCCTCTCTCTCCATCTCCTCCCACCCCCTCCCCTTCTACTTTCTTCTCACTTCAGTGGAAGGGTTGGATCCCCCCCCACCCACCCATTTATCTCTCCCTTTATCACTCCCTTTCTCTCTCTCTCTTTCTCTCTCTCTTCCTCTCTCTCTCTCTCTCCCTCCCCCATCCCAACAGGGTCAAACATGGCAGCCAGAGGTCCCAGGGGAACAGGAAAGAGCCAAGGTGACGAGATGAAGGAAATGTTCGCCCAGTTTCTGGAGGACATCAAGAGTGAGATGCAAGAAATGATTCAGGAAATGAAGAACGAAATAAGCAACCTGAAAAGAGAGCTGACAGCAGCAAAGGAGGAGATTAGAGCCCTCAAAGAGAATGGTATCGAGGCTGAGAATCAGAAAACCACCCAGGGAGAAGGTGGTAATAGTTTTCTGGATGAGAATGCCACAATAAAAGCAACATTTGCAGAAATACTAAAAAAAAAATAACTCTGAAGTAATGACTGCAGTGATGGAGGTGGCCATATAAGCAGCCACCTCGCAGGAGGCGGCATGCTCTACTTGCCAACTGCTGGAAAGGAACAGATCAGTGGTTGCTGTGGGTATTAAGGAGCAGGAAGGATCTAATAGGACAGAGTGGAATGACAAGGACAAAGCAGCAGTGAATGAAGTACTAAAGGCACTAGACATGGAAGGGGCTGAGCAGAGCATTGAGAAGGTTTTCAGGCTAGGCCGGTACAACAAAGACCGAGACCGAATGATAAAGATAGTGTTTGCAAACGAGAACACAAAAGAGAAGATCCTATCAAGGAAGAGCTCCCTGAAAAATGTGGGAAAATTAAAAAATGTATTCCTCCAGAGAGACATGACAAGGGAGGAGAGAGCCGTGGCGGCAGAAGCAAGGAAGAGGCGCAGGGCGAGAGGGGAAAACCAGGAAGTCACAGCTCCCAGCACAACACCCTCAGAGGCGAGGGGGGAACCCACAACCAGCTACCCAGTAACACCAGAAGGGAGGACAACCCTGCCTCCCTCCTCTGCATAGAAAACCCCCCTACCCCAAACCCTCCCTGCCCCCACTCAAATGTTCAGCCAAATCTCCCTCCCCCCACACCCAATCCCCACCCTTCTACCCCTCCCCTCCTCCCGAGTCCTCCCTCCCCCCCTTTCCTTCCCGTCCTCCCTCCCCTTTCACCCCATACCCTCCCTGTCCCTCCCCCTTCACTGGATCCCCCGCCCCTCATCCCAGTATCCTCTGAGACCCTGTTATCCACCTCACAGGTCCTCACAACCATGGAACAGCCTCCCCCACCAGCAGAACACTCACAAAGGAGGCGATTTGAGAAGGGACAGAAGAAAGTGAGCCTCAAAGCAATGTACACTAACATAGATGGAATTACAAATAAAGCAAATGAGCTTGGAGAACTGGTACTAGAGGAAAACCCAGACATAATAGCCCTCACAGAAACAAAGATCACGAAAACGATAACAAATGCAGTGTTCCCACAGGACTATTATGTTATGAGGAAAGAGAGGGAAGGAAGAGGTGGGGGTGGTGTAGCTCTGCTGGTAAGAAAAGGCTGGGATTTTGAGGAGATGGATATTCAGGGCTGTGAAGGTTTCAGTGACTACATAGCAGGTACTGTAACAAATGGAGGGAAAAAAATTATAGTCGCAGTCATATATAATCCACCACCAAATGACAGAAGACCTAGACAGGAATATGATAGAAACAACATGGCCACCATTAACATAATAGAAAGAGCAGCTTCTGTTGCTAGCAGGAATGGATATGGACTACTAATTATGGGAGACTTCAACCATGGGAAGATAGATTGGAAGAACAGAGACCCACATAGAGGACCAGAAACATGGAAAGCTAAGCTGCTGGACGTGGCAACAAGAAACTTTCAAAGCCAGCACACCAAAGAACCAACAAGAATGTGAGGAGAAGGTGAACCAGCAATGCTTGATTTGATATTTACCTTAAATGAATGGGATATAAGGGAAGTTAAGATGGAAGCGCCCTTGGGAATGAGTGACCACAGTGTATTGAACTTTGAGTACTTGGTAGAGCTAGGACTTATCTCCCCCAAAAAAGAACTAGGAATCAAAAGGCTGGCATACCGAAAGGGGAATTATGAACAGATGAGAAGTTTCCTAAGTGAAATACCTTGGGACACAAACCTCAGAGACAAGTCTGTACAGGGTATGATGGACTATGTTACCCAAAAGTGTCAGGAGGCAGTAAACAGGTTCATCCCGGCCCAAAGGGAAAAATCCGAGAAGCAACTGAAGAATCCATGGTATAATAGGGCATGTATCGAAGCGAAGAAACTGAACAAAAAGGCGTGGAGGAACTTCCGGAATAACAGAACACCAGAAAGCAGAGAGAGATACCAGAGAACCAGGAATGAGTACGTCAGGGTGAGAAGAGAAGCAGAGAAAAATTTTGAAAATGATATAGCAAACAAAGCCAAGACTGAACCAAAGCTACTCCACAGTCACATCAGAAGGAAAACAACAGTGAAAGAACAGGTATTGAAACTTAGAACAGGCGAGGACAGGTATACAGAGAATGACAGAGAGGTGTGTGAGGAACTCAACAAGAGGTTCCAGGAGGTCTTCACAATAGAACAGGGTGAGGTCACTGTGCTAGGAGAAAGGGAGGTAAACCAGGCGGCCTTGGAGGAGTTTGAAATTACGAGAGAGGAGGTCAAGAGACACCTGCTGGATCTGGATGTTAGAAAGGCTGTTGGTCCAGATGGGATCTCACCATGGGTACTGAAAGAGTGTGCAGAGGCACTTTGCTTGCCATTCTCCATAGTGTATAGTAAGTCACTAGAGACGGGAGACCTACCAGAAATATGGAAGACGGCGAATGTGGTCCCAATATACAAAAAGGGCGACAGACAAGAGGCACTGAACTACAGGCCAGTGTCCTTGACTTGTATACCATGCCAGGTGATGGAGAAGATCGTGAGAAAAAACCTGGTAACACATCTGGAGAGAAGGGACTTCGTGACAAATCGCCAACATGGATTCAGGGAGGGTAAATCTTGCCTTACAGGCTTGATAGAATTCTACGATCAGGTGACACAGATTAAGCAAGAAAGAGAGGGCTGGGCGGACTGCATTTTCTTGGATTGTCGGAAAGCCTTTGACACAGTACCGCATAAGAGGCTGGTACATAAGCTGGAGAGACAGGCAGGTGTAGCTGGTAAGGTGCTCCAGTGGATAAGGGAGTATCTAAGCAATAGGAAGCAGAGAGTTACGGTGAGGGGTGAGACCTCCGATTGGCCTGAAGTCATCAGTGGAGTCCCACAGGGCTCTGTACTCGGTCCTATCTTGTTTCTGATATATGTAAATTATCTCCCGGAGGGTATCGATTCATTTCTCTCAATGTTTGCTGACGATGCTAAAATTATGAGAAGGATTAAAACAGAAGAGGACTGTTTGAGGCTTCAAGAAGACCTAGACAAGCTGAAGGAATGGTCGAACAAATGGTTGTTAGAGTTTAACCCAACCAAATGTAATGTAATGAAGATAGGTGTAGGGAGCAGGAGGCCAGATACAAGGTATCATCTGGGAGAGGAAATTCTTCAGGAGTCAGAGAAGGAAAAAGACTTGGGGGTTGATATCACGCCAGACCTGTCTCCTGCAGCACATATCAAGCGGATAACATCAGCGGCATATGCCAGGCAGGCCAGCATACGAACGGCATTCAGAAACTTGTGTAAGGAATCATTCAGAACTTTGTATACCACATATGTCAGGCCAATGCTGGAGTATGCAGCCCCAGCATGGAGTCCATATCTAGTCAAGGATAAGACTAAACTGGAAAAGGTTCAAAGGTTTGCCACCAGACTAGTACCCGAGCTGAGAGGTATGAGCTACGAGGAGAGACTACGGGAATTAAATCTCACTTCGCTGGAAGACAGAAGAGTTAGGGGGGACATGATCACCACATTCAAGACTCTGAAGGGGATTGATAGGGTAGATAAAGACAGTCTATTTAACACAAGGGGAACACGCACAAGGGGACACAGGTGGAAACTGAGTGCCCAAATGAGCCACAGAGATATTAGAAAGAACTTTTTTAGTGTCAGAGTGGTTGACAAATGGAATGCATTAGGGGGTGATGTGGTGGAGGCTCACTCCATACACAGTTTCAAGTGTAGATATGACAGAGCCCGATAGGCTCAGGAATCTGTACACCTGTTGATTGACGGTTGAGAGGCGGGACCAAAGAGCCAGAGCTCAACCCCCGCAAGCACAACTAGGTGAGTACTAGGTGAGTACACACACACACACACAAACACACACTCACACACATGTAATCGGATGTGATGTGATCGGACTCACTGAAACAAAACTCTCTGGAATCATAACGAATGCGGTGTTTCCCCAGGAGTACACAGTAATAAGGAAAGAGAGGGAAGGTAGGGGAGGAGGCGGAGTGGCCCTACTCATGAGAAAGGAATGGAGTTTTAAGGAGATGGCTATCCCGAGCTGTGAGGAGTTCAGAGACTACTTAGCAGGCACCATGACAATCGGAGGACCAAGAATAGTAGTAGCAGTAATATACAACCCTCCACCAAATGACAGAAGACCCAGTCAAGAGTATGAAAACAACAACATGGCAGTTAACACTATAATTGAGAGGGCAGCCTCTGCTGCCTGTAGAAATAGATCCCACCTGCTCATCATGGGCGACTTCAATCACGGAAGGATTGACTGGGAGAACAAGGAACCGCATGGAGGCGAGGATACGTGGAGAGCCAAACTATTGGAGGTGGTGACAAGAAACTTTTTAACCCAGCATGTCGGAGAACCCACAAGGATGAGAGGCAATGACGAACCAGCGAGACTCGACCTAGTCTTCACTCTGAACGACTCCGACATAAGAAAAATCGGTTTTGAGGACCCAGTAGGAATGAGCGACCACAGTGTACTGGTGTTTGAGTACTTGATTGAAGAAGGGTTATTGAACTCGAGGAGGGATACCGAAACCAAAAGGGTAGCATACCGAAAGGGAAACTATGAGGGGATAAGAAAATTCCTAACAGATATAGCATGGGAAACAGACCTCAGGGGAAAGACGGCCCAAGATATGATGGATTACATCACACAGAAGTGCAAGGACGCAGCAAACAAGTTTGTCCCAGTCCAAAAAGAAAACAGAGAAATGAAAATGAGAAACCCATGGTTTAATCAGAGATGTGGGCTAGCTAAGCAGCAAAGTAAAAGGGCATGGAGAAACTATAGGAATAACAGGACACTGGAGAGCAGAGAAAGATACCAGAATGCCAGGAATGAATATGTCAGGATGAGAAGAGAGGCAGAAAGACAATACGAAAATGACATCGCAAGCAAAGCAAAGACTCAGCCAAATTGTTGCATAGCCACATCAGGAGAAAAACAACAGTAAAGGAACAGGTTATGAAATTAAGGATAGGGGCGGAAAGATTCACTACAAATGACAAGGATGTGTGTGAGGAATTGAATAAGAAATTCCAGGAGGTCTTCACCTTAGAGCAAGGAGAAATTCCAGAGGTAAGTGTGGGAATAGCCAACCAGGAACCACTTGAAGAGTTTGAGATTACCAGCGGGGAAGTAAGGAAGTGTTTTTTAGAGTTGGATGTGACAAAGGCTATAGGCCCAGATGGAATCTCCCCTTGGGTTCTAAAGGAAGGAGCAGGAGAACTGTGCCTACCTCTCTCCATAGTGTATAACAAATCACTGGCAACAGGGGAACTGCCAGATATTTGGAAAGCAGCTAACGTAGTCCCGATATACAAGAAAGGGGATAGACAGGAGGCACTGAACTACAGGCCAGTGTCCATAACCTGCATACCATGCAAGCTGATGGAGAAGATTGTGCGAAAAAAACTAGTGGAGCATCTGGAGCGAAGGAACTTTGTAACACATCATCAACATGGTTTCAGGGATGGAAGGTCCTGCCTCACAGGGTTACTTGAATTCTACGACCAGGCAACAAAAATAAGGCAAGAAAGAGAAGGGTGGGCAGACTGCATATTTTTGGATTGTCAGAAAGCCTTTGATACAGTGCCACACAAGAGGCTAGAGCGAAAGTTGGAGACGCAGGCTGGAGTAAAAGGGAAGGTACTCCGGTGGATAGAGGAGTACCTAAGCAACAGGAGACAACGAGTCTGTGTGAGGGGTGAGGTCTCAGATTGGCGAGACGTTACAAGTGGAGTCCCGCAGGGGTCTGTCCTTGGACCTATACTGTTTCTGGTATATGTAAATGATCTCCCAGCGGGTATAGATTCGTTCCTCTCAATGTTTGCCGACGATGCAAAAATTATGAGGAGGATTGAAACAAAGGATGATAGTAGGAGGCTACAAGATGACCTAGATAGACTGAGTGAATGGTCCAACAAATGGTTGTTGAAGTTCAACCCGAGTAAATGCAAAGTAATGAAACTAGGCAGTGGAAACAGGAGGCCAGACACAGGATACAGAATAGGAGATGAAGTACTTAATGAAACAGACAGAGAGAAAGATCTAGGAGTTGATATCACACCAAACCTGTCTCCTGAAGCCCACATAAAGAGAATAACGTCTGCGGCATATGCGAGGCTGGCTAACATCAGAACGGCGTTCAGGAACCTGTGTAAGGAATCATTCAGAATCTTGCACACAACATACGTAAGACCAATCCTGGAGTAAGCGGCCCCAGCATGGAACCCGTACCTTGTCAAGCACAAGACGAAGCTGGAAAAAGTCCAAAGGTATGCTACTAGACTAGTCCCAGAACTAAGAGGCATGAGTTATGAGGAAGAGCTGCAGGAAATGCACCTTACGACACTGAAAGACAGAAGAGTAAGGGGGTACATGATCACAACCTACAAAATCCTCAGGGGAATCGACCGGGTAAACAAGGATGAACTTTTCAACACTGGAGGGACGCGAACAAGGGGGCACAGGTGGAAGCTGAGTACCCAAATGAGCGACAGAGACATTAGAAAGAACTTTTTCAGTGTCAGAGTAGTTAGTAAATGGAATGCACTAGGAAGTGATGTGGTGGAGGCTGACTCCATACACAGTTTCATATGTAGATATGATAGAGCCCAGTAGGCTCAGGAATCTGTACACCAGTTGATTGACGGTTGAGAGGCGGGACCAAAGAGCCAGAGCTCAACCCCCGCAAGCACAATTAGGTGAGTACACACACACACACACACACACACACACACACACACACACACACACACACACACACACACACACACACACACACACACACACACACACTCACACACACACACACACACACACACACACATACACACACACACACACACACATACACACACACACACACACACACACTCACACACACACACACACACACACACACACACACACACACACACACACACACACACACACACACACACACACACACACACACACACAGAAACTCAAGGAACTCAACAAGAGATTCCAGGAGGTCTTCACAATAGAACAGGGTGAGGACACTGTGCTAGGAGAAAGGGAGGTAAACCAGGCGGCCTTGGAGGAGTTCGAAATTACGAGAGAGGAGGTCAAGAGACACCTGCTGGATCTGGATGTTAGAAAGGCTGTTGGTCCAGATGGGATCTCACCATGGGTACTGAAAGAGTGTGCAGAGGCACTTTGCTTGCCACCCTCCATAGTGTATAGTAAGTCACTAGAGACGGGAGACCTACCAGAAATATGGAAGACGGCGAATGTGGTCCCGATATACAAAAAGGGCGACAGACAAGAGGCACTGAACTACAGGCCAGTTTCCTTGACTTGTATACCATGCCAGGTGATGGAGAAGATCGTGAGAAAAAACCTGGTAACACATCTGGAGAGAAGGGACTTCGTGACAAATCGCCAACATGGGTTCAGGGAGGGTAAATCTTGCCTTACAGGCTTGATAGAATTCTATGATCAGGTGACACAGATTAAGCAAAAAAGAGAGGGCTGGGCGGACTGCATTTTCTTGGATTGTCGGAAAGCCTTTGACACAGTACCGCATAAGAGGCTGGTACATAAGCTGGAGAGACAGGCAGGTGTAGCTGGTAAGGTGCTCCAGTGGATAAGGGAGTATCTAAGCAATAGGAAGCAGAGAGTTACGGTGAGGGGTGAGACCTCCAATTGGCCTGAAGTCATCAGTGGAGTCCCACAGGGCTCTGTACTCGGTCCTATCTTGTTTCTGATATATGTAAATTATCTCCCGGAGGGTATCGATTCATTTCTCTCAATGTTTGCTGACGATGCTAAAATTATGAGAAGGATTAAAACAGAAGAGGACTGTTTGAGGCTTCAAGAAGACCTAGACAAGCTGAAGGAATGGTCGAACAAATGGTTGTTAGAGTTTAACCCAACCAAATGTAATGTAATGAAGATAGGTGTAGGGAACAGGAGGCCAGATACAAGGTATCATCTGGGAGAGGAAATTCTTCAGGAGTCAGAGAAGGAAAAAGACTTGGGGGTTGATATCACGCCAGACCTGTCTCCTGCAGCACATATCAAGCGGATAACATCAGCGGCATATGCCAGGCAGGCCAGCATACGAATGGCATTCAGAAACTTGTGTAAGGAATCATTCAGAACTTTGTATACCACATATGTCAGGCCAATCCTGGAGTATGCAGCCCCAGCATGGAGTCCATATCTAGTCAAGGATAAGACTAAACTGGAAAAGGTTCAAAGGTTTGCCACCAGACTAGTACCCGAGCTGAGAGGTATGAGCTACGAGGAGAGACTACGGGAATTAAACCTCACTTCGCTGGAAGACAGAAGAGTTAAGGGGGACATGATCACCACATTCAAGATTCTGAAGGGAATTGATAGGGTAGATAAAGACAGTCTATTTAACACAAGGGGAACACGCACAAGGGGACACAGGTGGAAACTGAGTGCCCAAATGAGCCACAGAGATATTAGAAAGAACTTTTTTAGTGTCAGAGTGGTTGACAAATGGAATGCATTAGGGGATGATGTGGTGGAGGCTGACTCCATACACAGTTTCAAATGTAGATATGACAGAGCCCGATACGCTCAGGAATCTGTACACCTGTTGATTGACGGTTGAGAGGCGGGACCAAAGAGCCAGAGCTCAACCTCCGCAAACACAACTAGGTGAGTACAACTAGGTGAGTACAGAGTTGACTACAGGAAAGGGGACTATAAGAGGATAAGGGACTATCTGGGTGAAGTGCAGTGGGAGGAAGAAATTAGAGAAAAAACAGTCCATGATATGATGGACCTAGTCATACAGAAATGCCAGGAGGCCGAAGAGAGATTTATACCAACAGTAAAGGGAGAAAATAAGAAGGAATATAATAACCCATGGTTTAATAGACAGTGTCAGGAAGCAAAAATGGCCAGCAGGCGGGAGTGGAGGAAGTACAGAAGACAAAGGACAGAGGACAACAGGATCAGATACAACAGAGCCAGGAACGATTACATTAACATAAGACGAACATCGGAAAGAGACAATGAGAACGATATTGCAATCAAAGCGAAAAAACAACCTAAGTTACTACACAGTCATATAAGAAGAAAAATGTCGGTGAACGACCAAGTGACAAGACTAAGGAAGACAGAGGGGGCATATACTGAAAGTGACAAGGAAATCTGCGAGGCACTGAATGCCAGTTTCCATGGAGTGTTCACTACCGAGCCTGAGCACCTCCCATTGTTGGAAGTGGTTATCCTAGATGAAAGACTATCAGATATAGAGGTGACAGCAGAGGAGGTAATGAAACAGTTGACAACTCTAGATGCAACTAAAGCAGTTGGACCAGACAAAATATCACCGTGGATACTAAAGAAGCAGCGCAGGCCCTCAGCGTGCCTCTGGCAATGATCTTTAATGAGTCACTTATGTCGGGAGAATTGCCCAGTTGCTGGAAGAAGGCAAATGTCGTGCCTATCTTCAAGAAAGGTGATAGGGAGGAGGCACTTAACTATAGACCTGTATCACTGACAAGCATCCCCTGTAAAATACTGGAAAGAATAATTAGGCTACGACTGGTTGCACACCTGGAGAACATTAGGTTTGTGAACAAACATCAGCATGGGTTCTGGACAGGGAAATCGTGCCTAACAAACCTTCTGGAATTCTATGATAAAATAACGAGGATAAGACAGGACAGAGATGGTTGGGCAGACTGCATATTTCTGGACTGCCAAAAAGCCTTTGATTCAGTACCGCACATGAGACTGCTGTTCAAGCTCGAGAGGCAGGCGAGGGTGGGGGGAAAGGTCCTAGCATGGATAAGGAACTACCTAACAGCAAGGAGCCAAAGAGTTACGGTAAGGGGCGAGAAGTCGGACTGGCGAACAGTAACAAGTGGAGTACCTCAAGGATCGGTGCTGGGACCAATTCTATTTCTTGTATATGTTAACGACATGTTTACAGGTGTAGAGTCCTACGTATCGATGTTTGCGGATGACGCAAAGTTGATGAGAAGAGTTGTGACAGATGAGGATTGCAGGATCCTCCAAGAGGACCTGAACAGGTTGCAGAGATGGTCAGAGAAATGGCTACTGGAATTCAACACGAGCAAATGTAAAGTTATGGAAATGGGACTAGGAGATAGGCAACCCGTTCTCGCAAATTTAATAAGTCAATATTGACTTATTAGTTGCGTGCATAGGTGACATACTAAACATAATAGTTTCCCTTGAAAAGCTTCATAGAAAACACCGACCTTACCTAACCTACTTAGTATGTTAAAATAAGCATCTTATAGCTTCGTAATTACAATTGTTACTTAACCTATTATAGGTATAGGTTAGGTAATAATTGTAATTACGAAGCAATAAGATGCTTATCTTAACATACTAAGTAGGTTAGGTAAGGTCGGTGTTTTCTATGAAGCTTTTCAAGGGAAACTATTATGTTAAGTATGTCAACTATGCACATATTTAATAAGTCAATATTGACTTATTAAATTTGCGAGAACGGGTTGGAGATAGGAGACCAAAGGGACAGTACACAATGAAGGGGAACAGCCTACCTGTGATGACGCGCGAAAGAGACCTGGGGGGGGGGGGACGTAACACCTAATCTATCTCCTGAGGGACATATAAATAGGATAACGACAGCAGCGTACTCTACACTGGCAAAAGTTAGAACATCATTCAGAAACCTAAGTAAGGAGGCATTTAGGGCGCTTTACACTGCCTACGTGAGGCCAGTCTTAAAGTATGCCGCCTCATCATGGAGTCTCCATCTGAAGAAGCATATAATGAAACTGGAAAAGGTTCAGAGGTTTGCAACGAGACTCGTCCCAGAGCTACGAGGGATGGGGTATGAGGAGCGCCTGAGTGCCTTATGACACTAGAAAGAAGAAGGGAGAGGGGGGACATGTTAGGAACGTATAAAATACTCAGAGGGATTGACAGAGTGGACATAGACGAAATGTTCACACGGAATAGTAACAGAACAAGGGGACATGGATGGAAGCTTGAAACTCAGATGAGTCACAGAGATGTTAGGAAGTTTTCTTTTAGCGTGAGAGTAGTGGGAAAATGGAATGCACTTCAGGAACAGGTTGTGGAAGCAAATACTATTCATAATTTTAAAACCAGGTATGATAGGGAAATGGGACAGGAGTCATTGCTGTAAACAACCGATGCTCGAAAGGCGGGATCCAAGAGTCAATGCTCGATCCTGCAGACACAACTAGGTGAGTACAACTAGGTGAGTACACACACACACACACACACACACACACACACACACACACACACACACACACACACACACACACACACACACACACACACACACACACACACACGCACACACACAGTAGTAGTTTGAGTAGTAGTAACAGTGATATATAGCCCACCACCAAATGAAAGAAGACCCAGACAAGAGTATGACAGAAACAACATGGCAGTTAACATTATCATTGAGACAGCAGCCGCTGCTCTCAATGATGGGATCGAATGTAGAATTCGATCCCATCTACTCATAATGGGGGACTTTAATCATGGAAGGATAGACTGGGAAAAACTGGGAAAACAAGGAACCACATGGAGGTGATGAAACATTGAGAGCGAAACTGTTGGAGGTGACGACTAGAAACTTTTTAAGTCAGCATGTCAAGAGTCCCACGAGGATGAGAGGCAATGGTGAACCAGCAAGACTCGAACTAGTATTCACTCTGAATGATTCAGACATAAGGGAAATCGGCCGTGAAGCAGCCGTGGGTATGATTGATCACAGTGTACTGTTGTTTGAGTATCTGGTCGAAGAAGGGTAAATGTACTCAAGAAGGGACCAGAAAGCAAGAGGGCAGCATTCCGGAAGGGAAACTTTGAGGAGATGAGAAAATTCCTAACTGAAAAAGTTTGAGAAACAGAGCTGAGAGGAAAGACGGTTCAAGACATGATGAACTATATCGTACAGAAGTGTAAGGAGGCAGCAGACTAGTTCGTCCCAGTCTAAAAGGAAATGTAGATGAGAAACCCATGGTTTAATCAGAGTTGTAAGCTGGCAAAGCAACTAAGTAAAAGGACGTGGAGAAATTATAGAAACAACACGACACTAGAGAGCAGAAAAAGATACCAGAGCGCCAGGAATGAATACGTCAGGGTGAGAAGAGAGGTAGAGAGGCAATTTGAAAATGACATAGCGAGCAAGGCAAAGACTCAACCCAAACTGCTGCATAGCCACATCAGGAGGAAAACAACAGTGAAGGAACAGGTAATGAAACTGAGGATAGGGACAGAAAGATTCACTACAAACGACAAGGAAGTGTGCGAGGAACTCAATTAGAAATTCCAGGAAGTCTTCACCTCAGAGCAAGGAGAAGTCCCAGAGATAAGGGAGGGAACATCAAACCAGACACCACTAGAGGAGTTTGTGATTACCAGTGGGGAGGTGAGGAAACATCTGTTAGATTTGAACGTGACAAAGGCAAAAGGCCCGGATGGAATCTCACCATGAATTCTAAAGGAGGGACCAGAAGCTCTGTGCCTACCACTCTCCATGGTGTACAACAAGTCTCTGGTAACAGGTGAACTGCCAAAAATTTGGAAGACGGCTAATGTAGTCCAAATATACAAGAAGGGTGATAGGCAGGAGGCACTGAACTACAGGCCAGTGTCCCTAACTTGCATTCCATGCAAGATGATGGAAATGATTGTGCGAAAAAAGCTAGTGGAACATCCGGAGCGGAAGAACTTTGTAACACAACATCTGCATGGGTTCAGAGAAGGCAATCATGCCTAACAGGATTAATTGAGTTCTATGGGCAGGCAACAAAAATTAGGCAAAAGAGAGAGAGAAGGCTGGGCTGACTGCATATTCCTGGACTGCCAGAAAGTTTTTCACACAGTACCACATAAGAGACTAGTGCACAAACTGGAGATGCAGGCAGGAGTGAAAGGGAAGGTACTCCACTAAATAAGAGAGTACCTAAGCAGCAGGACACAGCCAGTCACTGTGAGGGGTGAGGTCTCGGAGTGGAAGGGAGTGACCAGTGGAGTCCCACAGGGATCAGTCCTTGGACCTATACTGTTTCTGATATACGTAAATGATCTCCCAGAAGGAATTGACTCGTTCCTCTTGATGTTTGCTGATGATGCAAAACTTATGAGGATGATCAAGACAGAGGAGGATAGCATAAAGCTACAAGATGACCTAGTTAAACTGAAGGAATGGTCCGACCAATGGCTACTAAAGTTCAACCCAATTAAATGTAAGGTAATGAAACTATGAGGAGGAACAAGGAGGACAGTCACTGGATACCGAATGGGAGATGAAGTCCTTCACGAAACGAACAGAGAGAAAGATTTAGGAGTTGATATCACGCCAAACCTGTCTCCCGAAGCCCACATCAAAAGAATAACATCAGCAGCATATGTGAGGCTGGCTAACATCAGAACTGCTTTCAGAAACCTGTGTAAGGAATCCTTCAGAACCTTGTATACCACATATGTAAGGCCAATCCTGGAGTGTGCAGTCCCAGCATGGAGCCTGTATCTAATAAAGCACATGGAGCCTGTATCTAGACGAAGCTGGAAAAAGTTCAGAGGTATGCCACTAGGCTAGTTCCAGAACTAAGAGGCATGAGTTATAAGGACAGATTACGTGAACTGCACCTCACGTCGCTGGAAGACAGAAGATCTAGGGGAGACATGATCACCACATACAAAATTCTCAGGGGAATTGACAAGATAGACAAGGATTGATTATTTAACACGGCTGGTACACGCACAAGAGGACACAGGTGGAAGGTGAGTTCCCAAAGGAGTCACAGAGACATTAGAAAGAACTTTTCAGTATCAGAGTAGTTAATAAATGGAATGCACTAGGAAGATATGTGGTGGAGGTTGACTCCATGCACAGTTTCAAATGTAGATATGATAGAGCCCAGTAGGCTCAGGAATCTGTGCATCAGTTGATTAACGGTTGAGAGGCGGGACCAAAGAGTCAAAGCTCAACCCCCGCAGCCACAACTTGGTGAGTACACACACACACACACCTGTGGCTGACTTGGGGGCTGGCGGCTGACTTGAGAGCGTGCTGGATGCGTGATCCTGTGGTCCCGGGGTTCGATTCCCGGCGCCGGCGAGAAACAATGGGCAGAGTTTCTTTCACCCTGGTGCCCCTGTTACCTAGAAGTAAATAGGTACCTGGGAGTTAGTCAGCTGTCACGAGCTGCTTCCTGGGGTGTGTGTATGTTGTGTGAAAAAACAATCAAAAAAACAATAGTAGTTAGTAACAGTTGATTGACAGTTGAGAGGCGGGCCGAAAGAGCAGAGGTCAACCCTCGCAAGCACAACCAGGTGAATACACACACACACGCACACAGGTATGATAGAGCCCAGTAGGCTCAGGAATCTGTACACCAGTTGATTGGCGTTTGCGAGGCGAGACCAAAGAGACAAAGCTCTACCCTCGCAAGCTCAACTAGGTGAGTACGCACACGCACACAATCACAGCATCACGACGCCTAATTTCCTGACACTCATTTGATCATATCTCGGTAATATTATTACTTATAAACTCTGCTAGAGCTTAATGTTAAAGTGTTAATCAGAATATATAAAATAATTTTTGTAGAATTTAGAAACGGTCGTAATAAAGTCCCCTTATCCTAACCTACCAAAAGACCCAAAACAAAAAGCGAGACAATATGTAAATTTCGCGAGCCGCTAACATTTTCTAGTACAATAATTTTTGCCCTTAGGTATCACATACGAGCGAAAAGCGACGTTCTTTGTAGGAAGACAAGTTGAACCGAGAGACATCAGCTCAACCTATCGTGGTTCAACCCGTTCTCGCAAATTCGTAAAGTCAATATTGACTTATTAACTACGTGCATAGGTGATATACTAAACATAATAGATACCCTTAAAAAGATTCATAGAAAACACTGACCTTACCTAACTTTGTTAGTATCTTAAGATAAGCATCTTATTGCTTCGTAATTACAATTATTACTTAACCTATACCTATTATAGGTTAGGTAATAATTGTAATTACGAAGCAATAAGATGCTTATCTTAAGATACTAACAAGGTTAGGTAAGGTCGGTGTTTTCTATGAATCTTTTTAAGGGTATCTATTATGTTAAGTATGTCACCTATGCACATATTTAATAAGTCAATATTGACTTATTAAATTTGCCAGAACGGGTTGCGTGGTTGGTTGACCTAGTGCAGTACTACAAAGCCTTCCCGGCTTGGTGCCGTCTTTTGATAATTACTGACTTTGCTTGTGCATAGTTTTAATGGCGCTGTGTCCACGGCCACGGAATGCAGTGTCACAGTATAACATATTATTTGCTCCACTTGGGGAGGCATAGTCCTTGTTCAATATTTATTTTTTACTTTTTTATTAAATACTTTTTCTTTTCAAGTACTTTTATATAACAAATGTTTCCCCTTACAACTATAACAAATGTTTCCCCTTACAACTATAACAAATGTTTCCCCTTACAACTATAACAAATGTTTCCCCTTACAACTATAACAAATGTTTCCCCTTACAACTATAACAAATGTTTCCCCTTATAACTATAGCAAACGTTTCCCCCTTACAACTATAACAAATGTTTCCCCTTACAACTATAACAAATGTTTCCCCTTACAACTATAACAAATGTTTCCCCTTATAACTATAGCAAACGTTTCCCCCTTACAACTATAACAAATGTTTCCCCTTACAACTATAACAAATGTTTCCCCTTACAACTATAACAAATGTTTCCCCTTACAACTATAACAAATGTTTCCCCTTATAACTATAGCAAACGTTTCCCCCTTACAACTATAACAAATGTTTCCCCTTACAACTATAACAAATGTTTCCCCTTATAACTATAGCAAACGTTTCCCCCTTACAACTGTAGCAAATGTTTCCCCTTATAACTATAGCAAACGTTTCCCCCTTACAACTGTAGCAAATGTTTCCCCTCAAACTGTAGCAAATGTTTCCCTCCCCCCCCCCCTACACTGTAGCAAATGTTTCCCTCCCCCCCCCCTACACTGTAGCAAATGTTTCCCCCTTACAACTGTAGCAAATGTTTCCCCTCAAACTGTAGCAAATGTTTCCCTCTCCCCCCCTACACTGTAGCAAATGTTTCCCTCCCCCCCCCTACACTGTAGCAAATGTTTCCCCCTTACAACTGTAGCAAATGTTTCTCCTTACAACTGTAGCAAATGTTTCCCTCCCCCCCCCCCTTCACTGTAGCAAATGTTTCTCCTTACAACTGTAGCAAATGTTTCCCTCCCCCCCCTACACTGTAGCAAATGTTTCTCCTTACAACTGTAGCAAATGTTTACCCCTTACAACTATAGCAAATGATGGATCATTTGAGCTCAACCTTTCCACAACTGTAAGCTCCATTAAAGTTTCCTTTACATCTGCATGAAATAATTTTTATTTCTTTATCCAGATACACCCAACTTCAGATTACTTTTAAAAGAAAACTGGAGCTGGGTGTCCGGTGCTTGTGGTGGGAGAACCGCATAATGTTTCTTCTTGCAATTAAGTCGAATGATTTTTTATGATTTTCACACCATTTCTGTACCTAGTGATGTGGTCTGAATGAATGAAATTGCAATGCTGCTTCAGTAGGCGGCAACAAATCATGGTTAAAGTGCATTTTAGACAAAGAATTGGCTAAAAGTTCAAATCGTACACTGGCCAATAAAGTTTTCTCTTCTTTTGTCCCATATAGAGCTGCTATAAAGTCCTTCCAAAAGTTTTCAATTGAGTGGAAATCTGTGTTAAGACCTTTGAAAATATAGACCTTTTGCAACTTCTTGTTTCCAGACTGAAGCTTGTTTATCTTTCTGGTATTGAGAGAAAGTAGTATCACTACCAATGAATGCACACGGATGAGAATCTTAAAACTGCTGGATGAATATATTTTCCTCCCTACCACCATACCTTTCCTAGGTTTGCATAAATAAATATTCGATTTATGTAGTGTTACAGACAGAATTACCAGGAAAAATTGTGAAAATGATTCTGATGTCACAGTAGGATCTGCATGCTTCAGGGCTGGTGCTTCCAATAACTTGACTTCTTCACTTGATGAACAAAGTCTAGAGCAGAGGCGATATTCATAAGATATTTAAAACTACATATGGTGCTTAACAGTGCCTCAAGACCAATTTGAAGGTGTCGGAAAACCCGACACCATATACTAGCATTTACTAAAATAGGCAGGTAATATTACTGCCGTTTTGTAAAAACAAATTAACAGTAGAAATAGTGCTTCAAGCACTCATAGAAAATGAGGCACAGTGAATTTTATGCAGTAGAAAACGAGGGATATCATTGCCACATTTCGCTACTAAATTCACATACTAAATAATAGGAAACATCCTCAATACATCAGTCTTTGGACTGTAAACATCATAAAAACATTTCCCTTGAATCAACTTAATTATCAGTACTAAAATAGAGTAAGTGAGGGCCCCTCTAGCCACTTCTTGACGCATCTGCAGAACAAGGGACATGGGCAGTGGGTGGAAGGCCAACCACAGTCGCCAATTAATTTAACAACAGTCTCGCTGGGGCTAATCTAGCTCCAATAATTTCCCTTGGACAACAGTGTTATGGGAAGTAAAGTGCTCCTATTATCAACACCAACTCCGTCTACTATGAAGGGAAGTGTCCTAATTCCGAAACCCATTTATTATCTTTCACTCCTGATCAGTAATGTTAAGTAGCTATAGGGTGAACCGGTTAGGATGCGAATCGAGACACAAAACAACGTAAATATTCTTTGAACTTACTGTAATAAATTATACCAATATTTCCTCTGATATAGCTGTCATATTTAGGATTACTGCTATTATTGTAAGTGCCCTTTGATAGGTGTAATTGAAGAGGAAGAATATCACCTACCTGGCACCCTATTATCATGTGGTTATACTAGCCTCACCCACAAGGATTATTTGGTGTGATCATCCTTGTTCATACCTGATGAACCAGGCCCACTTCAATACAGACAAGGCTTCCCCATTTAATTACTAATATATGTAGTCTAATACAGTAGTGAATGTCGACTAATCAATAATTCATATTGATAGACTATATATATATATATATATATATATTGTGACGGTGTTCCCCCCCCTTATATTTCTCCCACGCCTGCAGTAAGAGTCATGTCCACTTTACCCAAGCGTTCTCTACGTAGCAGGCATCAATTTGATATATGGGAGAGAGTGGAGTGTTCTCGGAGAGCCGAGAAATTTGTGAAACTGTAATATTTTGGCCTGTGGTTTAGGCCCTTTAGAGAGCCAAGATGGCGCCGGCTCTCCTGATTCCCCCCAAAACTGTGTGACGTCAGTGGCACCGGATTGGTCACCGACAGCAATGTGGCACCGAGAGGCAATGAAAACCTCCCGTGGCGAAAGTGACGTCACGAAGGAAGGAGGTCCGGGCAGCGCCCCGCGCTGGCGCCAGCAGTCAGACACGACACGTCAAGGAGGTTGGACGTGCGACGTTTGGTCCTGTCAGTTTGACAGTTGTTTCCCGCTCCCGTGGATTTACGCATCACCTGAAGTCTGCCAGTACTCTGTGAGGTCTTCCCTAGTTCATGTGTTGAACCAGAGAGGGAATCGACAGTTATTGAGCAACAAGTGCTCCAGGACAGGTACTGTGCAAGGAGGAGTGAAGACTGTCCAGTGACGTAGGCGATGTCTGAGGCAGTTCACCCATTCGTGACGGCGTAGTGGCTGACAGAGCCACTGGGTAGCTGAGGAAGAAGAGGACTATTTGGGAATCCGGACGACTGCAGCTGAGACGTAGGCGGCAGCCGTTGCTGGGAGAAGTCGACGGCCAGCTCCAACCCTTCAAGAAGTCGAGAAGGAGTACGGACCTGCAGGGAAGAAGGCACGGAGACGACGCGCTAAACGGTGGGACGACGAGTGGTTCCGGTAGGGCACGACTACGTGTGTGTGGGGGCGTTCCCGACACCAGGACCAGGAGCTACAACTCAACTCTCATCGGAGGATAGGTTGAAGTAGGTGTTTCTAGTTTCCCTCCCAAATTCCCCTTTAGTCAGCTATATTATTCGGCTATATTATCTAGCCTGAGGATTTTGTATGTCGTGAGCAAGTCTCACCAATGTCATAGTAAGGCACCAGTGTGCAGTGTAGTACTATCAAGAGTATTTATAATATTCATGTTTATTATTGGTGTGTACAGGCACCCGGAACAAGTGATAAATTTACTGTGTTTTGTATATCTTTCTAGAGACTTTGATGTGAACATATAGTGATAAATTATACATAATATTATGCCAGTATTTGGAAGTTAGGCTATGTGCCCAGAAACTATTTATTTACCATTTATTGATGTTTGATTTATATACATTATATGTGTCTATGTTCATGCAGTGATTAATCATTTGTGAGTACAGTGAATTATTGCGTTATCGCCCACGAGAGAAAGTACTGAAAACTCCAGTGTTAAATACTTCATTGAATGAAGGGCAAGGTAAAACCATTACATTGAGTCATTGTCGCATTGATTGTAGAAACGACTGTTTGAGCCCGAGTACAGTGCAACTAAGTAATACGTGCTATTGTTGCCAATAACGAGTGTGCGAGTTTCTAGTAATATTGGAGAACTTAAAGAAACGGCGCGCGTGAATCTAGAAAAACAAGCAATAAACTTTTGCGAGGAGCCAGGCGATCAGCTGGTCGTGACATTGACAAGAGGGGGAGGTGTTGCCACTTAGTGAGTGCATAATATTCGTGGGAACGACCGGGCTACAGCCAGGATCAGCTGATTCATTTATTGATATGACCTTGTGACATCTTTCATGAATTTTTAAGTAAAATACAAAATTACTTTTGTGTTTATATCATCCCCTCCATTGATCTTGTGGCTATATTATACTGGAAAGCAAAGAGTGATAAGAGTAAGTACCTGCCTGATTTCCTGATCTTTTGAGTGTGACCTAGCCAAGGCTACCATTAATTCAACCAGTCCACTGAGGTGTTACTGGACACCGAAAACACCAGTTGGCGACCTTGTGTTTAATAGTAAAGCCCTAGTGTTGGGGCGGGCCACACAACAGTTAAGTAAACAAGAAGTGTGTTCCCACTCCTTCTCAATCAGAAGGCCGGTTGGGATTGACTGGGATACTCTCCTGGCGTGCAGTGGCGCCGAGAGGATTAGAGTGAAGACCCGCAGGGCTACGGTGAGTGACCTTGAGATAACTGGTGGTCACCCCAGAGTAAGAATAGAGTATAAACCCCAACATTGGCGACCTTGCCAGGATAAGTTCTGATACGGTTGCTCACCGAGAATAACAATAACAATAACACCTGTAAAACCCCAACAATATATATATATATATATATATATATATATAAATTTAATAAATCCCGCAGAATGTGTAAGGAAGCGATTTGTGGAATTCTTAAATCATACAGTCCACTTCAAATATCATAGTTTGCTATCGAAAAATATTAATTAACGTAAAATATAAATTACTATATAAATTAATATAAATTATATAAATATAAATCTCACAGGTCATTTTGCATACAGTAGGTGAAAAAGGAAACATTTTGGTCTAGTTGTAGTAAGGTTTGCATGTGCTATTGAAATAATTTTAGTCTTCCAATGGTACTCAGTTCCAATATTTTTGTTCTGTAAAAATATCGTTTCTAGGAACAGACTGAGAGATTCAGAGATATCAGCTTCAGGAGTATCGAGGAAGGAGGTTGTTGCAGGGTATTTATCAATTTCATATAATATGATCTTAATCTCTTTAAAGATTTCTGCACCAGCTTGAACTGTACAAATGCATTCTTCCTGTTCGTTCTTCCCTTGTTCATTGAAAAGATTGTCAGTAAGAATGTTATAGCCAGAATCACGAAAATAAATGGTTGGTTCGCTTTTATGTCCAAAAGTGATGAATATAAAAATTATTTCATAAATCATAAAAGCCTTAAATGATATGAACTCTTGATTGTCTTGTCAGCAAGTACGCTAATGATTCCAGGTAGCCTAGCCGTATGAAAGTTTCCGTATTCGGCAGCCATCAAATTGTTGTTCATTTTTTCGAGCCGGTGTATGTTAGTCAGACGGAATTAGGTATGATAAGTGTGAATGTGTTTTACAGCGTTAAGTTGAGGAAGCCTCAAGGAGGCAGGGGGCCTTACCCGCCAGGACGGCAGCGTCATGCAAGCTGTTGTCATAATTTCCTCTTATAAGCGAGTGTGGCGTCAAGGCACATTTGTAGCTCCACCAGTATTCTAAATGCCTTTTATTTTTACATGTACAAAGCAGACGTAACATGGTTTCTAAGTGAGAATCGGTGGTCACTTTGCCCTCACACCAACCTTTTTTTCTTCCCATCTTTCAAAATGGTATTTTTTCAATATACCAGAAAAAATATAATGCACCCACTGTTCTTCGATTGATTATTTCAACGCTTTTTCACTTATAATTTGTCGGCTCAGTTTAAAGTAACTTCAGTATAAAAAAATTACCTGGCTATAGATTTTGTTCATTAATTTAATGATCAATTCAAAGATTAATGTTTGTTTTCAGTATGAACTCAAATGGTCAAGAAAGAGTAATACCAGGAACTATCACATGGAGTGACTAACGTTGCATAAAAATATTTCAAGATTGTCAGGGGCTGCAACACAGACTCACTCAGCAACACTCTGCCACCCACAGATCATGATGCAAGTTCAGACGCGGATCGGATTCATCAGGCCATCGAGGCTGGCAATCTTTCCTCACCTACAAGACAAGTTCAGCTACACCTTCGTGATCGATGAAGCCACATTGACCTTCGCCACAGCCAAGCCCCAGCTGCCGCCCCGCTGGCGGAGCCTCTACCACCCCTTCAGCGGGCAAGTGTGGGCGGCTGTGGTCGGCCTCCTCTTCCTAGTCCCGCCCACTCTCCTGCTGGTGGGTGTGCGCCAGGCTTGGTCTCCATGAAAATTCTTTGGGTGATTGTGGAGTGTTAGGGGTGTGCATATGTGTGATTATCTGTTTATTGTGACAGAGGGTTCGTTTATGTTCCAGTAATATTGGAGAGGCCGCTGGTGTTGGCGTGTGGTGAACCACAAAAGATAAAGAGGATGATAATATTGTTGTAAAGTTTTTCTGTGATAAAGGAAAATGTAGTTTGATTGTGAGTATATAAAATGTATTACAGGTTGCTTATGTTGTGTTTAGGCATTCCCGTGAGGTTTCAGCGTATCTGAATATGCAATAAACAGTGCATAACAGATGATTTTTTTTTAAATAACAATGTTTTTCAAAGAGATTCTTGTACCAAGTACTAATTATAATTTTATAAATATTCCGGCACTCTTAATAGACAACTAGTCATATATCCGGTGTTGCCTCATTTTCTGTCTCCATCGCTTCTTCTCTCCTGTTCTCTCTACCTTATGACACTCATACATTCATTAATCACCATTTAAATTTGTGTGAGCCTAGCTGCAGCATCCGTCGCCCAACCTTAGAGAGACAACCAGAGACAGACATTCCCACTCATAGATACAGATGTGATAGTGCAGCCAAGTGCGGCCACATCCCCTCGCCAAGCTAGGCCACGTCACTGTGTTACTGGTCGCGTGAACCAGTGTTACTGGTCGTGAACCACAGTGTTACTGGTCGTGAACCACTGTGTTACTGGTCGTGAACCACAGTGTTACTGTTCGTGAACCACAGTGTTACTGTTCGTGAACCACAGTGTTACTGGTCGTGAACCACTGTGTTACTGGTCGTGAACCACAGTGTTACTGTTCGTGAACCACAGTGTTACTGGTCGTGAACCACAGTGTTACTGGTCGTGAACCACAGTGTTACTGGTCGTGAACCACAGTGTTACTGGTCGTGAACCACTGTGTTACTGGTCGTGAACCACTGTGTTACTGGTCGTGAACCACTGTGTTACTGGTCGTGAACCACAGTGTTACTGGTCGTGAACCACAGTGTAACTGAACGTGATCGACAATAGCTTTGCTCATGAATATTTCACAGTTGCATGTGTCTATAGGCCTTGTAGGCACTATTGAACAAATGTTATATTTTTAGAAGATACCGGAGGTATTTTCTTGTGGTGTAGTGTTTGTATTTGTTGTAGGTGACTATATTAAAGTAGCTATGTTGTGGCAGATGTACATATTTTCCCAGAGGAAGTTATTAGTGTTACAGTGAGTTTTTCAATTATCAGGTAATTGTTACGGTGTGAGATATTTTGTTTAAATAGTAGTTGAGGGAATTTATGTTCGGGCCTCGAGGTTAACACTGGTTTTAGAGCCGTGTGTACGCAAAGAGAGAGTGCTGGCAATGTTAGAGAAAACCTTTATCAAACTAACGTTAGATCGATTATCGGTTACTTGACGAGCATCTGATAAAATAATAGGTTGTTGTCATTGAATTTGGACTTTAGCCATTGTCCTTATCTATATTATAAGAAAGAATGTCTCTCTGTCTAAAGTTGGAGGCCAAATGCCTGGATCTACCGTCACCCAAATTGGTCGAGGGAATACTCTGGGGTACGGAATGAACCTAGGGTGGTCGGGGTCATTAAAATTCAAGAGGAAACAGCTTGCTACTTTGTTACACTGACCCCCCCCCCCATCCCCCCCTCCCCCCCACTGCCGATTTTGTGTATTGGATGCTTGCTCTCCCTGGAATATTATGAAAAAAAATATCAATATTTTTTTTCCTAAAATAATAATTATTCACTAATGCTGGGAACATTAACAGAAAATTTATAATATTCACATTTCTGCCACAGCTCCTTATAACATGTAACTTAAATACAGCCACCACTTCAACCACAGACCCACCAACTGATGGCTGACACTCATCTTCACACACATACACAGCAAATATGTGGAGCTGGTGGCTGACTGGACAGTACGCTGTACACGTGATCCTGTGGTCACGGATTCGATTCCCGGCGCTGGCGAGAAACAATGGGCGAAGTTTCTTTCATCCTGATGCGCTGTTACCTAGCAGTAAATAAGTACGTGGGAATTAGTCAGCTGTCACGGGCTGCTTCCTGGGGTGTGTGTGTTTGTGTGTGCGGTGTGGAAAAAAGTAGTTAGTAAACAGTTGATTGACAGTTGGGAGGCGGGCCGAAAGAGCAGAGCTCAACCCCCACAAGCACAACTAGGTGAATACATACACAGCAAGTAAGTAATTACCAAAAGAAGGCACCAAGGCATGAAATCATACACAGCATATGTTTAACTTTTTTATTAGAAATAAACAATTATTTTTTTTAATATACATCATTGTTCATTGATTTCGGAAAAATAAACATAAATTTTAGAATATTCAAACTTCAGCCGTACTACCATAAACTCACAACTTCAATACAGAACTTCGTCTCCCAATGCCCATCATAATGAAGGCCGACCCACCATCTTCCAACATATACAAAACAAATGGATTATCTTCAGAGGATTTCGGGGCTTAGCATCCCAGAGGCCCGGTCCTCGACCAACCCTCTTTTTGTTGCACATCCCCAGGAAACAGCCCGTAGCAGCTGTCTAACTCCCAGGTACCTATTTATTGCTAGGTAAACAGGTGCCTCAGGGTGAAAGAAACTCTGCTCATTTTTTTCATTTTTTCTGCCTCCACCAGGGATCGAACCCAACACCTCAGGACTACAAATCCGAAGCGCTGTCCACTCAGCTGTCAGGCCCCTCAGGCTGTCGGGTAACTATTTAATTAAAAAAAAATATTAAAAGCAGTTTTTCCCTATAAAATCAGAGAGATAGAAATAGACAGAGATTGTTCATTAAAGATAGATAGACCTGGGCAATGCCGGGTACCCACCTAGTACTAAATGTCCAAATGTTTGAGCGGTAGATCCTTGCCAAGTTGTCTACATGCATGTCTTCTCACTCACTGTTGTTGACTCTCAGGTTGCTCGCTTGGAGGTGGCCATCACCCCAGAGGAAGGAGAAGGAAGGAGTCCCCCAGGACCCTTGCTGGTGACGCAGGACGTGGTGGGGACGCTTCTGGGGCAGGACCTCACCAGACGCCTCCCCAGCAGGAGCTCCACACAGATTGTGGTGGGAGCGTGGCTGGTGTTGGCCTTCATCGTGGGCACGGCTTACCGGGGCAACCTTACTGCCTTCCTCACTGTACTCAAGTACCCGCCCAGACCAGAGAACCTCGAGCAGCTCTTAAAGACAGATGCAAGGTGGGTACTGGCCAAGATCTGTGTCTACACGCTTGTTGCTGCTGTTGTGAGTCTATTATGTCTATTGTGACATCCTTGCTGCCTGCCTCACTGTGGTCAAGTACCCGCCCAGACCAGAGAACCTCGAGCAGCTCTTACAGACAGATGCAAGGTGGGTACTGGCCAAGATCTGTGTCTACACGCTTGTTGCTGCTGTTGTGAGTCTATTTTATGTTTTGTGACATCCTTGCTGCCTGCCTCTCTGTGTTTACAAAAAATATATTCCTATAAGAAAGTCATCCTATGTCTGTCTGTCCAAAGTTAGAGCACAGACACTTAGGACTAGCCTTACCCAAATTTGCAGAGATGGGAAGGGAGAGAATGGTCTTAGGTACTGGAGGGACATAGCATTGTTGGAGAAGGCATAAATTAAATGTTTTGACATATTTGCAATTATAGACACCCCCAGACGATATTCATGGAGTTTATATATTGTGACTTCTTGATATGAAGGAAGGACCTAGCTGATGTCGAGTCTCCTGCTATCGCTGTATCTATTAATGATTTCTGTGTTGTTTGTTAATATTTCTCTGGTGATGGTCTGGTTTTGAGAGAAGATTATATGTTCCTTGATGGAGCCCTGTTGTTCGTGCATTGTTAATCGCCTAGAAAGAGACGTTGTTGTCTTGCCTATTTACTGAGATCTTTGGGGCTGATAGTCCCTAAGTGGGCATGTGAAGGCATAGACGACGTTGGTTTCTTTCAAAGCTTTCTGTTTGGTGTCTGGGGAGTTTTCATGAGTAGCTTGGCCGTTTTCTTGTTTTTGTAGTAAATTGTCAATTGTATCTTCTGATTTTTGTCTGTGAGGATAACGCTCCTATTAATAATATCTTTCAGGACACTTTCCTCCATTTTATGAGCCGTCGATAAGAAGTTCCTGTAAAACAGTCTAATAGGGGGGTACAAGTGTTGTTAGTTGACTCTTCAGAGGTTGCATGGCATTTCACCTTTCTTTTTATGACGTCTTCAGCATAACCATTAGAGAAGCCAATGTTTACTAGGACCTGCCCTGCCCTACAGAGTTCTTCGTCGACTTGCTTCCACCCTGAGTTGTGACTTAGAGTACGGTCGACGTAAGCTTTGACAACACTCCTCTTGTACATGTCTGGGCAGTCACCATTGGCATTAAGGCACATTCCTCTTTTTGTTTCCTTAGTGTAGCCTGCAGTGCGGAAGCCTCCATTCCTTTCCGTGTCTGTTACATCTAGAAAGGGCAGCTTCCCATCACTCTGCATCTCTTAAGTGAAACTTAACACAGAATTTTGCTCGAATGCCTCCTTCAGCTGCTGCAGACGTATGACATCAGGTACCTGCATAAAAATGACGTCAACATACCTGCGGTATATGGCGGGTTTCAAGTTCATGTCAACTAAGACCCTCTGCTCTATGGTACCCATGTAGAAGTTCGCAAACAGGACGCCTAGGGAAGAAACCATGGCGACCCCATCTACATGCTTGTACATGTGTCCATCGGGACTCAAGAAGGATGCCTCTTTAGTGCAGGCTTGGAGTAACTTTCTCAGTATGCTCTCTGGTATGTCAAGAGGAGTACAAGCCGGATCAAGATACACTCTGTCCGTTATCTTCCCGATTGTTTCATCCACAGGTACGTTGGTAAACAGCAACACCACGTCCAAAGAGGCTCTTATCCCGGATGCCAGTTCTCCCCTGCAGTAAGTCAACGCATTCCTTTGGAGACTTCAGGCTAAAGGCTCAAGGCACATAAGGAGTCAGCAGGCAGTTGAGTCGCTTAGCCAGTCTGTATGTAGGTGTGGGTATCTGGCTGATGATTGGCCGAAGTAGGTTTCCAGGCTTCTGGGTCTTGACATTCAAATACACATAACCAGGTTTGTATTCCCTGATAACCTTTGGTAAGAGGAGTCCGGATTTCTTGGCGGTCACAGTTTCAATCAATCTGTTTACCTTCGTTTTCAATTCGGCTGTAGTGTACTTCGTTACTTTTGGAATTTAGTTTGCTCGTAGAGTATGAGGTTCATTTTTGCCAGATATTCGTCTTTTTTAAGAATAACGTATATTGGCGACATGTCACCTCTCCTGACGGCAATCTCCTTATTCTCATGAAGGCTCTTAGCTGCCGCTTTGAGCTCGGGGGACAGTATGGTGCTTCTGTAATCACCTCGAATCTTTCCTCCTTCTGCACTAAGTTCCGCTTGCAAGGTGTCTTTAGTGGTTATCTTCTTTGCGTCCAGAGGTCGAATATGTTGTCCAATAGGATCTCGAACTCCACTTTCCAGGGCCATCTCACTTGGTCTGGACATAACCTGACGGTTTATACCCAGATTCAAGAGAGTATTTAGTCCTGTGAGGTTGATTCCGGTAAGGTTTAAGAAGCCATCTCTGAGTCGAGGAATCGCCATAGGAATGTGGCGAATCGCCAGAGAATATGAACCTCATACTCTCCAACCAAACTAAATTCCTAGGGATTCCAAAGCCAAAGGGATTCGAATCCTTCTGGGGTGTGGAGTTTTCAGTTGCATATTGGCTTTTGGACCATTCAAGCTTGTTCGCATTTGTGTTGCTCACGTGGTCCCACAAAGTGAAGTGATTCGATGAAATGTCTATGCCCAAGCTTACCACCAAGTGCTGTTGGGATGTTGGGAAAATAGCCTCGACTACCAATGTCTCTTGAACAGTCACGGTGGTCGAGTGGTTAAATAACCAGGTATGCCATGGTGCATTGTGCTCTTGGCGGTCTGGGTTCGAATCCTTCTGGGGTGTGGAGATTTCATATATGTATATTTATATATACTAGCAGTACCCGGCCATGCGTTATATATTGAGATGTTATCTTGAGATGATTTCGGGGCTTTAGTGTCCCCGCGGCCCGGTCCTCGACCAGGCCTCCACCCCCAGGAAGCAGCCCGTGGCAGCTGACTAACACCCAGGTACCTATTTTACTGCTAGGTAACAGGGGGCATAGGGTGAAAGAAACTGTGCCCATTGTTTCTTGCCGGCGCCTGGGATCGAACCCGGGACCACAGGATCACAAGTCCAGCGTGCTGTTCGCTTGGCCGACCGGCTCCCATTGCTGTGGCTCAGCTGTGGCTCAGCTGTGGCTCAGCAACTCATGTGCGTTGCTGAGCCACAGCAACCATCCCTGTCCCCTAGTCCACCCCACCATTCCCTCACTCACCCGTCTCCTCGGCCTCCCCACCATTCCCCATTCCACCATCCCCTCTTCCATCCCACCATGCCCCACTCCCCCGTCCCCTCGTCCTTCCCCACCATTACCCCCTCCCTTGTCCTCTCGTCCTCCCCCACCATTTCTCACTTCCGTCCCCTCGTCATCCCCACCCTTCCCCACTCCCTCGTCCGATGCCTTCCCAAAAGGTCTGATGTTCCCATCACTGAAATATAAGAAAAACGGTTAAAAAATGAAATGAAAATATGAAAAAATATAAAAATAAACTATACTCACGAAATAAACGGTATGGTAAACAACACAGCTCAAATTCCAATGCAATTCACACAAAATAATTAAATCAAAATGAAAATAAATCATAATCTATGAAAATTTAATATATCAGTGCAATCAGAAACACTGAAATGGAATTGTAACATATCTAGTATAGCATGTGTGTTGCTCTTACATGCAACAGATGGCACTGTTATTCAAGAAAAGCATAGCTTTACCTGTCACAGGTGTGGCATCTATGCATATACTTATGATATGAACGGTATGGTAAACAACACAGCTCGATTCCAACAACAATGTCACACAAAATAATTCACTAAAAAATTAAATAAATCGAAATCTATGAAAATATAATTTATCAATGCAATCGGAAATATTGAAATGGAATTCGTGACATATTTAGTATATTGTGCATGTTGCCATTATGTGCAACAGATGGCGCTCTTTTTCAAAAACGCCTGCCTTTACCTGTCACAGGGATGGCATCTATATAGTAGGTATATAAAAACACGCGACTATTCGAATGCAACGTTGTGTCGACATTTCAAAGCAATAGGTGAAGAACTTTCGGAGATTACAGCGTGTGTTGCTCTTACGTCCATCAGATGGCTCTGTTTTTCAAGAAAAGCATATTTATTCCTGTCACAGGTGAGGCATGTATATAGTAGATAAATGAAAAGACACGCCTATTCGAATGCAACGTTGTGTCAAAATTTCAAAGCAATCGGTAAAGAGGTTTCGAAGATTTCACTCACATGAAAAACATATGAATAACACAGTTTTTCACAAAAATCATATCTTTCTTACCGTCACAGACGTGACATCTATATAGTATGTATATAAAAATCTGCTCGGATGCAAATGGAACGTTGTGTGAAAATTTCAAAGCAATCGGTGAAGAACTTTCGGAGATTAGTGATTTTGAACAAACGAACATTTCCCTTTTTATTTATATATATATATATATATATATATATATATATATATATATATATATATATATATATATATATATATATATATATATATATATATATGTCGTACCTAGTAGCCAGAACTCACTTCTCAGCCTACTATGCAAGGCCCGATTTGCCTAATAAGCCAAGTTTTCATGAATTAATGTTTTTTCGTCTACCTAACCTACCTAACCTAACCTAACCTAGCTTTTTTGGCTACCTAACCTAACCTTACCTATATATATAGGTTAGGTTAGGTTAGGTAGGGTTGGTTAGGTTCGGTCATATATCTACGTTAATTTTAACTCCAATAAAAAAAAATTGACCTCATACATAGTGAAAAGCGTAGCTTTATCATTTCATAAGAAAAAATTTTTAGTAAATACATTAATTCAGGAAAACTTGGCTTATTAGGCAAATCGGGCCTTGAATAGTAGGCTGAGAAGTGAGTTCTGGCTACTAGGTACGACATATATATATATATATATATATATATATATATATATATATATATATATATATATATATATATATATATATATATATATATATATATATATATATATATATATATATATATATTAGTATATTTTGGTAGCAGTCTTTCCTGTAGACATATATTATTAAATGTGACCGAAAAAGTAAGATTAATAATTCTAACACGAATTTTCTCGATCTTTCGTACGTTTCTTTTCACTGTTGGTGGTAATTCAAAAATCAATTCTCCAAAATTCATTTTTATTTCTAGTCTGACGCGACACTTGAGCGCGTTTCGTAAAACTTATTACATTTTCAAAGACTTTAGCTTACACATACACAACTGAATAGAACTTACACATCTTCGATTTGTTTATGTCTATATTTGAGTGAGGTGGATTGGATGAGGTGGTATTAATAGGGTATTAAATTCCTAAACACAAGACAGAACACGAAACAATGGGAATTGAATGGAAGTGATTTGTAGAAAGCCTATTGGTCCATATTTCTTGATGCTTCTATATTGGAGCGGAGTCTTGAGGTGGGTAGAATATAGTTGTGTATTAATTGGCTGTTGATTGCTGGTGTTGACTTCTAGATGTGTAGAGCCTCGCAGACGTCAAACCGCCTGCTATCGCTGTATCTATCGATGATTTCTGTGTTGTTTACTAGGCTATGGTTTGGTTTACTCTGGCTATGGTTTGGTTGTGGGAAGAGATTATATGTTCCTTATTGGAGCCCTGTTGCTTATGCATCGTTAAACGCCTAGAAAGAGATGTTGTTGTCTTGCCTATATACTATTTTTTTTGGAGCTTACAGTCCCCAAGAGGGCATTTGAAGGCATAGACGACGTTGGTCTCTTTTAAAGCGTTCTGCTTTGTGTCTAGAGAGTTTCTCATGAGTAGGCTGGCCGTTTTTCTGGTTTTATAGTAAATCGTCAGTTGTATCCTCTGATTTTTGTCTGTAGGGATAACGTTTCTATTAACAATATCTTTAAGGACCCTTTCCTCCGTTTTATGAGCTGTTGAAAAGAAGTTCCTGTAAAATAGACTAATAGGGGGTATAGGTGTTGTGTTGGTTGTCTTTTCAGAGGTTGCATGGCGTTTCACTTTCCTTCTTATGATGTCTTCGACGAAACCATTGGAGAAGCCGTTGTTGACTAGGACCTGCCTTACCCTACAGAGTTCTTCGTCGACTTGCTTCCATTCTGAGCTGTGGCTGAGAGCACGGTCAACATAACCGTTAACAACACTCCTCTTGTACCTGTCTGGGCAGTCGCTGTTGGCATTTAGGCACATTCCTATGTTCGTTTCCTTAGTGTAGACTGCAGTGTGGAAACCTCTGCTCTTTTCCATGACTGTTACATCTAGAAAGGGCAGCTTCCCATCCTTTTCCATCTCGTAAGTGAAACGAGAAAATTCGTGTTAGAATTATAAATCTTACTTTTTCGGTCACATTTAATAATATATATATATATATATATATATATATATATATATATATATATATATATATATATATATATATATATATATATATATATATATATATATATATTTATATATATATATATATATATATATATATATTTATATATATATATATATATATATATATATATATTTATATATATATATATATATATATATATATATATATATATATATATATAAATATATATATATATATATATATATATATATATATATATATCTCAGCCACAGCTCAGAATGGAAGCAATTCGACGAAGAACTCTGTAGGGTAAGGCAGGTCCTAGTCAACAACGGCTTCTCCAATGGTTTCGTGGAAGACATCATAAGAAGGAAAGTGAAATGCCATGCAACCTCTGAAGGGACAACTAACACAACACCTATACCCCCTATTAGACTATTTTACAGGAACGTCTTTTCCACAGCCCATAAAACGGAGGAAAGGGTCCTGAAAAATATTGTTAGTAGAAACGTTATCCCTACAGACAAAAATCAGAAGATACAACTGACAATTTACTATAAAACCAAAAAAACGGCCAGCCCACTCATGAGAAACTCTCCAGACACAAAGCAGAACGTTTTAAAAGAGACCAACGTCGTCTATGCCTTCAAATGCCCTCTTGGGGATTGTAAGCCTCAAAAAACTCAGTATATAGGCAAGGCAACAACATCTCTTTCCAGGCGGTTAACGATGCATAAGCAACAGGGCTCCATTTAGGAACATATAGTCTCTTCCCACAACCAAACCATCACCAGAGAAATCTTAGCAAACAACACAGAAATCATCGATAGATACAGCGATAGCAGGCGGCTCGACGTCTGCGAGGCACTACACATCAAGAAGTCAACATCAGCTATCAACAGCCAATTAATGCACAACTATATTCTACCCACTTCAAGACTCCGCTCCAATATAGAAGCATCAAGAAATATGGGCCAATAAAAATAGGCCTTCTGCAGTTACCTACCTTTAATACCCATTGTTTCGTGTCCTGTCTTGTGTTAAAAGTTTATTTTCACCTCATCCAAAACTATTGTAACATGTCACCTCACCCAAATGTAGGTATAAAAAACTCGAAGATGTTTAAGCTCTATTCAGTTAAAGTTGTGTGTATGTGTGTAAACTAAAGTCTTTGAAAATGTAATAAGTTTTACGAAACGCGCTCTAGTGTCGCGCCAGACTAGAAATAAAAATGAATTTTGGAGAATTGATCTTTGAATTACCATCAACAGTGAAAAGAAACGTAAGAAAGATCAAGAAAATTCGTGTTAGAATTATTAATCTTACTTTTTCGGACATATATAATAATATATATATATATATATATATATATATATATATATATATATATATATATATATATATATATATATATATATATATATATATATATATAAATAAAAAAAATATAAATAAATAAAATATAAATAAAAAAAAAAAAAAAAATAATAGGGGTGGTAGGAGAGGAAAAGATTAAAGTATTCAGTGAGAATCCACAAGGTCTTCTCTGAACACTATTTATTTTCTTCTTCGAGGATGTGGGTCCCTTTAATTAAACCAGTGGTGGTACCCCTATATATATATATATATATATATATATATATATATATATATATATATATATATATATATATATATATATATATATATATATATATATATATGTCCATAGAACAAACTGAAACCAAAATATATTAATATATATGCAAATTAACCAAATTTGAGAGGAATTTAAAATCTAAGCACTTTGGGAAAGCATCATAAGATGCTGGAAGTTACACTAAACAGAAGTGCTTGTGAAATAGAATCGTCTACTCCCATAAAACTTTGACATTGAAATTTAAATTAAAATGTTAATTGAGGTATAAATATACACAAAGCAATGCGGTAGTTCAAGCTACCCTAACATGGGAACTCCTGAAGTACGATAACATAAGGACATCAATTCAGCAAGGTTAAGAGATAATATTTCAAGAAGTGTAGGTTCATCAGAGCCGCCGTGTAAAGGCAACAATTTGTACTGAGGTAAGTAAGGTAAGATAATGAGGTATGTCCCTCTGTAATCCAGGATAGTAGATAACAGTAAATTGTAGTTAATCCATCAGTTATGTAAGTTATTATGGAAGATCACTTACCATAATACCAAAGAGAGACTTACTCAATTACTCTCTCGAAACACATTTATTGTTTGTATATTCAAATAGTCACTCTGGTATTCCCCCAAAATGGTGGCTGCTAATTATGTTTAGGAAGTAACTCATAATTTCACTCAAAAAGTGTCTGCAATCACTCGTAGTTGTTTCTTTACAGAGTGATTATGCCTGCTTACTTACGCACTCTCTTCTATGACTCCTTCAAGAAGTCCAACTCCACTCTGAACAAGATGCTGGTTGATCGTACCTACTTTGTAGCCTCGCACGCTGAGGGACTGCAACATGCAGTGGAGAAAAAGTAAGTTTTTTTTCAGTTTCTGAACTAACACACTTGAAATATGGAAAATGATCCATAGGCACTTTCAGACACTCTCGGGTTCTTTTTCAAATGCAAATAAGAATATACTAAGGAGAGAGTAAAAAACGGATAAAGGTAGGGGGGGGGGGTAACTGAGCAGAAAGATGAAATAATGAAGAAAATATGCAAAAAATAGTCAACTGGAAGAAAATAGGGAATAAGAAGTTGAACGACGGAAAGAGAGGAACAATGCAAGGAGAATAATACAGAATTATAACATAACAAAACGAGAGAAAAAATTCTAGAGTAATATTATTCAATTTAATTACGAAGATGGTTATCAGATTTATCCTTGTGAAGCAGAAGTAAGAGTGTTGCAATTGCAATCAATATAACATATTTCTTTTGTTCGATAAACTCAATATTTTAGCCATCTATTTATATAGGCAAGAAAATGCAACATTCCGATAAAAAAGGGGTGACCTATATAGAACAAAAATTGTATGATAACTAATAATTCTTACAGCAATATCCTAGTTAATATAGAGCAAAATGCAAATATCTCTGCATTTTGGCCACCCCTGACATGTCCATCCAGTCTGATACCCATTCTCCTCCCAACCGTCTCATGGTGTCTGCTCTCATTCTCCCACTCCGGCTTAGACTGTGGAGGATGTCGGTCATTACACTGACATAGGAATGACTGTATCACACAGTCAGAAACATAAAGCTGGTTCCTTTTGTTGTTCCTCCACAGCGGGTAAGAGGGCTTCAGTTCATCCCTTACTTCCCACCTCCTCCTCCTCCTCTGTCCTTGCATATCTTCCCATCTCAGTGGCAGTCAGCTAACCTTCCTTTGGAATTTCCCATAGCCGTTGATTCCACTTCTGGTGCTGCAGTGCATGTTGCCGTCTCTGTCCTTCACCACCCTCATTCCCTCAACGCCTCCCTGCGATGCCTCTTCTATCATAGGCAAGTCGACTCTGCCCCGTCCTGTCACCCTCTCCACTCGGCCCCTTTCCCTCACCCTTTCGACTCTGAAGTCTTTGCTACAGTTAACTATAGCGATGCTTGCACCTGATACAGATAATGGCTCCAAAGAGCCTCTACTTACGGACTCACCATAGCCCGTGCTACTTGGAACTTTATGTTCTGAGTAGCTGAATCTAAAACAACAACAACACAGACGCTGATTTCCCTGAACTGGATGCTGATCCTCTCAAGTATACTGTTCTTGTTTGCCTTAGTTTTTCTCTTTGTTTTTATTACTTTGTCTGTTTTTCTGTATGTTTATTCATCAATGGAATGTACATGTTTTTTATGCAATTTCCATGAACTCAAACCTCTGATCACGCAGTTTTTACCGCTTTGTATCTGTCTCCAGGTGCCGCTAATTGTTGCTCATCTTGGTCACATCCTTTCTCTTCTCCTCTCCAGCTTTTGCTGGGACCCTAAGTCTACTGCTTTCTTGATCCGAAATCTAATATTTGCTGCTTTTTCAGTCGAAAATTCATTCCTCTGCCCCCTTTGTGAGTAAATGGTATACCGTGTTTTCCATTTATCTCCCCCCTCCCCTACATATTCCACGTTGTCTTCCTTACCTTAAACCCATACTAGACTTATTACCAGAGACTGTGTGTTTTTTTTTGTATCGATTTTAACTGCCAGCTTTGGGGCGATTATCTGACAAGTTCCCGATGCCACCTACCAGGGGTACGGGGTTTTAAAACTTAACTGACTTTTTCTTAACTTAATTTTATCTTCTACCGAACAGAGATTTCTACCACTTCCCTATTATTATAAGATTAACCACTGCAACTGCAACTTACTGCTGCTGCCGTCAATCAATCAGTAATGGACACAGGAGTGCATTCTAAAGGATCACCCTGAAATCGTCAAATGCACGGAGAGGGGTTCAACGTCACCTTTACTTGGGGAAACGGCTCCAATCTGACCTGTTTGTCATGAATACACACCCTGTCGAGTCACTGTGACTCACCCACTCCTTTTCTTTTGGGATGATCTCATAATTCCTCCTTCATGATATTACTGTCCTCTGTCAACCACTCTGCAATCGTTTCTCTCTCTTTTCTATAAATCCTCACCAGGACTAGAGAAAAATACAGTTGTCTACAAACAAATATTTATTGTGTGAAAATACACTGAAATTAAATAATACATCATAGTATCATAGGCTTCTACAAACCAGCAATACGCTTATATAATATCAGCTCATCACCAAATAAACTGAGACTAGGCTGCTTCTCAGTTCTCGCCCTCAGCCTCCTGCCTCTTCACTGTTTGTGGCTGGGTAAATGCCTGTAAAGTTCCTTTATGTGGCTTCACCAAAATTTGTGTAGCTCCACTACACTTGAAGTTCCACTCTTCCACTAACGTTCCCCTCTATACCTGAAGTTCTACTCCACACTTTAAGTTCTACTCCTCATAATGCTCACTAGACACGAAGCTCCTCCGCGAACTTCTCCATACACAATCCTGTGATTCCATTACCATACCATAATAACATGTTCTAATAAAATATAAATAACATATATTTATACAAAATAGATTCCTCCTTCCGACATCCCTTTCAGCACATCGGCCTTGTTGTGGTGGGTACTCCCCCATTCCCGGATGCTTCCACACTGAAATCTTCCTTTGATGGTGCGCTCTGAGCTCTTCTCCCTTCCCCCCTCAGTCATTCACTGACTTCCGGCAAGCGAGTATGTGTCTCTCTTGCCCCATCATGTCCAATCGTCTGAAATTCATTATATACTCTCACTCTCTTCATAAAATCTTTAACCTATATCCAATAACGTTCTCAACGATCGCTGGGCACACGATCAAGCAGGAACAAGCAATATATTATAATATTGAGAGCACTTACTGCAGTAAGGGTGATGCGACGACGCCCCAAATATTGCGTTCAACCAAGTCGTCCACAAATACTCTTGGATTGTCTCTAAATGCTTCTTACAGTCTCGACTTGAGTATGCGGAGTCGCCTGGCAGGTTTCACACAGAAACATCTGCTCAATTTCATCCACTCAGAGGATATTTCACAGTATGTTCCACACAGAACAAGACCACCATTATGGGCTTAAGGCCGCCCCTAATATCATTATGATCACAGATAAATGTTTTTTGCCGTCCTCGGCAGCTTCCTCACACTTTGTACAACTAGCTTTCACTCAAACTCTTAAACCGAGAGCTATAATCTTCTTTCTTCCTAGAAGGGCCCCAATGTGCGTCTATCATCGACGACTCTCACAACTCAAGGGCTCTTTACGATCTTCGCCTGCGTCACGTCTCGTAACAATGTCGACATCTTATCTCACCTCACTTCTATATGATGCTCGTCCTATGCTTGCCTCTCTTCAGTCATAATTCACTGACGTTTGCTTAATTTACTTCCTTTTCCTAACTCCTACCTCCGGTCAGGTGAGTGGAATAACTTTCACAAGAACCTTCCATCCCTTCTTCTTCGTTGTCTCTCCTGAATTTTGGCGAGCTGACTCATGTTGACTGTCACACTTGAATCTTTTCCTGCACTCGTCTTTCTCTGCTCCTCATGCATTTATATAGACCTGACATGAAAGGTTCTTGATAACCTCTACACGAGTGATCATTTCCCATCCTCGTAACCTTCTTTTCTTTCTGCCCTCCTCTCTCTTTCCCATCGGTGGTGGTTTGATCATGTGCCATCGAATGTATTCACCTTCTGTATTACTTTTTCCAACCTATCTGATCTGCCTCTCCCTCAAGCCCTCCTCACACCCAATTCTTTTATTTTGCTTCGAAAGGCGTGTGCTGTGGCCTGCGAGGCCATCAGTGCAGTGCAGTTAAGCGTGAAATTTGGAAATGATATGTTTCCACCATACAAGTTGATATCCCTCTCCCCTACATTTGAAATAAAATGCATAGTATTGTGATTAAATATATTTATCAACGTATCACATGTTTTTCATCTAGATGGTTCTGTCAAGGTAGATTTGATGTTGGTCTTGAACGAACTAAGTTTGCACTTTGCAGGCGTTATCTTCAAAACTCATATTCTTCCAACTGTCCATACTCGAAAGCCCTTTTTCCAAGTTCGCCACTTGCCTGTTGTTCCCTTGTAACGATGTCTTCTCTCTTTTAGACCTTAAGTATGCCCTGCCGCTCTGCAGTTCTACGGCGGCGGGCTCAGACGGCATTCTTTATCAGATGTTCCGTCATCTCCCTCAGTGCACCTACCAGTATTTGTTGGATATTATAACCACATTTGTGAGACGTCGTCAGTTCCCGAGGACTGCTTTGAAGTGGTTGCTCTTCCGATTCGGAAACCGTGTACTCAAGTCCCTTGAGTACCAGGTTTCCGAATAGGTACTCGGAATTTCATTCAGAGTACAAATTTTACATTCCGTCCAGTACTGGAGGAATGTAAAATCCACCCCTCCCCCATTGTCCTGACAGGATCCAGTTGCAAACAATTTGAACAAATGGTCAGATTACATTTAATGATGTTCCAACGACACTATCGCTACTTCTTTCCCTTCTCTATTTGGATTCCGCAAGTGTCGCAGCACAACAGATATCTTAGTGGGTTTGGAGGTCTACCTTCGTACTACCTCTGCTGCAGAGACCTTTATTGTTACCGTTCTCTTTGAACTGGAAAAGGGTTATGACTCCACCTGGAGATTGAACATCTTATCCCAACTGCAATCCTTTGGCTTTCGTGGTAATCTGCCTCTCTTCCCTCAGAGCTTGCACTTTTGTCGGTCGTGTGAAGTGAGATTTTGTAAGATTTTTTCTAATTTTGCAACAATACGAAGATGTTTCCCAAGGTAGTGTTCAGAGCACTATTATTTTCCAAGTTCCCCTAA
This sequence comes from Procambarus clarkii, assembly GCF_040958095.1. NCBI lineage: Eukaryota > Metazoa > Arthropoda > Malacostraca > Decapoda > Cambaridae > Procambarus > Procambarus clarkii. The sequence goes on along the minus strand of NC_091199.1, from coordinate 18,902,640 downwards.
ATGGTGTTCTTTCCTCTCTTCCCATTGTCATTTTCTCGGCCCTTTGTCACTCTCTGCCGTCAGGGAAATTATGATTAATACCATATCATCCTGGGCCACCAATCATGACTTCAAGTACTACAACGAAGAAGTGTGCTATGAATTTCACTTGGAAGTAGGTAGTTAGTCCCCCTTTGTCGCTCTATGGCGACAAATAGTCTGCAACAAAGATATGGCGACCCTTTTAGAATAAAGAAACGTTTTGAGTTGATCTTTGAAACTCGTTTGCCTTAGTCACCCCATGTCTCTCATTACTGAGTTGAATGTTCTGAGGCCCTTACCTTTGTTAGTCTTCTTCTGTACTTCTTGGGAAGATCATAGGTGCACAGTCCTCTATCTGCACTTTTCTCTCGTGCTCTCTAAACATGATTATGGCTGCCCCGCCTTCTCCTCAGCTTAAATCTCGACACTTCGTCGTCTTGATACTCTGCATCGTAATGGGTTGAGTCTTAAATCTGGTGCCTTTCTTCCGTCCTGTTCTCCGAGTTGTATACTGTAGCCAATGTTCTGTGTCGACACGGTCGTCGTGAGATTACTGCCTGCTCTACCTCGCGTGGTCCCAGCAACATCTTCACTCTTGTGACATGCTTTTACTGTTACTCTCTCAGATGGCCCTGTTTCTTTTCACACATTCCTTTTTCTGTAAGGATGTCTCACTTGCAAGATTCCTTCTTGGCTCACGCTTGCAATATCTCTCCTCGTGTCATTCCATCCATGCCCCCATGACCTTGACCCCACAAGTTAACGGCTTCTACCCCTCCTACGGTTTGAAATGCCTTTTCTTTGTTCTTTATTTTGCATTCTCACTCCAAGGCACTCTTTCAAGATGGGGTGTAAGTCTGTGTACGGTGTAAGTCTCTGTTGTCTTCTCTGACTTACTAAACCTATACGTGCCACCTGCCTCCGGAGACAATCATCTTCCCGGCACATCTTTATGCAATTTTGTATGAACTTCGTCAATTGCTTTCCTGACGTAATCGTTCCTTTGTCATTGTGAGGGACTCCCACAGTGCCCTCATAGCTCTAATGTCATAACCCAGTGCATCTTGTAGCAGTCGAAATCCAACATTGGCTGTTTATTATCTCTTGCAGGTTTATGACTCTTGAGTTTTGCTGGGTTTCCAGCTATTTATCTTATATCAACGTGCGGGTGCTGCCACTAAGTAGGCTGTCCACACTTGTCCTATTTCTCAAAAAGTCATTCTTACGCTGATTTCTACCTAGCCATTCATGCTACAGTGTGCAACTGTTTTGGCAAGGACGTTGATCTGGTTTTATAAGTAACAAACTGCGCCATCTTTCGGGTAACCTGTCTCCTTGGTCTTACGGTGGTAGGAAACGGCTCTAGCCAGGTTATGTATTGGCCATACAAGCTTAATCACTTTACGAAGAACCGTATAGAGCGCCGTCCTGCTCCTTATTGTCCGCACTGTAGCATCTCTCTTACGGTCGTGCACCTCCAGGTAGAATGTTTCGATTTTCAGGACCATCTTCAGTCTTGCTTTCGTAATTTCGCTCGAGGTCGTTTGTCTCTCGATCCTTGGCGAGTCTGACACTATTGATATCGCTTTCCTTATGTCTTTTTGTTCTTTTATTAGCATATTAAGTGATATTTGGCGGCTTTTCATTATCCCGAACAAAGATGGTGCTACTTAGTGTTCCCGGCCTAGTGTCTGTTAAAAACCCCGGTGCATATGAGTAAAGTTCAAGTGACTTTCAGTCGTAAATTATTAATAAATGCGGTCTTGCCAATATTAATTGTCTAGGGACGAAATAAACGACTGTTTCACAAACACATCAATATACTTCATGATGGAGTAACAAAGAACAAACAATAAGAATGCAACTCAAGACAATAATGAGGTGAAATAACATGTAATAAGCACTGATCGCTTGATTAATCTACACATGAATAGATGGGTATGCAAATAATGGTCTAGCCAGATAATTTGTTATGTTAATTGAGCAAAAACAGGCTCCAAAGACTTATCTCATAATTTCAGGTCCACCCCAGTCAGCTCTGCCCACGCTAATGGCTATCTTGACGCCGTCTAGGCGTGGCGTTTACAAGTTACCAAACTAATACCCACATGAATACTCTCAGATACTCTGCTACCTGTTAGTAATGCTGTCCAGCAATAATATATATAATAGTAAACACATTTATCACTAATAAAGTGTTAATTAAAAAATGTACACACAATTGCAAAGAATAATTTCAGTGGTGAATCATGACGCTAAGTTGGGTACAATGCGCGCATGTGCTGACAAAAAATATCCTTATGTGAGCATCCCCCTCACGAGACCCCAACTTAATCCACTCACATGAATAAACCCACATAATCATCAAATAAATATACCACACAGGCACACAACAGCATTAACAAAACAAAATACTCAGGCTTCAGATTAATTGCATATTTTCCTACAAGAGAGTACAGTATTAAGTACTCCAATCAACACAATATGAATGGATACAATCAGCAAAAGTGAAATACATAAAATAACATACAGGGAAATACATCATAATATATCACAACACTTACCACATTATGGTACTTCAATTAGGAATCCCCTGGATAAGGCACTTGCATTGACATTTTGCCTTCCAGGAATATGTTTAATCACTCGGTTGAATTCTTGTAAAATCAAAATCAAGGACCACCAAAGAATTCATTGGTTCTTACATTTCATGGAATTAATGAATGTTAGGGGATTATGATCTGTAAATATAACAACTTGATTACCTGGTAGGTATGTTTCAAACTTTTAAACAGCCAATATCAGACAAAGAGCCTCCTTCTTTGCCACAGAATAATTTGTCTGTGCTTTATCAAATTTACGAGAAAATAGTATACAAGGTGTTCTAAGTTATCTGGTCCTACTGGGAAAAGAACTGCACTGGCTCTTAAATCCGAAGCGTTTATGTACATAATAAACGACTTGTCAAATTGTCGACTGGCTAACACAGGTGACGTCGAGAGAATCTCTTTCAACCTTTGGAAAGAGTTCTGACACTCCTGCATCCACTTGAACATTTCCTGTTTCCTAAGAAGGTTAGTTATAGGTGCAGCCACTTTTGCAAAATTGTTTGATGATAACCCTTAGATAGTGATAACCCTTAGATAGATCAAATTTCGACACAAAGTTAGCATGGCTAATCTGATCAATACATTCTTCAAATAAAAATAATGGAAATACATCAACCACAGTTACCTTGTTCAACTTTCTGTAATCCACCACAAACTGCTATTTTCCATTGGGTTTTGGAACAACTAAACAAGGTGACCTCCATGAGCTCTGGCTGGGTCAAATGAAACCATGGTGAAGAAGAAAATCCATTTCCTCTTGGATAATACGCCTTTTCTCAGGAGAGGGGAGGGGTCACTCAATAACGGTGTAGCCGAATTGGACTGGCATCTAGGAGTTTTATATCATGTGTAATAAGAGGTGTCTGAGTGGGAACCTCCCCAAACAGGTTGGAAAACGTCCTTAAAAGGTCCTGGAACTCTTCTCTGCTCATCCTGCAAATGATACAACAATTCTCCCCCGGAACTGGAATTAGATAAAGGTGGATTACCATCTTCCCTTACAACAATTGTCTCCTCAGGTGTTAACTCTTCATGAAAACAACAAGATACAATACTCAGCCCACAATAAGCCTTCAAACGATTCACATGCACTATCATTGACTGACGGGTATATTGGGGGTTACATACTTTATAGGAAAGTTTACCAAGGCGTTTTACCACTCGATAAGGTCCTTCAAACTTATGTGACATAAAAGTCCCCATACAAGGCCTCAAGACCATTACTAAATCACCAGATTCGAAAATTCTGAGTTTGGCCTTGAACCTCTTATCATGTCGCTCCTTCATTACCTGTTGTACTTCACCCAGATGTTGCAATGCCAACTTCTTCGTTCAACACAACTTCCTCCGCATATCCTTCAAGTAACTGCCACT
>NC_091199.1:18888636-18893636 GCF_040958095.1 Procambarus clarkii | reverse complement strand
ATATATATATATATATATATATATATATATATATATATATATATATATATATATATATATATATATATATATATATATATATATATATATATATTTATATATATATATATATATATATATATTTATATATATATATATATATATATATATATATATATATATATATATATATATATATATATATATATATATATATAAATATATATATGTCGTACCTAGTAGCCAGAACGCACTTCTCAGCCTACTATGCAAGGCCCAATTTGCCTAATAAGCTAAGTTTTCATGAATTAATATATTTTCTCAATTTTTTTTCTTATGAAATGATAAAGCTACCCATTCCATTATGTATGAGGTCAATATTTTTTTTATTGGAGTTAAAATTAACGCATATATATGGCCGAACCTAACCAACCCTACCTAACCTAACCTATCTTTATAGGTTAGGTTAGGTTAGGTATATATGCAACCCGTTCTCACACAAGACAGCACATATATGACTTAATGCTTAAAGTCAATATGTTGAATATGAATTAGTAAATATGTGATATATTCCCAGTTACTTTTTTTTCCAAGGCCCAAACTCTTCCTCACGTACCAACTTGCGTCTCACAGTACCCGTCCGTCAACCTAGATAGCAGAATAGTCGTGATTGGTTCAATTATAAGGAAAATTGTACTTTTCAGGTCCCACATGGGTTGTGAAATTTACCTACTATTGTCCATGCTCTTAGAATATTATAGATCAGCTACTTCCTATTGAAGGTTCGTAGTTTTGTTTTGAGAAATATTAGTTGTTCTTAGTAAATTATAATAAGCACTAAAAATTATTACATAGAATAACAGTCCTTCACCAATCAATATTATATACCATAGTTGGTGCTTTACAAATCTTTAAAGGATGTTTTGTAGGAACGCTAACAGAAAACGATGGTTCATTGGAATGTCTATGGGGTAAACTACTCTAAACAGGATGGTATTGTGTCTACTATACCAAATACAGGATCGGTATATTGTCCACTACCACCTGTTAGGTGAGTAAGGGGTGCAATACCACCCACAGGATGGGTATGAGGGTCACATCCACCCAGAGGATGAGTATGGGGATCACATCCACCCACAGGAAGGGTATGGGGTCCAATACCACCCACAGGATGAGTATGGCGTCCACTACAACCCACAGGATGGGTATGGGGCTCCAACCACCCATAGAATGGGTATGGGGCTCCAACCACCCATAAAATGGGTATGGGGTCCAATAACACCCATTGGATGTGTATATGGCGTCCATTGCCGCGCGTCGAGCTCGAAAACCGCAGCATTCATCTCAGAACCATGCCTATTTCACGCAGATTCCTTAATAAACGTAAAAGTTTTATATGTCACAAGAAAGATAGAAATATAAGCTTCATTCTAAATACCTTACCATGGGCATATTTAAATTTAAACCGAAGATACGTGTACTTTTATAATAGCCGAGCTCCGACCCCGGACAGATCGATCGACCGAGCAACTCTCTCTCAGAACAATGTTTATTTCACGTGAATTTGTTAGTAAACATATATGTTTTATATGTCTCAAGAAAGACAGACATATAAGCTTCACTTTAAACACTTTACTATAGACATATTTAAATTTCTAATGAAGATTATTGTATTTTAAAAATTACGGAGCTCCCACCCCGTACAGACTGAACGACAGAGCAACTCTCTCTCAGATCAATGTTTATTTCACGTAAATTCGTTAATAAACACAAATGTTTTATAAGTCTTAAGCAAGATAGAAATAAGAGCTTCATTTTAAATACATTACAATAGACATATTTATAGCTCAAGTGAAGATACATATGTTTTTATAGTAGCGCTCAGTAGCTTGTCGGGCATGGAGTGCAGACGCCTACGCACTTGCCGATATTTATTTATTTATTTATTTATTTATTTATGCATATACAAGAATGTACATTTATTTATTTATTTATTTATTTTATTTATTTATTTATGCATATACAAGAATGTACATAAGGAATGTGAGGATACAATTATGGTAATTACAGTCTTGTAAAGCCACTAGCACGCGCAGCGTTTCGGGCAGGTCCTTAATCTAAGAAAATTTTAAGGAGGTAAATACTTGCAAAATTTATAGACAAAAAAATGATAACAGATTACATGGAATGAAAAAAAAAAGATGAGAGAAAATTATAGGTACAGTATATTAAAGCACATAGGTAGCTATGATTAATTGCAATGACAGCTTAAAATGGTAGTTGACAACAAATTGGTAGGCACAATACAGCAGAAACAATATAAGATTGATTGCAATGACAGCTTGAATGGTAGTTGACAAAAATTGGTAATCACAAAACAGCATATGGCTAGCACATAAAAGAAGACAGCAATGAACACAATGATAAGGTTGTTTGATATTACATAAAAATTATGAGATTGGGTACCACTAGGTACAGAGCAAATTTAAAGCTCAGTGTAGGAAACTAAATAGATGAAGTTAGGTACTTTTTGGTTTTGCTTTTAAATAAGGCAAAAGTTTTACAGTTTTTCAATTCACTAGGGAGTGAGTTCCATAGACTAGGTCCCTTAATTTGCATAGAGTGTTTACACAGATTAAGTTTGACCCTGGGGATATCAAAGAGATATTTATTTCTGGTGTGGTGATAATGGGTCCTATTACATCTGTCCAGGGAGAGTTTCAGAGCATGGTTTGCATTTAAGAACAGGGTTTTGTAAATGTAGTTGACACAAGAGAATGTGTGGAGGGAGTTAATATTTAGCAAGTTTAGAGATTTAAACAAGGGAGCTGAGTGTTGTCTGAAAGCAGAGTTAGTTATTATTCTGATAGCAGATTTTTGCTGTGTGATGATGGGCTTAAGGTGGTTTGCAGTGGTAGACCCCCATGCACAGATACCATAATTAAGATAGGGGTAGATTAGTGCATAATATAGTGAGAGGAGAGCAGAGTTAGGAACATAATATCTGATTTTGGAGAGTATACCAACTGTCTTAGAGACTTTCTTAGTTATGTGTTGAATGTGGGTGCTGAAGTTGAGTCTCTTGTCTAGGAATAGGCCAAGAAACTTGCCATCATTTTTATTACAGATGTTAATGTTGTCTATCTGTAGCTGAATTGCATTTGATGATTTGCTTCCAAATAAGATGTAGTAAGTCTTTTCGATGTTTAATGTTAGTTTGTTCGTTGACATCCATAAGTGGACTTTTTTTAATTCATTATTCACAACATTATTTAGTGTATGTGGGTTGAGGTTTGAGTAGATAAGGGTAGTATCGTCAGCAAACAATATAGGTTTGAGAATATTAGAGACATTAGGCAGATCGTTTATATATATAAGAAATAGAAGAGGTCCTAAGATGCTGCCCTGTGGCACTCCAACGGTAATTGGTAGAGTGGAAGAAGTTGTATCATTGATGGTTACATATTGGTGTCTGTCACTAAGATAGGATCGGATGTAGTCTAGGGCAAGGCCTCGGATTCCATAATGCTGGAGTTTAAGTAAGAGGTAGTTGTGATTAACAGTATCAAAGGCTTTTCTTAGGTCAATGAAGAGTCCAATCGGAAACTCATTTTTGTCAAGGGCTGAGTAGATAATGTCAAGGAGACTAATGATTGCATCATTGGTACTCTTTTGGGACCGGAAGCCAAACTGGCAGGGGCTGAGTATGTCGAATTTTACGAGGTAGGAATAGAGCTGTTTGTAAATAATTTTTTCAAATATTTTTGATAGAATGGGTAGATTTGATATTGGTCTATAATTGTTTATGTCCGCCGGATTGCCTCCTTTATGGACTGGCGTTACTCTTGCTTTTTTGAGGATATCAGGAATTATGGATTGTATAATTAGGATATTTGAGGATATCAGGAATTATATATTGTATAATTAACAAAGATACGCTAATAAAGCCTAAAATCTTATATGCCTCCAGAAAGACCGATATATGAACATTATTATAATTGCACCAAATGAAATATATCATGTTCGAGAACAAAGATATATCAATTTTAAATTAAGTTTCGACTCTCTCTCGGGTGATAGAGATGGGGTGACTCTCGCCCCATCTATTGAAGATTCTGTGCACTAAATACCCAAAGCTACTCAAACCCTCCTAGCATTATTTAAGTAATGAAGTAATATGGTATATTTACTCACTATAATGTGGGTGCTCAATGCAGAACATGAGAAAACATATATTTACTCCAAACTAATATAATTTCATTATGAAATAAGTAGCATCAAAGGAAGTCGATGGTCCAGGCAGCAATGTTGTGGAGCGACTTATCCAAGATATATCGTTGTTTGGAAAGTGTTTGTTGGCATATCCAGTTGTCGCACTTCTCTGCTCAAATTATCACAAATTTAAATTATAATGCTAACAAGTAGAATACGTATTTTTAATAAAATCTAACATAACTAGCCAGAAAACATTTAACATTAATTAAAAAATATATGTTTGGAAGTTAAATCGACTTCATAGGACAATGGTTTTGTTATATATACTCGTTATTCGTTGACATGCGTTCGCTACTTAAACTACCATGTACTGTACTTATGTAAAATCTCCCATGTCTCTTCGCTCATCTCACCGAACCCTACAGGCTCTGTGATATATTGTTTAATTAATTGAGATTCACAAATAAAGCTTATAATTGTATATGTTATCAAAAAGGCAGAGCTTAGTTTAGTTCATTTATTATGCACTCCATACCCATCCTATGGACGATAGTGGAGTGTTACAGAGGCACATAATGGGCTCAGGGAATGAGCCCCACAATTCATATAGCCAAGCAAGTTATAATCTTGATAAGCTAGTTACAAAAGTCAATACACATTGTCACATCAACAATGGGCTCGAGTCCGACCACAAGTACAGTTTATAATTTAAGCAACTGACATATATGGAGGGCTAGTGTCACAATTGATATGTTTATCCTACACATAACCCCCTCTCCCCCATCCAATGGGCAGCGGTGGATAGG
>NC_091199.1:18658636-18883636 GCF_040958095.1 Procambarus clarkii | reverse complement strand
CAGGGAATACCTTTCTTCAATTGTATAATATGAGCTATGTAACTGGGGAGCTTCCTAAGTCATGGACCAACAGTGTTATTATTCCCATTCCTAAACCTCACCAGCCGAGTGCTTTTCGTCCAATCTCCCTCACTAGTTGTCTCTATAAGTGTCTTGAGAGGATGGTTCTCAACCGTCTCCTTTACAAAATTATTAATATGTTTTCTCCCCAGATATATGGCTTTATGCATGGAAAGAGTGTACATCACTGTATTACCACATTCCTCACCCTGCATACTGATAGGTCATACACCACTTTCCTAGATCTTAAGTCAGCCTTTGACATTGCTAACCCACACGTCATTCTGAGAGAACTTGCTAAAATAAATGTTGGAGGATGGCTTCTACGGTGGATAAGAGGCTATCTATCCAACAGGAAGTCATCTGTACTGTTCCATGGGCATAGGAGTGTAACGAGATTTTTTGAACTTGGCACTCCACAGGGAGGTGTCCTCAGTCCTACTCTGTTCAATGTGTTAATCAGTGCACTTTTAAACTTTGTAACTAGAAGGTCCAGCGAACACATCATTAGCTATGTGGATGATATACTGATCCACACCAATGGGTATACCAACACCCAAAATGTTCTGAACTCTGTATTGTCCACATGTCAGGAACTATGCTTAGTCATCTCAGTAGAGAAAACAAAGATCCTGAACCGACACCCACCCAGACGGGGTGGGGCCGATCGCAAAATGCAGTTGGATGATGGCTCTCTGCTCGACTAGTTACCAGATACAAATACCTTGGTCTTGAGGTTCTACTGTACCGCAATGTTTAGCCAGACTGGGTCGCCAATGTAGAGAGAGGCTCCGTGCTCTCAAGGCTGTGGCAGGATGTGGCAGGCAAACACAACTGTACTGTACAGTGTTATATATTTATTTCAATTTGAACAATTTTTAACATTAAAGGATACCTGGTTGATGGGGTTCTGGGAGTTCTTCTACTCCCCAAGCCCGGCCCGAGGCCAGGCTTGACTTGTGAGAGTTTGGTCCACTAGGCTGTTGCTTGGAGCGGCCCGCAGGCCCACATACCCACCACAGCCCGGTTGGTCCGGCACTCCTTGGAGGAATAAATCTAGTTTCCTCTTGAAAATGTCCCCGGTTGTTCCGGCAATATTTCTTATGCTTGCTGGGAGGACGTTGAACAACCGCCGACCTCTGATGTTTATACAGTGTTCTCTGATTGTGCCTATGGCACCTCTGCTCTTCACTGGTTCTATTCTACATTTTCTTCCATATCGTTCACTCCAGTACGTTGTTATTTTACTGTGTAGATTTGGTACTTGGCCCTCCAGTATCTTCCAGGTGTATATTATTTGATATCTCTCTCGTCTTCTTTCTAGTGAGTACATTTGGAGGGCTTTGAGACGATCCCAATAATTTAGGTGCTTTATTGCGTCTATGCGTGCCGTATATGTTCTCTGTATTCCCTCTATTTCAGCAATCTCTCCTGCTCTGAAGGGGGAAGTGAGTACTGAGCAGTACTCAAGACGGGACAACACAAGTGACTTGAAGAGTACAACCATTGTGATGGGATCCCTGGATTTGAAAGTTCTCGTAATCTATCCTATCATTTTTCTGGCTGTCGCAATATTTGCTTGGTTATGCTCCTTAAACGTTAGGTCGTCAGACATTATTATTCCCAAATCCATTACATGCTGTTTTAATACTATGGGTACATTTGATTGTGTTTTGTACTCTGTATTATGTTTAAGGTCCTCATTTTTACCGTACCTGAGTACCTGGAATTTATCACTGTTAAACATCATGTTATTTTCTGATGCCCAGTCGAAAACTTTATTAATATCAGCTTGAAGTTTTTCAATATCCTCAGCCGAGGTAATTTTCATACTAATTTTTGTGTCAAATCCTTTAATTAAATCCTTTAAAAAGGATAAATCCTTTAATTGGTTGAAATTGGTTTTAACATTCGAAATCTAATTTGTTGATGTTAAATAATATAATATGTTGATGTTGATAATATAAGGTTCAAATTTATTAAGATACATACTTTAAAAACTATTTCTATTTGATACCAACAGTATCACGTTAAGAGAAGCGTCTCGCCTTGCTAACCCAAGTATAAAATATATAAAGAAACGGTGCAACTGTACTGGTATCTGCAGTACAAATTTATGTCCCAATTTAAAAAAAAAAAATAAACTGAACCAATCACTGCCACTCCTCACACCAATGCAACAATAAGGAGAGTGATAACAGTGCTTCACATTCGACAATGTTAAATTATTTAACAAATGACGAGATAATGAACATTGGAACAAATGTACAGCTCTCTGACCTTCATATAAAATCTGCATGTGACCTCATCAAACAAACTGTGCCAAGCCTAGAAGGCCTTCATGACCCAGCGTGGTAGCGGGACCTCTCCTGGCCAGTTACAATTGGTGAATTTATTCAAATTATCCAAGTTGATGGTTGTCACTGGGCCACCATTTCCAACATTGGAGTAACTGGACAAATTAACATATACGACACCAGGCATAAATTACCATCCAAATCTACTGAAGTCATCTTGTATGCTCTTGCTAATTGCCAGGATGATAAGCTGATATGCAATATAATGAATGTCAGCAGACACAAGGACTCAAGTATGAGTGGGGTATATGCTGTGGCGTTTGCTGCATCACTTGCAAGTGGTGTAGATCCGGTGAACCTCGTATGATATGCAGAATGAGACAACATCTTCAAGAGAACTTTAAAGGAAAGTGTCTCATCTCATTCCCTGCAGCTCAGACACTGAGAAGAAAACGAATCATCCGGTCATGCTCGATGGAAGTGTACTGCATTTGCAGAAAGCTAAATGATTTGAAGCTGATGGTATGCTGTGAACGTTGCAATATTTGGCACCATGGATCATGTGTAGGTGTTACAGAATGTAATGATGATTCGTGGATTTGTTTCGTGTGCGCTAGCAAGTTGTAAATTATAATTTAAAATACTTAATTAATACATTATTATTATTATTATTATTATTATTATTATTATTATTATTATTATTATTATTATTATAACCTTACCAAATGCTTTGCTGAATCAAATAATGTTATTACTTTCAATGTGTTACAATAGCATAATTAAGTGCTGCAACTATCAGGTCTTTTATATAGTCGGTATTTGTTATATTCTGTACTCTTTTAATGTTATTTAAATTTCAAATAGAAATAGTTTTTAAAGTATGTATCTTAATAAATTTGAACCTTATATTATTTAACATCAACAAATTAGATTTCGGATATTAAAACCAATTTCAACCAATTAAAGGATTTATTCTTTAATGTTAAAAATTGTTCAAACTGAAATAAATATATAACACTGTACGGTACAGTTGTGTTTAATTATGTTTTGCGATTCCTTTGGAAAAAGGTATTTGTGCACCAAGTACTACTAGGTCATTATGAGATATGCTGAATGTTGTCAATATACCATCTGAATACGCTTCACTTTGCGTTAATCATTGAACGTCCTAATGATTAAGGTCCCCAAAAGGACTTAATCAGACCTCAGTGGATATTTTTACTCTCCCTCTCTCTCTCTCTCAGAGCATCCCTTTATGTGTTGTATGTGGGTGCTGAAGTTCAGTCTCTTGTCTATGAACCCAAGCAAACTACTGTGGAAATGTGCAGGACAAACATATCAATTGTGACACTAGCTCTCCACATATAGCATTTGCTTAATTTAGAAACTGTACTTGTGGTCGATCTCGAACACATGTTGTTGATGTGACGATGTGTTATGAATTTTGTGGCTAGCTCCTCAAGATTGTAACTTGCTTAGATAAATAAATTGTGTGTTCAGTCCCTGAACCCATTATGTGATAAATTAACTAAACTAAAAACTATAGTATGGCGACGAAACCTGAACTGCATAATGTAAATAGGGATTAACCAGAAAAAGATATAGGTGAAGAATAACACCAGGTAACTGTAAAGCTGCCGCCCAGTTGGGTGGGTGTGGAGCAAGACTAGTAACTGTGCGACTCCTCATAGATGTAAAGTGCCTTGTATAGTGACTTGTGAGCCTCTTGTTGAATCACTTGTGACACAAAAAATTACTGATGTGTGTATTTGTGTGGGTGATTAAATATGTATGTGTATTTATATATGTATACGTATGTATATGTACATGTATGCATAAGTATGTGTACATTAATAATTTTGTAACTAGCGTCAAAAGATTGTTATTTGCTTAGCTAAACGAACTAGAGGGTTCAGTTCCTGAACCGATTATGTGCCTCTGTAATCCTTTACACCACCGCCCACAGGATGGGTATTATGGGGTGCATAATAAAGAAAGAAAATGAATGGACCGAACCCCACAATTCATTTAGCTAAGCAAGATACAATCTTAATGAGCTAGTTACAAAATTCACTATAAGTCGTCAAATCATAAATGGGTTCGAGATCGACCACAAGTAGTGCATTATATAATTTATCAGTATTGTGCAGCCTGTGATCCCCGCCTGGCTGGATACTGATACCTAGGTAATTTTCATGTGTCCGGACACCGGCGATAAGGTGGTATTATTTATTTAACTTAAGAGATATATATTTTTAAATGTTGTCACATTAACGACTACATCTTCCTTTCTTCTGACATATAGATTTTTAAGATTAATTAAAATATATGGAAACTAATTATACAATTTTTTGGCTGGTGTGCAGGGCTTCACACTCTCAGAGCAAGCCATCAAGTAACTATCAAAACGCATATATCTTCGTTTTCACTTCAGTTATATTTATGACAAAGGATTTTAAATGTATCCTATATTTCTACCTTTCTGATGACATAAATACTTTCGTTAATTACAATATCTAGATCAAACTAATATTGATTTTCAAAAGGTTGTATATTTTCCATCAATGGAGAGCATCAGCCAAGAAGCCTTCTTTAAAATATGAATATCTTTCCTCACCCAATAAGATCTAATCTCTGAATAAAACGCAAAAAAAAACTTGATTGTAACCTATCCACCGCTGCCCATTGGATGGGGGAGAGGGGGTTATGTGTAGGATAAACATATCAATTGTGACACTAGCCCTCCATATATGTCAGTTGCTTAAATTATAAACTGTACTTGTGGTCGGTCTCGAGCCCATTGTTGATGTGACAATGTGTATTGACTTTTGTAACTAGCTTATCAAGATTATAACTTGCTTGGCTATATGAATTGTGGGGCTCATTCCCTGAGCCCATTATGTGCCTCTGTAACACTCCACTATCGCCCATAGGATGGGTATGGAGTGCATAATAAATGAACTAAACTAAGCTCTGCCTTTTTGATAACATATACAATTATTAGCTTTATTTGTGAATCTCAATTAATTAAACAATATATCACAGAGCCTGTAGGGTTCGGTGAGATGAGCGAAGAGACATGGGAGATTTTACATAAGTACAGTACATGGTAGTTTAAGTAGCGAACGCATGTCAACGAATAACGAGTATATATAACAAAACCATTGTCCTATGAAGTCGATTTAACTTCCAAACATATATTTTTTAATTAATGTTAAATGTTTTCTGGCTAGTTATGTTAGATTTTATTAAAAATACGTATTCTACTTGTTAACATTATAATTTAAATTTGTGATAATTTGAGCAGAGAAGTGCGACAACTGGATATGCCAACAAACACTTTCCAAACAACGATATATCTTGGATAAGTCGCTCCACAACATTGCTGCTTGGACCATCGACTTCCTTTGATGCTACTTATTTCATAATGAAATTATATTAGTTTGGAGTAAATATATGTTTTCTCATGTTCTGCATTGAGCACCCACATTATAGTGAGTAAATATACCATATTACTTCATTACTTAAATAATGCTAGGAGGGTTTGAGTAGCTTTGGGTATTTAGTGCACAGAATCTCCAATAGATGGGGCGAGAGTCGCCCCATCTCTCTCACCCGAGAGAGAGTCGAAACTTAATTTAAAATTGATATATCTTTGTTCTCGAACATGATATATTTCATTTGGTGCAATTATAATAATGTTCATATATCGGTCTTTCTGGAGGCATATAAGATTTTAGGCTTTATTAGCGTATCTTTGTTAATTATACAATATATCGGCAAGTGCGTAGGCGTCTGCACTCCATGCCCGACAAGCTACTGAGCGCTACTATAAAAACATATGTATCTTCACTTGAGCTATAAATATGTCTATTGTAATGTATTTAAAATGAAGCTCTTATTTCTATCTTGCTTAAGACTTATAAAACATTTGTGTTTATTAACGAATTTACGTGAAATAAACATTGATCTGAGAGAGAGTTGCTCTGTCGTTCAGTCTGTACGGGGTGGGAGCTCCGTAATTTTTAAAATACAATAATCTTCATTAGAAATTTAAATATGTCTATAGTAAAGTGTTTAAAGTGAAGCTTATATGTCTGTCTTTCTTGAGACATATAAAACATATATGTTTACTAACGAATTCACGTGAAATAAACATTGTTCTGAGAGAGAGTTGCTCGGTCGATCGATCTGTCCGGGGTCGGAGCTCGGCTATTATAAAAGTACACGTATCTTCGGTTTAAATTTAAATATGCCCATGGTAAGGTATTTAGAATGAAGCTTATATTTCTATCTTTCTTGTGACATATAAAACTTTTACGTTTATTAAGGAATCTGCGTGAAATAGGCATGGTTCTGAGATGAATGCTGCGGTTTTCGAGCTCGACGCGCGGCAATGGACGCCATATACACATCCAGTGGGTGTTATTGGACCCCATACCCATTTTATGGGTGGTTGGAGCCCCATACCCATTCTATGGGTGGTTGGAGCCCCATACCCATTCTATGGGTGGTTGGAGCCCCATACCCATCCTGTGGGTTGTAGTGGACGCCATACTCATCCTGTGGGTGGTATTGGACCCCATACCCTTCCTGTGGGTGGATGTGATCCCCATACTCATCCTCTGGGTGGATGTGACCCTCATACCCATCCTGTGGGTGGTATTGCACCCCTTACTCACCTAACAGGTGGTAGTGGACAATATACCGATCCTGTAGTTGGTATAGTAGACACAATACCATCCTGTTTAGAGTAGTTTACCCCATAGACATTCCAACATAACATCGTTTTCTGTTAGCGTTCCTACAAAACATCCTTTAAAGATTTGTAAAGCACTAACTATGGTATATAATATTGATTGGTGAAGGACTGTTATTCTATGTAATAATTTTTAGTGCTTATTATAATTTACTAAGAACAACTAATATTTCTCAAAACAAAACTACGAACCTTCAATAGGAAGTAGCTGATCTATAATATTCTAAGAGCATGGACAATAGTAGGTAAATTTCACAACCCATGTGGGACCTGAAAAGTACAATTTTCCTTATAATTGAACCAATCACTACTATTCTGCTATCTAGGTTGACGGACGGGTACTGTGAGACGCAAGTTGGTACGTGAGGAAGAGTTTGGGCCTTGGAAAAAAAAGTAACTGGGAATATATCACATATTTACTAATTCATATTCAACATATTGACTTTAAGCATTAAGTCATATATGTGCTGTCTTGTGTGAGAACGGGTTGATATATGACTGAAAACTCACACCCCAGAAGTGACTCGAACCCATATTCCCAGGAGCAACGCAACTGGTAACTACAGGACGCCTTAATCCGCTTTACCCTCACGACCGGACAAAAGGAAGTGATAGCTGAAGCTATTTGAACCACTTTCCCGCCGGCACTCGGATGGTAATCTTGGGCATAGCATTTTATCAAATCACCTCATTCTTTGGGGCACACGTGAGGAACGCAAATGCGAGCAAGCCTGAATGGTCCCCAGGACTATATGCGACTGAAAACTCGCACCCCAGAAGTGACTCGAACCCATACTCCCAGGAGCAACGCAACTGGTAACTACAGGACGCCTTAATCCGCTTGACCATCATGACCGGACAAAAGGAAGTGATAGCCGAAGCCATTTGAACCACTTCCCTGCCGGCACTCGGATGGTAATCTTGGGCATAGCATTTTATCAAATCACCTCATTCTTTGTGGCACATGTGAGGAACACAAATGCGATCAAGCCTGAATGGTCCCCAGGTCTATATGCGACTGAAAACTCACACCCCAGAGTCGTTACTGGGGTACACCGGACAGATATCTTCTGGATAGTGTGTGATATGATTGGAGTCCCTATGCTGTGTGGTTGATGTGTAACTCTGTGGTTCGTGCTGTGTGCAGCTGTGAACCTGCCCAGGCGACACTCGAGGCATGGCGACTGCTGCCTCTAAGGCAGGTGCTGCCTCAGTGGCCTCACACCAGAGTGCTAGTACATCAAGTGGTCTACACGAGGAAGATACAAGCATGGTATCTTTCACAGTGGACTCAAATGCTGGACAGGAGGAGCCTGATAGTGACGAAACTCCTTGGACAACTGTATCGTCCCGGAGGAAGACACAAGGAGTCAAAAATATCATAAATCGTAACCATGAGAAGAAAAGAACCAACCTGCAGTTTCCCCCGGGCACGGGAACTGCAGCAAAATATGCATGGTTGGCTGAGGCAGCCAAAAAACACCCTGGTGGTGGGTATTGGTTGGCGAATAGACATGCAAACCATGTTCGTATGAACAGTACTGATGAGATGGTGCAATATTTCTGTACTCAAGAGCTTGCTGGTATAACAATGAGGAAACCACCACCGCCTGCTCATACCCACAGGACACCTGTCATCATTTTTGGTCTGGACCTCTACCAGGATCACACACTGGTAGAGCAGTATGAATATATTTTCAATGCGAAAAGAACTAAGGGCAGAGAGACTATTCTCGCCAACTGGACCAGCGAAGAGACTCCGCCGGAAAGATTTACTGTTCCAAGTGCTTATCAGCAACTAACAATGAAGATTTACACCCCTCCCAGGCGCAGGTGTTACAAGTGCCAACGGTGGAATCATGTTGCAAGGAACTGTTGGAATGATGAGCGGTGTGGCCACTGTGCCGGAAAGCATGCAACGTCTGTGTGTGATGCTAAAAAGGGTGGTGCACTAAAACTGAGGTGTGCAAACTGTCACGTGGAGGGAGTTCCCGCCTGGCATGGGGACTGTGCCTCACTCCCGCCGAGACGGGCTGCCCGGGGTACACCAGCTGGGGGCGCCAGTAACCACCCTGGCTCATCTGCTGTGCCCCCACCGGTCACTCCGTCACACTCCCCTTCCTTACCCAACCACTCCAACGCCACGGCTAGTAGCTCGAGTGACACAGTTGTAGGCCCTACCAATTCATGTTGGTCGGGGGGCCTGGATCAGGCACAGAAAATTAGTGAGCTTATGCATACAGTAGAAAAACAAAACAAAATTGTGGAAAACCTGACCAAGCAGATAACCGAACAAAATAAGGAAATCATGCACCAAAAGACGATGATAACCACTCTTCAGGAAACTGTGAGAGTATTAATAACTGAAGGCAGGCCACACCACCCTGGGGTACCACCATGTGCTCCCATGCGGCCAGCACCCCAGGGGAGACCCCAGCAGGGGGTGTCCCAGCCCTCACACCAGCTGGGCTCTCCCACCACGGCTCCCCACACCCCAGCCTCATCAACGCAGTGCGCTATGAACAGAGGTAAACTATTCCACGTAGAAACGCATAGTGCTGTCGATGAGTATTATGGCGCAACTGATCCTGATGATGAACGTAGTGACACTGAGGGTGAGAACTTTAATGGTGATGACGATCAAGATGTTGATACCGGGTCTAATAAACTCTGTTTGAAGGAATACAGTAGTGGAAATGTTGAAAGTGATTGTGGTAAAGAACAAAGTGAAACCAGTGACGCTTGTAGTGATAGTGACGAAGTTCAACTGGACGTGGATGCCCGCCTCGGGCCGCGCACGCCACATCCCAGATGGTTCCGCCGTGACACATTTAAAGAAATGGTGAAAGCCGATGTGCTGACTGAAGAGGAAAAAGAAGCTGTAATAAAGCACTACAACCGGTATGTAGACATACTTGCTTTCCTGAAACTGCAGACTGATAACGTACAAAAGAACAATGGCGGCCTCTGAATCTCATAAAAACAAGTACAGTGTCATCAAGATACTCAGTTGGAATATTGCTTCTCTTAGAAAACGGTATTCAGATCTCCATCATAAGGTTATGACTGAAGACATAAATATTGTCTGCCTCCAGGAAACCCTAACTCCCGCAGGTAAAACCCCGCAGAATTTGCCTAGTTATCAGTGTTATAATCCCAGATCGTAAAATACGTGTCTTATGTATGTTAAAAAATCCCTGTCACATGAGCCACTCCCCGCCCAACAACGAGAGGGGTTTCAATATCATGGTATCCGGGTACATGTTGGTAACTCTACACTTAATGTTTTGAATGCCTATGCACCTACTGGCTTCCTCCAGTATACTGACCTACCTAGTTTTGCACATACTGATTCTACAATATTAATTGGGGATTTAAATGCTAAACACAAACAATTAGGGGATCAACTCACAAACACCAACGGGAGAAGAGTGTTGGCACTTCTCGATGCATATGATGATGTTCAAATTATCAGTAAGAATCAACCAACGCAAATATATGGAGGAGTCCTAGATAGGTGCATTGGCTTTAACCTGTCATACACAACTCATGAGACTGATATTATGGATGACTTAATGTCTGACCATTTAGCCATAACAGCTAACATACACGTGGCTAATGTTGACCTACCTGGCACTAAGCTGAGTAGACGCAGGCTAACAGTAAGGAAAGAGCAAGAAAAATTCTTTATAGACAGCATAGCACATTGGTATAACAATTATGAGCCTGAGAATGTACAACAGTTTTATGATGACCTCATAAATAATACCTATGAGGCCATCAAAAATAGTGAGTCACGCCAAACAAAAAGAAGTACTGGTAAACAGGTCAGATACAACCAGTACTATGATGATGCTAAACTGAAAGAGCTTAAATCAATTGCTAGACAGACAGGTAAAGCATATAAGAGCCTTAGAACTCCTCAAATGTTAAAACTGTTTCAGGCCGCGCTTGCAGCGGCAAGGGAGAGAATGACTGAACTGAGACAAAATGAATGGGAGGGTTTTGTTAGTGGACTTAACCTGCATACTTCCCTGGGCAAAGCCTGGAAAGGCATAAACAAAATTATTGGTAAAAATAGTAGACAAGTTTCACACCTAAACCCGCTACAGAAAGCCAATCAGTTAATTGCAAAATGGGCTCAGGTTTCCAGCCTTGGAATGTTACCAGCTAGCACTAGGGAGAAATTGCAGGAGAGGTCCACAGACAGAAATGCTCTCATAAATTTCATGTTGAGCAAGCAACATGATGAATATGATGTTCCATATACAGATTATGAATTGGATGCAGCCCTCTCCAGGGGCAGTAGCACTGCTCCTGGTGAGGACGGCATCACCTATGATATTCTAAGACTCCTACATCGTGTACCCGGTAACCCATTATTAGAATTGTTTAATGCTAGCTATGTCACTGGGCAGTTGCCTGTATCATGGACCACCAGTCTTACGGTACCTGTACCAAAGCCTGGCCAGCCTGATGCTTTGCGTCCCATCTCACTGACCAGTTGCATGTGCAAAACCTTTGAGAGAATGGTGCTTAATAGATTATTGTATAGAGTTAAAGAGCACATGTCACCTGATATCAATGGTTTCACACATGGTAAAAGTGTACACAACTGTATCACAACCTTTCTTACTGTTCATGGAGATAAAAGGCACAAGTACACAACATTTCTTGATTTAAAAAATGCCTTTGATATTGCTAATAGGGAAGTGATTATGTATGAATTAGCGAGAATGGATATAGGGGGACATTTATTACAATGGATACGAGGCTATCTTACCAACCGGAAGTCCTCTGCACTGTTCCAAGGCTACAAGAGTGAAACTAAAGTAATGCAACTAGGCACCCCACAAGGAGGAGTACTTAATCCTACCTTGTTTAATGTTCTAATTAATGCTTTACTAAAATCAATCCCAACTAGTCCGGCAAACATCACTATCAGCTATGCAGATGACATCCTTGTGCATACTAAAACCCACCGCGAAATGCAAACAGTCTTAAATTGTATACATACAGCTTGTGAGAGCCTTGGTCTTGTAATCAACGCTGCTAAAACTAAGGTATTTAACAGACAAATTGGCAACTGCAAAAGTGGACCACGAAAACTTAAGATAGACAACATACCAATAGACTATGTCTCTTCTTTCAAATACCTTGGAGTCTCTGTCCCTTGTACCTCAACTGCAGTCAATAAGTTACATCAACAATGTAGAGACAGACTCAAGGCTCTCAGAACTGTAGTGGGGTACAGCCCTTAATGCGGTGTTAATATTAGAATAGCAAGAATGATGTATTTAGCGTATATAAGGTCTCTGATAGACTATCATGCACCAGCTTTGGTCCTGCAGAATGGCAAAAGTATTGATAGACTGGAAAAAATGCAAAATGAAGCACTCAGAATTATACTTGGCTGTCCTATAAATACCAAAGTTCTCAACATGCGGAAAGAATTAAATATACTTAGCATTCGAGATAGAATATTTGAAATTAATCTTATGATGGGACTAAAGCTGCTGCGTGATAACAAAAACAGCATTGTGTCAGTTGCACTGTTAGAACACATACGAAATGGAACTAGCGAGTCTAAATGGATTCAAAGAACTGCCACTCATATTAAAATGATGGGACTGCACGATGTATATACAGATGAAAGAGTACAGCACTTCCTTCCACCCTGGCAGATAGTACCTTTTGACATCCTGACCCCTGCATACCCCACCAAGAAACTAATCACAAGCAACCCTCATGCTCAGCTTGCTGCTAAATTAAGCACCATAGAACACATTCACAATATACAAGCTGAAAACAACATTGCACAGACCATATACACTGACGGATCACTCAATACAGCTACAGGGAGGGCAGGAAGTGCTGTTATTGCTCATCAGCCCGATGGCAGAATAATTCAAAGAAATATCCGAATTAGTAACTGGGCGTCCACAATGCAAGCCGAGTTGGTAGCGATACTGGTAGCACTCGAAATTATTGACAACACTGAAGTAGACAGCTTAATTATTTCTGACTCCCTATCCTCACTACGAGCAATAAACAGTTTGCAATCAAGTAATAACGTGCTTGTCTTGGAAGCTAGACGTAGATATGTAAGAATACTTAGCAAGAGGGTAAATATAAAAATGTTGTGGATTCCTTCTCACATTGGCAAGCAGGAACATGACAAAGTTGACGCCCTTGCTAAGGCTGCAGTAAATAAAGACAGTATTGAATGGAATCTTGAGTTATCAAATAGGTCCCTTAAAAGTGTCATTAGACGAGAACTCCTAGATGGATTTGAAGAAAGTAGAACAGTGCAAACTGGAACTAGTAGGTCCATTGTTCATCGCAATGAAATGTGTGAAGTAAAACATGTGTATGGGGGAAGTAACAAAGTCAGTAGACTAACAGATGTTGTCACAGCTCGTATAAGACTTGGCTACAAGTATCTCTGGCAGTTCGGCTTGTATAGGGATCTAGATGAAGTAAAGTGTAAAGTGTGTGGACATAGGCAGGGACACACACTCGAACACTATATCTTGGATTGTTGTAAAATTGAGCCTTTTAGAGATAAATCTAAGCTCACTCTGTATGATATGGCAACCTATCATATTACCATGGATAAATTACCTGAAATCCTTGCACTGTACCCACATTTTGCTTCCAGTAGATGAACGACATATGAGATTCAGAAACAAGTAGTGTATTGTGAGGACTAATAATAAACAGAAGCTCCCCTATGACTCTGTAATATCCCCATTGGCCAAACTATTATGTATTAACGACAAGACCTACCATTAATGTATGATGACTTACTGTAAATATGTAGCTCTTGTAATAGCACTTTCTCTGTAACTAGCTGACATTGTATCTATAAGGTGTGAAGGATTGAAGAAATTGTTTATGTAATAATCTAAGATGAGGTCTGATAAAGACCTTTTGTGCCCTCTGTAATGCTTTTGCGCTACCGCTCACAGGATGAGTATGGGGTGCACAATAAACTAGCCGCCTTCGGCGGCAACAATCATCAAATGGATAGTGTGTGTTTTTTACGATGTTTGCTGTGGAGATTATTACATTCGAAATACGACTTTTTAAACTACTTAGATCAACCATTGAGTGGGTATGGGGAGCATAATAAAGATGACTTCACCTCGCTCTGAGAGGAGTGTGGCAGAGGTGAAAGGAGGGTGGTAAAGATAAGAGGAGAGCGGTAGTACACCTTCCTCATCCATCCAACGCGGCTCGATCACGTGCATCCGTCACGGACACCCATCATCCATCCATACACCACCCATCTCCACTGATTAGGTGAGGTGACTCTCTGCATAATCATGCTTCAAGAAGGAGTGGATTAACCGGAAAACCACATCCGGCTTGCACACGATTATCATGCAATTAGTCAGGCTCACCCATCTGTCACCCTACTTAGCGTGGAGGGGACAGTTCACACCACATAATCGCACATCAAGATAGCTGGGATAGCTGGAAACCGCACCCGGGTCTCACGATTATCAATTCTCATCCGTCAGTCATCCATCTACTCATGTGCATGGGAAATAGGCTTACAGATTCCGGAAGATGAGAGGAAATGTCAGTACTGGAGAAATGCCCGACAGACTACTGGAACATTATCTAACACAGTGCACAGTTACAAACCCATTACGATTTCAACTTAGATTCAACAGAGCAGAAGAAGTTGTTAAACACATGGGACAAAATCTAACTGAAGCGATCATACGAGTCATAAATACTCATACTCCACCCAAGTAAAACAGAAACAAGCAACACTTAGTGGGCCAGCCAGGGGCTTAGGGCCCGTGCAGGAATATCCCTGCAAAAAAAAAAAGTCATCCATCAGGAGGGCTGAGGGGGGAGGGCTGTGGGAAGGGCTGAATAGTGCTGAGGTCAGGGCTGAAGGGTAACCAGAAACCATACCCAGGTCTCGCGATTATTATTGGAGGTCGTCAAGGACCAGCTACCTGAAATCTAAGGAAAGGGATGATGAGCACAGTGAAATATCGAGACAGGAAAGGGAGCGAGTCCAAGAGTCCAAATAAGTGGGCTCACCAGAATTAAGAAGGGACAGGGAAGAAGAGAGGATGAAAGGTTCAAGGAGGCGACCCTGGGTATTTGTCAGCACATCACCCCAAAGGACATGACAACAATTGAAATCACCCAGCAGGAGCACAGGCTCCGGCAAGGAGTCTAGGTGGTCTTTAAGATCGGGAAGAGAAAGTGGGACAGTGGGGGGGGGGAGATTAATGGAACAAACCGTGTACCATTTACGCACAAAGACACGGGCAGGAGAACAGTGGAGATGTGAGGAAAAAAGTAAGGGGACGAAGGGAACATCTGAGCGAATCAAGAGAACAGAAGAGTTATGGGCCCATGGAACAGCTGGGGGGGAGGGAGAGAAAAGAATAGCCACGGAAGCGACCAGGACGAGCACCAAGCATCGGCTCCTGGAGACAGACACAAAGGGGCAAAAACGTTAAATTAGAAGTTGGAGGTCAAGGAAATTGGCGTAATATCCACGGATGTTCCATTGAAGAATAGACATCGGCAAAAAGAGAAAGGATTGCAACAGAGAGCAAAGAAGAAACAAATGTGAAAAAGGAACACAGTACGTTAAAGACGCACAGGGTCAGGATCAGGGTCAGCGAAGTCAGGGTAAAGCTGAGTAAAGAAGGAGGGGAAAAAGCGGGAGGACAGACCACAGAAGGACGAGCAGGGTCTAGAGGAGGAGAAGGAAGAGTAAGAGGAGGAGGAGAAGAAGCAAGAGGAAGAGGAGGAGGGGCAGAAAGAGGGAAGCGCACCTCAGCAAGGGCAGTAACTGAGACGGAACCGGGGGCTAAAGAAACCCCCACAGTAGGAACAGGGGGCTCCACCACCGAAGCAGGAGGGTAAGGAACGATAGAATCAGAGATAAGGGGCGAAGAAGAAAGCGAAGCCTTCTTACCTACCGGGGAGGAGGAAGGAGAAGAGCCAGGTTTCCGCTACTGACTCAAAGAGACAGGTGTCCCAGCAGAAATGTACTGGGCAACAGACTCCAGGGTTTCCATAGGAGGAGAAGAGAGAGAGCGAACAACACGACCACCAGGAGATTGAAGGACATCGGCCCGCACAGTCAGGCGACGTGGAGAGCCAAAAGACGGAGGAGAATGACGGGAAGGAGGACCAGAGGGAGAGGAGAAAGAAGACACCGGAGACATGCCACATTGGGTAGAAAGAAGGGAAACCCTTGCCAGAGAACCATGAGGAGGACCCTCTGGGAGAGAACGGAGGGAAATAGGGAAGGTGGTGGTGGGCGTGTCCGGGTCTAAGGCTTGGAAACGGTTGTGAGACTGAGGAAGGCGGGAAGGACGAGGGGAGGAAGAGCGCACCACGCAAGCATAGGAGACGCCAATGAAAGAGGGAAGACGATGAACTTGACGCCTCGCCTCAGGAAAAGACAAACAGTCCGGTGCTTCAAGTTGAGGACGGCCGCCTCAAGTTTGTAACACGTGCGGGAGAAGGTAGGGTGGGCCTCACTGAAACTGAGGCAGCGGGCCTGGGGAGAAGTGCACTCCAACTTAGAGTGACCTACGCCTCCACACATGGGACAGAGAGAGACAGGACGAGAGTATTTGAGGGCACCATGCCCAAACCTCCAGCACTTATTGCAGAGCCGAGGAGATGGAATATACTCCTGAATGGAGCATCTGGCACCAGCAAGAATGACAGAGGGTGGAAGGGTCCTACCACCAAAGGTATCCTTCACAACCCGAAGGGGCAGACGGCGATGACCACGAGGGTGACGAGTAAACGTATCCACCTGGAGGACAGAATGACCCTGGGCCTCGAGGATATGCTTGATATCCTCGTGGCAGTCTTTTTGATTCCTAACACCGGTCGCAACATGGTGTGGGAGGAGAACAGTGCCAACACTGGCATTTAACCGAGCGTTCTTGGAGACCCTTACAGGGGTCTCGCCAATGCAGGATAAGGCAGCCAAGCGGGTGGCTGCATCCTGAGAACGAGCAGCAACGACATGGGTACCAAGACGGGTGGGGTTGAAGATAACAGAGGCATCTACGGAATAGACAAGATGCCTAGGAAAGGAAAAATCGTCAGGAGGAGTTGAATATAAAGGATGGAGGTCAAAGTACTTAGTCCACATAGGAGGACCAAACAAAGCATGGAACGAATTAGTATGGGAAGGGAGCATATGAGAGCTGTCGTGGCGGGGACGGCGATGAGAACCTTTAGAGACGGGTCAAAAGGTGCACTAGTCACAATAAGAGATGGAGCCGTACAAGGGGACGAGGCAGTCACCACAACAGGTTTGGGGCTTGACCCAACCACAGAGGAGGGAGGGGAGCAGGGTGGAAGAGTCCGGTCTGGGCCTAATCCTGATCCTGTAGCGGGGAGCTACAGATCCCGGTCTTCCAGGACGGTCCAACTCAGGGGCCTGGTCGCCCACCCCATGAGCCTGGGTAAGAGAAGTCAAGTCGTCATCCATATAGCAAACAATATCAAAAGATTGGGACCTGGAACCAAGGGATACCACCTACCAGGGCAGCCGAGCACGGGCCAGTGCAGGAAGGGTGCGTCGTCCCCAGCGGTGCTCCCCCTTTTCAACCGGGAGTCCTACTACATCGTCCATTCTCCCACACTGGTGCTAAGATCGCATTCCCCCTATCGCCCCAGCCTGGACACCCAACCATCCACTCAGGGCGGCCCCTCACAGGCGACCCCTCCATCGGGTGGTCCGATGGCTCACAAGGCCCCTACGTGGTCCCCTTCAGCACGTACACTACACAAAGAGGGGGTAAAGGCAACCCACATCGGTCCCAGGGAGGTGTACGTGAGCTCCTCACCACGGCAAGGAGGCACTACAGAGGGGAAGTATTGTTTAAGCATCCTTCCCATACATACACAATCAACTTTATCTTATCCTACTGCAAACGCAACTAAGGACATAATCAACTAGCAAAGCTACTAGAATATTAAACAGCCAAGCTGTGACATAAAATATAGTGCCTAGTCTTTACACGAGAGGTTATCCAGTCTGGTAACTTGTCAGACAGCACCGGCACTTAGATTGGATAAACATAAGTACATTGAGTGTTGTTATAGTGTGTTGATTGGTCAATTGAATGCTTGTATAACTTTAATCTATCCAATAATTTGTTGCTACAGCGCGGGGCAACGCCCCAGATTCCAGTAAGTTTTCATTAATCTTTCAGCCACTTAATCTTTTCATACTCTGAATCTATTTGGACACTCATTCATTGAAAGTAGACCTTCAGTCATTGAAAGTCTAGCAGTGCATGACTGAAACTCTTCATATAAATTGAATATATGTGTATATATAATTCATCATATACAATAGGTTAACACTTGCTTACTTAGTTATCTTTAATTTATCATATCAGTTTATCATATTGAATATAAATTCTTGTGCCTAGATACCAGCACCTGGGCCAATTTTAATGTCATTTAATTGCATATTTATGTATCACACCTCTATAATACAAATTGTTGTGTTTATTAGTATAAAAATATTGGTTTTTGTAATAAATCAAAATCAATATATGCGTTTTATATATGTATAATACACATGAGAGAATGTGCAGTGACTTGATATCTAACATATTCAGAGATTTGAATAGGGGTACCGAGTGATGTCTGGGGCCAGAGTTGGATATTGTCCTAATAGCAGCTTTGTGTTGAGTAATTAGAGGACGTAAATGATTTTGGATAGTAGAACCCCAAGCACAAATACCATAGTTGAGATATGGATAGATGAGGGAGTAATAGAGAGTCACCAGGGCTGGGCGGGGTACATAATATCTGATCTTAGAAAGAATGCCAACAGTTTTTGAAACTTTTTTTTTTATATATTTAGAATGTGTCCCTGGAAATTCAGCTTGTGGTCAATGAGAATGCCAAGGAATTTGCCATCTAATTTGTTACAAATTTGGGTATTGTTTATTTGGAGATTTATTTGATTAATAATAGTGCAGATTTATTTATTTTGAGATTTATTTTGATTTATTTATTATGAGATTTATTTTGATTTATTTTGAGATTTATTTTGATTTATTTATTATGAGATTTATTTTTATTTATTTTGAGATTTATTTGATTAATAATAGAAATAATAGTACAAGGCTGGACTACGTACATGTTCAGATCCTTGATTTAAACAGAACCAGTCTTCAGTTATAGAAATGAGTCATTTAATCTTATCCCTGTATTAACAATACAAGCTGATGTGTTGAATGGTCAGCAGGTGGATTGTAGACCTTCAGTCAACTTCTCCATTCACCCTTGAGGACCCCACCTGCCCCTTACAGCCCATAGTCTGCCATTAGAACAAGAGGAGCTAGGATTTACAACCCTAGCTGGGGACTTTCAGTTGTATTAGCTTTGCATACAGTAATTTTTAATTTCGTACAGTACAAGTAGATCTCTTCATTAATCAATTGCAGCAATTTTCTCACACTATACCCACCTCGAAAGGTGGTGGTGGAAGCACATCATGGGTTCAGGAACTGAATCTCATAGTTTGCTAAGGTAAGGAAGTGACAATTTTGTGAAGCTAGTTATACAATTGATTGTTAATTACATACACATGTATAAACACACACACACACACACACACACACACACACACACACACACACACACACACACACACACACACACACACACACACACACACACACACACAGGGTGTGTGTGTACTCACCTATTTGTGCTTGCAGGGCTTGAGCTTTGGCTCTTTGGTCCAGCCTCTCAACTGTCAATCAACTGGTGTACAGATTCCTGAGCCTACTGGGCTCTATCATATCTACATTTAAAACTGTGTATGGAGTCAGCCTCTACCACATCACTGCCTAATGCATTCCATCCGTTAACTACTCTGACACTGAAAAAGTTCCTTCTAACGTCTCTGTGGCTCATGTGGGTACTCAGTTTCCACCTGTGTCCCCTTCTTCGCGTCCCACCAGTGTTGAATAGTTCATCCTTGTTTACCCGGTCGATTCCTCTGAGGATTTTGTAGGTTGTGATCATGTTTCCCCTTACTCTTCTGTCTTCCAGTGTCGTAAGGTGCATTTCCCGCAGTCTTTCCTCGTAACTTATGCCTCTTAGTTCTGGGACTAGTCTAGTGGCATACCTTTGGACTTTTTCCAGCTTCGTCTTGTGCTTGACAAGGTACGGGCTCCATGCTGGGGCCGCATACTCCAAGATTGGTCTTACATATGTGGTGTACAAGATTCTGAATGATTCCTTACACAGGTTCCTGAACGCTGTTCTGATGTTAGCCAGCCTCGCATATGCCGCAGACGTTATTCTTTTTAAGTGGGCTTCAGGAGACAGGTTTGGTGTGATATCAACTCTTTAGATCTTTCTCTCTGTTCGTTTCATTAAGTACTTCACCTCCTATTCTGTATCCTGTGTCTGGCCTCCTATTTCTACTGCTTAGTTTCATTACTTTGCATTTACTCGGGTTGAACTTCAACAGCCATTTGTTGGACCATTCACTCAGTCTGTCTAGGTCATCTTGTAGCCTCCAACTATCGTCCTCAGTTTCAATCCTCCTCATAATTTTTGCATCATCGGCAAACATTGAGAGAAACGATTCTATACCCTCTGGGAGATCATTTACATATATCAGAAACAGTATAGGTCCAAGGACTGACCCCTGCGGGACTCCACTCGTAACGTCTCGCCAATCTGAGACCTCACCCCTCACACTGACTCGTTGTCTCTTGTTGCTTAGGTACTCCTGTATCCAACGGAGTACCTTCCCTTTCACTCCAGCCTGCATCTCCACATATATCACTAGTCTCTTGTGTGGCACTGTATCAAAGGCTTTCTGACAAATCCAAAAATATGCAGTCTGCCCACCCTTCTCTTTCTTGCCTTATTTTTGTTGCCTGGTCGTAGAATTCAAGTAACCCTGTGAGGTAGGACCTGCCATCCCTGAATCCATGTTGATGCTGTGTTACAAAGTTCTTTCGCTCCAGGTGCTCCACTAGCTTTCTTCGCACAATCTTCTCCATCAGCTTGCATGGTATGCAGGTTAGGGACACTGGCCTGTAATTCAGTGCCTGCTGTCTATCCCCTTTCTTGTATATCGGGACTACGTTAGCTGCTTTCCAAATTTCTGGCAGTTCCCCTGTTGCCAGTGATTTGTTATACACTATGGAGAGTGGAAGGCACAGTTCTTCTGCTCCTTCCTTTAGTATCCAAGGGGAGATTCCATCTGGGCCTATAGCCTTTGTCACATCCAACTCTAGTAAACACTTCCTTACTTCCCCGCTGGTAATCTCAAGCTCTTCCAGTGGTTCCTGGTTAGCTATTCCCTCTCTTATCTCTGGGAGTTCTCCTTGCTCTAAGGTGAAGACCTCTTGGAACTTCTTATTCAGTTCCTCACACACTTCCTTGTCGTTTGTAGTGAATCCTTCTGCCCCTATCCTTAATTTCATAACCTGTTCCTTTACTGTTGTTTTTCTCCTGATGTGGCTATGCAGCAATTTAGGCTGAGTCTTTGCCTTGCTTGCGATGTCATTTTCGTATTGTCTTTCTGCCTCTCTTCTCATCCTGACATATTCATTCCTGGCATTCTGGTATCTTTCTCTGCTCTCCGGTGTCCTGTTATTCCTATAGTTTCTCCATGCCCTTTTACTTTGCTGCTTAGCTAGCCTACATCTCTGATTAAACCATGGGTTTCTCATCTTCATTTCACTGTTTTCCTTTTGGGCTGGGACAAACTTGTTTGCTGCGTCCTTGCATTTTTGCGTGATGTAGTCCATCGTATCTTGGGCAGTCTTTTCCCTGAGCTCTGTTTCCCATGCTATATCTGTTAGGAATTTTCTTATCTCCTCATAGTTTCCCTTTCGGTATGCTAACCTTTTGGTTTCGGTATCCCTCCTCGAGTTCAATAACCCTTCTTCAATCAGGTACTCAAACACCAATACACTGTGGTCGCTCATTCCTACTGGGGCCTCAAAACCGATTTATCTTATGTCAGAGTCCTTCAGGGTGAAGACCAGGTCGAGTCTCGCTGGTTCGTCATTTCCTCTCATCCTTGTGGGTTCTTTGACATGCTGGGTTAAGAAGTTTCTAGTCACCACCTCCAGTAGTTTGGCTCTCCACGTATCCTCGCCTCCATGCGGTTCCTTCTTCTCCCAATCAATCCTTCCGCGATTGAAGTCCCTCATGATGAGCAGGTGGGATCTATTTCTACAGGCAGCAGAGGCTGCCCTCTCAATTATAGTGTTAACTGCCATGTTGTTGTTTTCGTACTCTTGACTGGGTCTTCTGTCATTTGGTGGAGGGTTATATATTACTGCTACTACTATCCTTGGTCCTCTCATTGTCATAGTGCCTGCTATGTAGTCTCTGAAACCCCTCACAGCCCGGGATATCCATCGCCTTAAAATTCCATCCCTTTCTCATGAGTAGGGCCACTCTGCCTCCTCCCCTACCTTCCCTCTCTTTCCTTATTACTGTGTACTCCTGGGGAAACACGGCATTCGTTATGATTCCAGAGAGTTTTGTTTCAGTGAGTCCGATTACATCTGGGTTCACTTCTTGTGCTCTTTCCCTTAGTTCACTTGCCTTGCTTGTGATCCCATCTATGTTCGAGTACATTGCTCTGAAACTGACTCTCTTCTGCTTCTCCTCTGGGGGGGACCTATGGGGTCTGGGGTGAGCGGGAGCTGGGAGGATCTGGTACGGGGAGACTGGTGGAAGAGGAAGGGCTTGGGGGGGTAGGGGGGAGGGGGAGGGTAGGGGGAGTGGGTGAGAGGTGGAGGGTTGGGTGAGAGGGGGAGGGATGGAGGGGGTGAAAGGGGGAGGGTTGAGGGGGGGTGAGAGGAGGAGGTTTGGGGGGATGGGGGAGAAGGGGGGGGGTTTGGGGGGGCAATAAAGGGGGAAGGGCTTGGGGGGCATGGGGGGATAGGGAAGGCTGAGGTGGGTGAGGAAGAGGGGAGGGTTTTGGGGTGTGGTGGAGAGGGGAAGGCTTAGGTGGGGTGGGGGAGAGTGGGGGGCTTAGGGGGGGCGGGGCAGAACGGAGGGCTTGTGGGTGGGAGAGACGGGAGGGCATGTGAGAGAAGGGAGGACTTGGGGGATGGGGGAGAAGGGAGGTCCTGGGGGGAGGGGGGAGTGGGAGGAGGGGGGGGAGTGGGAGGAGAGGGGTGGGTGGGGGTTGGGTGCCTTAGGTGGGTGCTTAGTGGGGGGCTGACAGGGGTTGGGGCAGGTAGGTTGTCTGTTGGTAGAATGTGGGGGTGGTGCTGCACTCCCTGTGGCTAGTGCACTGTTTGAGGAGGGTTCCCCATTCCCCTCTGAGATTGCAGGGATCGGGGTTGTGGCTCCCTGATTCCTTTCTCTCTCCCTGCGCTCCTTCCTCGCATCTGCTGCCTGCTTTCTCTCTTCCCTTGTCATATCCCTCTGCAGGAATACTCTTTTGAACTTCTCTACATTTGCTAGACAGCACTTCCTTTCTAACAGTTCCTCTTTCGCGATTTCGCTCATGAATACAACCTTTATCATTCGGTCTCTGTCCTTGTTGTACTTTCCAAGCCTGAAAATCTTCTCAACATTTTGTTCAGCTCCCTTCATCCTTACCTCTTTAAGGATCTCTTTAACCATGTTTTTGTCCTTGTCTCTCCGCTCCTTTGGTCTGGTCCCTGTTTGCTCTTTAATGCCTGCTACTACTACTGCTCTTTTTCTCTCTATCAGCTGGCTAGTACATCTAGCTGCTTCCTGAGAGGAGGCCACTTCCATGGCAACTTCCTTAACTGCAGACCTAGCTACAGGGCTCGTTTTAAGTATTTCAGCAAATGAGAGCTGAGGTGTGGAGGTCCCCTCGACAGAAGAATTCCTGTCTCCCTGAGGCACGGTTTGTGTCTGGTATTGTGGAGAAGTCTCCTTCAGGCATCTTATCTCATCCTTTGCTGCCCTTAGTTCATCCTGCAGGTTGGCAACTGTCTCCCTCAATACCCTCAGTCCTTCACTGAATTCCATCCCACATTTGCTGGAATACTCCCTTCATCCAGGCTTCCTGTTCCACCCCATACTCTGAATTTGTTCCAGCCGCGATTGTCATCTTGTGTGTGTGTACTCACCTAGTTGTGTTTGCGGGGGTTGAGCTCTGGCTCTTTGGTCCCGCCTCTCAACCGTCAATCAACAGGTGTACAGATTCCTGAGCCTATCGGGCTCTATCATATCTACACTTGAAACTGTGTATGGAGTCAGCCTCCACCACATCACTTCCTAATGCATTCCATTTGTCAACCACTCTGACACTAAAAAAGTTCTTTCTAATATCTCTGTGGCTCATTTGGGCACTCAGTTTCCACCTGTGTCCCCTTGTGCGTGTTCCCCT
This sequence comes from Procambarus clarkii, assembly GCF_040958095.1. Taxonomy (NCBI): domain Eukaryota; kingdom Metazoa; phylum Arthropoda; class Malacostraca; order Decapoda; family Cambaridae; genus Procambarus; species Procambarus clarkii. The sequence continues at coordinate 18,859,140 of NC_091199.1, read as the reverse complement.
TGTGTTAAATAGACTGTCTTTATCTATCCTATCAATTCCCTTCAGAATCTTGAATGTGGTGATCATGTCCCCCCTAACTCTTCTGTCTTCCAGCAAAGTGAGGTTTAATTCCCGTAGTCTCTCTTCGTAGCTCATACCTCTCAGCTCGGGTACTAGTCTGGTGGCAAACCTTTGAACCTTTTCCAGTTTAGTCTTATCCTTGACTAGATATGGACTCCATGCTGGGGCTGCATACTCCAGGATTGGCCTGACATATGTGGTATACAAAGTTCTGAATGATTCTTTACACAAGTTTCTGAATGCCGTTCGTATGTTGGCCAGCCTGGCATATGCCGTTGATGTTATCCGCTTGATATGTGCTGCAGGAGACAGGTCTGGCGTGATATCAACCCCCAAGTCTTTTTCCTTCTGTAACTCCTGAAGAATTTCCTCTCCCAGATGATACCTTGTATCTGGCCTCCTGCTCCCTACACCTATCTTCATTACATTACATTTGGTTGGGTTAAACTCTAACAACCATTTGTTCGACCATTCCTTCAGCTTGTCTAGGTCTTCTTGAAGCCTCAAACAGTCCTCTTCTGTTTTAATCCTTCTCATAATTTTAGCATCGTCCGCAAACATTGAGAGAAATGAATCGATACCCTCCGGGAGATCATTTACATATATCAGAAACAAGATAGGCCCGAGTACAGAGCCCTGTGGGACTCCACTGGTGATTTCACGCCAATCGGAGGTCTCACCCCTCACTGTAACTCTCTGCTTCCTATTGCTTAGATACTCCCTTATCCACTGGAGCACCTTACCAGCTACACCTGCCTGTCTCTCCAGCTTATGTACAAGCCTCTTATGCGGTACTGTGTCAAAGGCTTTCCGACAAACCAAGAAAATGCAGTCCGCCCAGCCCTCTCTTTCTTGCTTAATCTTTGTCACCTGATCGTAGAATTTTATCAATTCTGTAAGGCAAGATTTACCCTCCCTGAACACATGTTGGCGATTTGTCACGAAGTCCATTCTCTCCAAATGTGTTACCAGGTTTTTACTCACGATCTTCTCCATCACCTTGCATGGTATACAAGTGAAGGACACTGGCCTGTAGTTCAGTGCCTCTTGCCTGTCGCCCTTTTTGTATATTTGGACCACATTCGCCATCTTCCATATTTCTGGTAGGTCTCCCGTCTCCAGTGACCTACTATACACTATGGAGAGTGGCAAGCAAAGTGCCTCTACACACTCTTTCAGTATCCATGGTGAGATCCCATCTGGACCAACAGCCTTTCTAACATCCAGATCCAGCAGGTGTCTCTTGACCTCCTCTCTCGTTATTTCGAACTCTTCCAAGGGCGCCTGGTTTACCTCCCTTTCTCCTAGCACAGTGACCTCACCTTGTTCTATTGTGAAGACCTCCTGGAACCTCTTGTTGAGTTCTTCACGCACCTCTCTGTCATTCTCTGTATACCTGTCCACGCCTGTTCGAAGTTTCAATGCCTGTTCTTTCACTGTTGTTTTCCTTCTGATATGACTGTGGAGTAGCTTTGGTTCGGTCTTGGCTTTGTTTGCTATATCATTTTCAAAACTTTTCTCTGCTTCTCTTCTCACCCTGACGTACTCATTCCTGGTTCTCTGGTATCTCTCTCTGCTTTCTGGTGTTCTGTTATTCCGGAGGTTCCTCCACGCCCTTTTGTTCAGTTTCTTCGCTTCCATACATGCCCTATTATACCATGGATTCTTCTGTTGCTTCTCAGATTTTTCCCTTTGGGCCGGGATGAACCTGTTTACTGCCTCCTGACACTTTTGGGTAACATAGTCCATCATACCCTGTACGGACTTATCTCTGAGGTCTTGTGTCCCAAGGTATTTCACTTAGGAAACTTCTCATCTGTTCATAATTTCCCTTTCGGTATGCCAGCCTTTTGATTCCTAGTTCTTTTTTGAGGGAGATAAGTCCTAGCTGTACCAGGTACTAAAAGTTCAATACACTGTGGTCACTCATTCCCAAGGGCGCTTCCATCTTAACTTCTCTTATATCCCACTCATTTAGGATAAATATCAAATCAAGCATTGTTGGTTCATCTTCTCCTCTCATTCTTGTTGGTTCTGTGATGTGCTGGCTTAGAAAGTTTCTTGTTGCCACGTCCAGCAGCTTAGCCCTCCATGTTTCTGGTCCTCCATGCGGGTCTCTGTTCTTCCAATGTGTGTGTGTGTGTGTGTGTGTGTGTGTGTGTGTGTGTGTGTGTGTGTGTGTGTGTGTGTGTGTGTGTGTGTGTGTGTGTGTGTGTGTGTGTGTGTGTGTGTGTGTGTGTGTGTGTGTGTGTGTGTGTGTGTGTGTGTGTGTGTGTGTACTCACCTATATGTACTCACCTATATGTGCTTGCAGGATCGAGCATTGACTCTTGGATCCCGCCTTTCTAGCTATCGGTTGTTTACAGCAATGACTCCTGTCCCATTTCCCTATCATACCTAGTTTTAAAAGTATGAATAGTATTTGCTTCCACAACCTGTTCCCCAAGTGCATTCCATTTTTCTACTACTCTCACGCTAAAAGAAAACTTCCTAACATCTCTGTGACTCATCTGAGTTTCCAGTTTCCACCCATGTCCCCTCGTTCTGTTATTATTACGTGTGAACATTTCATCTATTTCCACTTTGTCAATTCCCTGAGTATTTTATATGTCCCTATCATATCTCCTCTCTCCCTTCTTTTCTCTAGTGTCGAAAGGTTCAGTTCCTTCAGCCGCTCTTCATATCCCATCCCTCGTAGCTCTGGGACAAGCCTCGTCGCAAACCTCTGAACCTTCTCCAGTTTCTTTATGTGTTTCTTCAGGTGGGGGCTCCATGATGGCGCGGCATACTCTAAGACGGGTCTCACGTAGGCAGTGTAAAGCGCCCTAAAAGCTTCCTCATTTAGGTTTCTGAATGAAGTTCTAATTTTCGCCAGTGTAGAGTACGCTGCTGTCGTTATCCTATTTATATGTGCCTCAGGAGTTAGATTAGGTGTCACATCCACTCCCAGGTCTCTTTCTCGAATCGTTACAGGTAGGCTGTTCCCCTTCATTGTGTACTGTCCCTTTAGTCTCCTGTCACCTGATCCCATTTCCATAACTTTACATTTACTGGTGTTAAACTCCAGTAGCCATTTCCCTGACCATCTCTGCAGCCTGTTTAAGTCCTCTTGGAGGATCCTACAATCCTCGTCTGTCACAACTCTTCTCATTAATTTTGCGTCATCTGCAAACATTGACATTTATGATTCCACTCCTGTAAACATATCATTTACGTAAATTAGAAAGAGGATTGGTCCCAGCACCGATCCTTGAGGTACTCCACTTGTTACTGTTCGCCAGTCCGACTTTTCGCCCCTTACCATTACCCTCTGGCTCCTTCCTGTTAGGTAGTTCTTCACCCATACTAGGGCCTTTCCGCTTACTCCTGCCTGCCTCTCAAGTTTGTATAGCAGTCTCATGTGCGGTACCGTATCAAAGGCCTTTTGGCAGTCAAGAAATATGCAGTCTGCCCAGCCTTCTCTGTCCTGCCTTATCCTTGTTACTTTATCATAGAATTCTAAAAGGTTTGTTAGGCATGATTTCCCTGTCCAGAACCCATGTTGGTGCTTGTTTACAAACCCAATGTTCTCCAGGTGCTCAACAAGTCTTAGCCTAATTATTCTTTCAAGTATTTTGCAGGGGATGCTTGTCAGTGATACGGGTCTGTAGTTAAGTGCCTCCTCCCTATCACCCTTTTTGAAAATCGGTACGACATTTGCCTCCTTCCAGCAACTGGGCAATTCTCCCGACATAAGTGACTCATTAAAGATCATTGCCAGAGGCACGCTGAGAGCCTGCGCTGCCTCTTTGAGTATCCACGGTGATACTTTGTCTGGTCCAACAGCTTTATTTGCATCCAGTGTTGTCAACTGTTTCATTACATCCTCTGCTGTCACCTCTATATCCGATAGTCTTTCATCTTGGGTAATCTCTTCTAACAATGGGAGCTGCTCAGGCTCGGTTGTGAACACTCCATGGAATTTTGCATTCAGTACCTCGCAGATTTCCTTGTCGCTTTCTGTATATGCCCCTTCTGTTTTCCTCAGTCTTGTCACTTGGTCATTTACCGACATCTTCCTTCTTATATGGCTATGTAGTAATTTTGGTTGCTTTTTCGCTTTGACTGCAATATCGTTCTCATAATTCCTTTCCGACACTCGTCTTATGTTAATGTAATCATTCCTAGCTCTGTTACATCTAATCCTGTTGTCCTCTGTCCTTTGTCTTCTGTACTTCCTCCACTCCCTCCTGCTTCTCACCTTTGCTTCCTGACACTGTCTATTAAACCATGGGTTATTATATTCCCTCCTGCTTTTTTCCTTTATTGTTGGAATAAATCTATCTTCAGCCTCCTTGCATTTCAATATGACTTGGTTCATCATACCTTGCACTGTTTTTCTCTAAGTTCTTCCTCCCACTGCACTTCTCCCAGGTAGTCCCTTATCCTTCTGGTCCCCCACACACACACACACTTATGTGTGTGTGTGTGTGTGTGTGTGTGTGTGTGTGTGTGTGTGTGTGTGTGTGTGTGTGTGTGTGTGTGTGTGTGTGTGTGTGTGTGTGTGTGTGTGTGTGTGTGTGTGTGTGTGTGTGTGTGTGTGTGTGTGTGTGTGTGTGTGTGTGCCAATATCACTGGCAACAGGGGAACTGCCAGATATTTGGAAAGCAGCTAACGTAGTCCCGATATACAAGAAAGGGGACAGACAGGAGGCACTGAACTACAGGCCAGTGTCCCTAACCTGCATACCATGCAAGCTGATGGAGAAGATTGTGCGAAAAAAAACTAGTGGAGCATCTGGAGCGAAGGAACTTTGTAACACAGCATCAACATGTGTTCAGGGATGGCAGGTCCTGCCTCACAGGGTTACTTGAATTCTATGACCAGGCAACAAAAATAAGGCAAGAAAGAGAAGGGTGGGCAGACTGCATATTTTTGGATTGTCAGAAAGCCTTTGATACAGTGCCACACAAGAGGCTAGTGATATATGTGGAGATGCAGGCTGGAGTGAAAGGGAAGGTACTCCGTTGGATACAGGAGTACCTAAGCAACAGGAGACAACGAGTCTGTGTGAGGGGTGAGGTCTCAGATTGGCGAGACGTTACAAGTGGAGTCCCGCAGGGGTCAGTCCTTGGACCTATACTGTTTCTGGTATATGTAAATGATCTCCCAGAGGGTATAGAATCGTTCCTCTCAATGTTTGCCGACGATGCAAAAATTATGAGGAGGATTGAAACAGAGGATGATAGTAGGAGGCTACAAGATGACCTAGATAGACTGAGTGAATGGTCCAACAAATGGCTGTTGAAGTTCAACCCAAGTAAATGCAAAGTAATGAAACTAGGCAGTGGAAACAGGAGGCCAGACACAGGATACAGAATAGGAGATGGAGCACTTAATGAAACAGACAGAGAGAAAGATATAGGAGTTGATATCACACCAAACCTGTCTCCTGAAGCCCACATAAAGAGAATAACGTCTGCGGCATATGCGAGGCTGGCTAACATCAGAACGGCGTTCAGGAACCTGTGTAAGGAATCAATCAGAATCTTGTAGACCACATATGTAAGACTAATCCTGGAGTATGCGGCCCCAGCATGGAGACCGTACCTTTTCAAGCACAAGACGAAGCTGGAAAAAGTCCAAAGGTATGCTACTAGACTAGTCCCGGAACTAAGAGGCATGAGTTATGAGGAAAGGCTGCGGGAAATGCCCCTTACGACACTGGAAGACAGAAGAGTATGCGGGGACATGATCACAACCTACAAAATCCTCAGGGGAATCGAACGGGTAGATACGGATGAACTATTCAACTCTGGAGGGACGCGAACAAGGGACACAGGTGGAAGCTGAGTACCCAAATGAGCCACAGAGACATTAGAAAGAACTTTTTCAGTGTCAGAGTAGTTAGTAAACGGAATGCACTAGGAGTTGATGTGGTGGAGGCTGACTCCATACACAGTTTCAAATGTAGATATGATGGAGCCCAGTAGGCTCAGGAATCTGTACACCAGTTGATTGACGGTTGAGAGGCGGGACCAAAGAGCCAAAGCTCAATCCCTGAAAGCACAATTAGGTGAGTACAATTAGGTGAGTACACACACACACACACACACACACATATATATATATATATATATATATATATATATATATATATATATATATATATATATATATAGGTTGTGAGGGTACCACCTCTGGTGCCAATGTGGGGACCCATAGCCTCGGAGAAGAAAATAAAAAGTATTCAGAGGAGACCTTGTGGTTTCTCACTGAACACCAATATTATCTTCTCCTACCACCCCCATTCTTTTGTATGTACACATATATATTTACTTTATTTGAACTTTGTTACAAAAAAGGAGTTACATATGGGTTACAAAGATGGTTGTCATAGGTTGTCGAGTTCCTCCAGCTCCTCAGATGGCGGGCAGGAACCCTGGATGCAGTGCGCATTTCCCCTCTGTATCGCCACACTGAGGCGCTGGAAAAGAAAGCTTGCAGCTCTCGGGTCCCTTGTTGTTTCAATGAGCCTAGAACCCAGTTCCTTCAAAAAACTGGTAGCACTTTTACCCCAGGCGCCGAGCGTCTCAGAAGCAATGGGGACAAAATTGTAGTGGTGATCCAGTTCTCTATACTTACGGGATTTGGCTGCTTCCCTGTGGGTGGCAGCACCACCTGGTTGTGCAACACTGAGGTTAATGTAGGTGTTAGCCAGGGTTGATACGCACGTGTAGTCCCATACCAACTGCTTGCCATTCTTCCAGGGGTTCACTGTGATACCATCCGGGCGACCAATAAGAGCATCAGAGTTACGGGGCGTTAGGTAACGGGGCTCTCTTTCAGCTGGGCATCCTGCTGTGGTGAGGCTCCTCTTGATGATGTCGTTAACTTCACTGTGCCTCGAGTGCCATCCCCCTGTGCTTTGGCAGAGTAGGCCATGGTGGCCGTACCTGTCAGCCACCACCTCGCCGCAAATACACCTATATCTAGTGTGGATTGGGGCAGCAAGGCGGAGGGCCACAGCAATTCGGAGGGCATGTGGTGTGAGACGCGTGCCAGTTGCCGACATTGGGGTTGCTAACAGGAAATCCCCTGCATGTGGTGCTGCCACTGCTGTGAGGCGAGCAATGTCGTGTTGTGTTGTTGCAGCACCCAGGCACTCTGCAGCAACTTGGTCTACAATGGGACCATCCCAGCTGGATTGCTTGTGGGATTTTGGGGATGGTGGTTGAGGTGATTGGCCTGCACGAGAGGCCCACTCTGTGGCACAGCGTGTAAAATTGGGATCATGTACACCTGCCAGCTGATGTAAGTGGGCAGGTAGAATTTCCTTCACAAGGTCGTCGGATGCTGATAAGGAGGACAGGAAGGCTGGAACAGCGATTTGCGTTGCTGTTCGAACTCCGAGGCCCCCAAGTCTTACGGGAAGAGAGGCTTGTTTCCACTGTAGGTCATCGAGAGAGAGGTTAAGGGCTTTTTCTAGCATTGATTTCAGTAACCGGTCATACTCACTTAGTTTTTGGCTACTGTAAGATGGTGAACACCTCAGAAAGTAGGTTAACCTGGGGAGGGACAGACATCTGGTGATGAGGTAGAATGCATCATGAGCATCAATATCCTCAATCCTCCCATCCATCCTCTTAAGGTCGGCGATTTTCTTATCAAGGACCTCATCGATGGCTTTCAACCCCAGGGGAGCTCCTAGGAGTGTGCTGTCTTCAGGTTTAGTTTTATGGATATTTGGCAGAAGACCCTCTATTCTCTCTACGATGCCCTGGTTGGAACATATTATTTCACATTTAGAAGGGTTCAGGGTGAGGCCTAAAACTGCACCTTGCTCCTGGATTTTTCTGATGTCCTCCAGGAGGGAGTCTTGGGAACCAGCTAGGGTACCATCATCCAAGAACCAGATGTTAAGCTCGCTGGACAGGACCTCTGTGACTTGTTTGATGACTAAGCAGAAAATTGACTAAGTTAAATTAAATTAAATTAAGAAATTAAGCAGAAAAATGACTAAGCATTGTTTGGACTAAAACCAGAGGCTCACGGGAGCAATTCGGCTCCTGTTAATTTTACTTGGACGAAGTGTTATGGAAACCAAAGGTGTACCATCTCCAACACGCTGTCAACAAATTCAAGTTAAGTGTTCTACCGAAACCCATTTATCTATCATTAGTGGCCATTAATGTCATTGGATAGGGTGCCCCGGTTAGAGCATAAGATCGCCTCATACTAAAGGTAATTAAGCCAGCCAGGTCTTCATTGTTCCATGTACAGTGTTTTCTCTGATATAGCTTGTCATTTACTAGGATTCTGGCTTCACAGCTAGCGCCCTTTTGACAGGTCAAGACGAGGAAGCATGCTTTGTGCATCAGTTATATATATATATATATATATATATATATACATATGTCGTACCTAGTAGCCAGAACGCACTTCTCGGCCTACTATGCAAGGCCCGATTTGCCTAATAAGCCAAGTTTTCCTGAAATAATATATTTTCTCTAATGTTTTTCTTATGAAATGATAAAGCTACCCATTTCATTGAGTATGAGGTAAATTTTTTTTTATTTGAGTTAAAATTAACGTATGTCGGAAAACCCGACACCATTTAATATAACATACAGACAGATAATAATTGCTGTGTTGTATAAACAAGTTAACCCATAGAAAACGTAACTTGTAGTGGAATTACCGTCTATAGAAAACGGGATATCATCACCACATACTATTATAAATTCACCAGCTATTCTGCTGGGAATTATTTTTAAATACATTAGTCTTTGGACTTTACCATCATATAAACATCTCATATAAATTAACTTAATTATCAATATTAAAGTAGAGTAAATGTGACCCTTCTATCACTTTCTGTCATCTGGACAATGTAGGCCAGTGGCATCAGGGTGAGGGAGGGGCAGCCATTGTTTGGACTAAAACCAGAGGCTCACGGGAGCATTCGGCTCCTGTTAATTTTACTTGGACGAAGTGTTATGGAAACCAAAGGTGTACCATCTCCAACACGCTGTCAACAAATTCAAGTTAAGTGTTCTACCGAAACCCATTTATCTATCATTAGTGGCCATTAATGTCATTGGATAGGGTGCCCCGGTTAGAGCATAAGATCGCCTCATACTAAAGGTAATTAAGCCAGCCAGGTCTTCATTGTTCCATGTACAGTGTTTTCTCTGATATAGCTTGTCATTTACTAGGATTCTGGCTTCACAGCTAGCGCCCTTTTGACAGGTCAAGACGAGGAAGCATGCTTTGTGCATCAGTTACCAGGGTGATGGAAGCTACCTCAAAGAGGGAAAATGTGGTGTCTACATTCTGGTTATACCTGGTGGACTAAGGCCTGCTGTACAATAAGATAAGGAACCTCTTCAATGTGTAGTTAATACTGTAGTTTGATTGGCTGCATATATATAAATTAAATTAATATAAACACCCCCTAATGTGTAGAGGATCGATTTGTGAGATCATTGCAGAAATACAGTCCACTTATCATTATACAAATTGCTATCGAAGTATATAAATTAATGTAAATATAAATTCTATATAAATTCATATAAATTAAATAAATATAAATCTCACAGGTCGGTTCCCACATTATTTGGTCATCTTCGAACCGGATGACAGATTATTGGTCCTATGAACCCACATTTGGTCATCTTAGTACCGGATGAACCAGTTAACCAGTGGATTCATTAAATATACTAGTACAGTGTGATTTATACAAAAGCCAGCAGTCAAAGACGGCGGCGTTGCCTCAAGCTCACGAGCACCCAACTCAGTTAAGCCTTAGTCAGCGGTTTCATGCACACCCACAGATTTGGTGGCGTGTTATTCTGTGAAATGACAGCGCTAATATTGAATCCAGCCAAAGTAGTGGCTGTGGTTTCGCGAGATTGTTCACGGATTTCGTGGTTTTAAATTTCGCGAGAGATTATCTACGAATTTTGTGGACTTTATTTCGCGAGGTCACTAATAATATTTAATACTTGTAGATAATATTAGAAGTTTCATAGAGGCTAATTAAGAGGCTATTATCAATAATTGTGTATATTATTTCTCCAAAATAGAGAATTATTTAATATATATTGCACTAGTGATCACAATATAATATTTACTAATTGCCAACCCACAACAGGGTAGGATATTACCATTGACTAGTTGAACTATTATTGCTCATCCTAGTCCCATTATTACCATAGTCAGTTGTACTATATTCAACAACCTAGCACCATTAATGAATGGTCCAGACCCTATTTTGGGTGTAATTTTTATCAACTCGAGTTGAGTTGTATATATAATAATTTACTTATGATCATTACACCTTTGAGTGATTAATTAGTGTCTATTCCATCCTAGGGTGATATAGAAGAGCTAACCTAAAGGTACTTCCAGTGACACTGGTTTATCACTCAAATTATTAGTGTGTATGATTGTATATATATATAATGTGTATTAATTTTAAGTGCTAACCTCTAGTAGAGGTAGGATTATCGCCTAGTGAGTGCAGAATTTTACCCTAGGCTACCATTAGTGCTTGTTCAGTATTATGAGCAGCCCAAGTACAAGCCCCACAAGGCTTCACCAACTAGCCAGTATGGATAATGCAGGGAGAATGAAAAGAACCCTTACAGGTCTTAAAGGCCACTTAACAAGACAGATCAAGAAATGTGAAGATTTGTCACAACAATCTCAAGTTAATTATTCTGACCTGGAAAGCTATTATCAAGCAGCTGCAGGTAAACTTGAGCAAATCAAATGCCAAATAGCAACATATGTGGCTGAACTTGCCAACACTAATTTATCAGAAACCGAAATAGACGACATTATGGTTGATCTTGCGAATTATGAAGATCACACTCAGGCCACGTTACAGCCTTATGTCAAATTAATTGCCCAGAACAAGGCAACAGCAACAACAACAACAGTTGCATCTAATACGAGTCAAGCAGACGCTCGACTCCCTCCAATTAATTTACCCACTTTCTCAGGAAAAGATGAGGAAGATTGGGACGAATTTTGGAACAAATTCGTTGACCTTGTAGACTCAAAACAATCTTTACCAAAGAGTAGTAAATTCTCTTATTTGCAAGGCCAATTATCAGGTGAGGCTAAAACAGTAGTATCCCATCTGAGATTAACTAATGACGGCTATGATCTGGCAGTAAAACTCCTCAAGGATAATTATGCTGATCCAGAAGTAGGAACATCACATTTAGTTCATGAGCTGTTGCATTTACCCCCACCGGAGGCTTCAGCTGATTCACTCCAAGTCTTCAAGCTGGAGGTAGAATCATTGATCAATGCCCTCAGCCTGACAGCAGATACAAACGGGGCTGAGTGGGTCTTGAAAATAATTGTCCAGGAGAAAATACCTAGGAACATATTGAGACAAATGAGTGCTCATTACAATAAAAGTATCTTATCCATGAATGAAATATCTGAAGGTTTAAAGTCAGTAGTTCATCAATTACGAACACATGACAAATTAAAACCACCAAGTAAACCCTCAGAAACCAATAATAGTAAACCACAGAGTACCAAAGGTACTCCAAATCAATCTAGACAATATAATTCAACACCAAAGTGGAACAGTAGCAGTGTGGGCGTATATGCAGTGGGACCCTCCAAGCCTATAGTTACTGTGTCACCCAAGAACGTGACACCAAAGGGTACTGGAAGCTATGGAACATGTTTGTTCTGCGATGAGAAACATTCAATGTACCACTGCTCTAATTTTCCTGATAGTGACGCCCGTGTTGAGCGACTCAAAGATTTGCAAAATTGCACGAGGTACCTCAGGAAACATAACATCAAGGACTGTGAGACCCAATTACACACCTGTAATAGGTGTAACAAAGGTCAGCACTATGCAGCATTGTGCAAAGACACCAAAACAACGTCTCCAAACTCCAAGGTGGAAGATAGCATTCCCACCACAGTACAGTACTGCAAGGTGCAACAAACAAAGAGTGTCCAATCGGCAAAGTCTAAAGGTAATACGACTTTGCCTACTGCCCAAATTACCATCCTGAATAAGAGGGCCAAGGTCCATACCCGTGGGTTGTTTGACCAAGGATCCCAGAGAACATATGTCACTAAAAAGCTGGCAGATGAACTACAATTAAGGCCTGTAGCCCAGATGTCATTCAATATCTCAGAGTTTGTAACAGATGCAGGACCTCAAGTCTACCAGGTGGTACAACCATCAGTACGTTTAGGCAGGTACGTCTGTAGAGTACAAGCCATTGTGGTGGACAAAATACCAGTAGACCTACAAGTTCAAGGTCTGAGAGCAACAGCCAAATTTCTGAGAAATAGAGGAATAAAATTGGCAGATAATATTAAGTCTGATCACCTCACCGACTTCGGTCTCCTTGTAGGGACAGACTATTGTCATCGATTCATTGGTAGCCATACTAAATATCAGGGTATAACCATGTTAAACTCTGCAGGAGGTAAATTACTCTCAGGCCCAGTATCAAGCCTGAGGAGACCTATGCCTGCAGATAAACAATATCAATAGAAATCTAAATTTGTCAGCTGATTATATTTCTCCAGTAGCATTATACTAAGGAGATTACAGCTGACTATACCAACAGAGGTTGATGTTAGTATCATCATTTAAAGTTGAAGATGAGTTCATGAGGCCTCAGTGGCAAATCAGTGAACAGTAGCCTAAACAGCTACAAGTCACTGCGACCAATGTCACTGAACCCACTGCAGTCTCAGAACCATTCTTGACTTTAATGATGAGCTATTCAATCTTCTGAATCAATTAACTAAATTAAACCCCAATAAATCTGATGAATGATTTGATACATTTATTATTTAATCAAGATGTATTCCATGGGCCTCAGTGTTTATATATCATTGACCAGTTACCTGAACAAACTTCAAGTTATATCTAATGTCACTGATCTCACTGCAGTCAATGAATCATACTTGACTATAGTACTTGATCACATTCAGTCTTCTGGGTTAAATAATATGTAATTAGGCTTGAATATTAGCCTTTCAAGAGTTGACAGGGAAATGAAATCGCATTAGACTTCTAACCCCCTGCAACTCTAGTACGGGACATCCGTCCTGTACGAACAGACGCACAAATGTGTGATTACTAACTACTAACATCAAATTAATCTAATAATTCGAAGGAGGAGTATCGGTGTTCGTCTGTTCTAAAGAGGACTTCGACCCGTGAGCAGCCCCCTGGGGAATTATGTCGGAAAATCCGAGACCATTTAATATAACATACAGACAGATAATAATTGTTGTGTTGTATAAACAAGTTAACCCAAAGAAAACGTAACTTGTAGTGGAATTACCGTCTATAGAAAATGGGATATCATCACCACATACTATTATAAATTCACCAGCTATTCTGCTGGGAATTATTCTTAAATACATTAATTAGTCTTTGGACTTTACCATCATATAAACATCTCATATAAATTAACTTAATTATCAATATTAAAGTAGAGTAAATGTGACCCTTCTATCACTTTCTGTCATCTGGACAATGTAGGCCAGTGGCGTCAGGGTGAGGGAGGGGCAGCCATTGTTTGGACTAAAACCAGAGGCTCACAGGAGCAATTCGGTTCCTGTTAATTTTACTTGGACGAAGTGTTATGGAAACCAAAGGTGTACCATCTCCAACACGCTGTCAACAAATTCAAGTTAAGTGTTCTACCGAAACCCATTTATCTATCATTAGTGGCCATTAATGTCATTGGATAGGGTGCCCCGGTTAGAGCATAAGCTAGTTACAGTTAGAGCTCATACTAAAGGTAATTAAGCCAGGTCTTCATTGTTTCATGAACAGTGTTTTCTCTGATATAGCTTGTCATACACTAGGATTCTGGCTTCACAGCTAGCGCCCTTTTGACAGGTCAAGACGAGGAAGCATGCTTTGTGCATCAGTTACCAGGGTGATGGAAGCTACCTCAAAGAGGGAAAATGTGGTGTCTACATTCTGGTTATACCTGGTGGACTAAGGCCTGCTGAACAATAAGATAAGGAACCTCTTCAATGTGTAGTTAATACTGTAGTTTGATTGGCTGCATATATATAAATTAAATTAATATAAACACCCCCTAATGTGTAGAGGATCGATTTGTGAGATTATGAGATTATTGCAGAAATACAGTCCACTTATCATTATACAAATTGCTATCGAAGTATAAAAATTATTGTAAATAAAATTAGTATAAATTAAATAAATATAAATCTCACAGGTCGGTTCCCACAACGTAGATATATGACCGAACCTAACCAACCCTACCTAACCTAACCTAACCTATCTTTATAGGTTAGGTTAGGTTAGGTAGCCGAAAAAGTTAAGTTAGGTTAGGTTAGGTAGGTTAGGTAGTCGAAAAACATTTAATTCATGAAAACTTGGCTTTCTAGGCAAATCGGGCCTTGCATAGTAGGCTGAGAAGTGCGTTCTGGCTACTAGGTACGACATATATATATATATATATATGTCGTACCTAGTAGCCAGAACTCACTTCTCAGCCTACTATTCAAGGCCCGATTTGCCTAATAAGCCAAGTTTTCCTGAATTAATATATTTACTATAATTTTTTTCTTATGAAATGATAAAGCAACCCTTTTCTCTATGTATGAGGTCAATTTTTTTTTATTGGAGTTAAAATTAACGTAGATATATGACCGAACCTAACCAACCCTACCTAACCTAACCTAACCTATATTTATAGGTAAGGTTAGGTTAGGTAGCCAAAAAAAGCTAGGTTAGGTTAGGTTAGGTAGGTTAGGTAGACGAAAAAACATTAATTCATGAAAACTTGGCTTATTAGGCAAATCGGGCCTTGAATAGTAGGCTGAGAAGTGCGTTCTGGCTATTAGGTACGACATATATATATATATATATATATATATATATATATATATATATATATATATGTCGTACCTAATAGTACCTAATATATATATATATATATATATATATATATGTCGTACCTAATAGCCAGAACTCACTTCTCAGCCTACTATGCAAGGCCCGATTTGCCTAATAAGCCAAGTTTTCATGAATTAATGTTTTTTCGTCTACCTAACCTACCTAACCTAACCTAACCTAGCTTTTTTTGGCTACCTAACCTAACATTACCTTTAAAGATAGGTTAGGTTAGGTTAGGTAGGATTGGTTAGGTGCGATCGTATATCTACATTAATTTTAAATCCAATAAAAAAAAATTTACCTCATACATAATGAAATGGGTAGCTTTATCATTTCATAAGAAAAAAATTAGAGAAAATATATTAATTCAGGAAAACTTGGCTTATTAGGCAAATCGGGCCTTGCATAGTAGGCTGAGAAGTGAGTTCTGGCTACTAGGTACGATATATATATATATATATATATATATATATATATATATATATATATATATATATATATAACTGAAAACTCACACCCCAGAAGTGACTCGAACCCATACTCCCAGGAGCAATGCAACTGGTATGTACAAGACGCCTTAATCCACTTGACCATCACGACCGGACAAAATGAGGTGATAGCCGAAGCTATTTGAACCACCCCACCGCCGGCACTCGGATAGTAATCTTGGGCATAGCATTTTACCAAATCACCTCATTCTTTGGGGCACACGTGAGGAACACAAATGCGAACAAGCCTGAATGGTCCCCAGGACAATATGCAACTGAAAACTCACACCCCAGAATTGACTCGAAACCATACTCCCAGGAGCAACGCAACTGGTATGTACAAGACGCCTTAATCCACTTGACCATCACGACCGGACAAAATAAGGTGATAGCCGAAGCTATTTGAACCACCCCACCGCCGGCACTCGGATAGTAATCTTGGGCATAGCATTTTACCAAATCACCTCATTCTTTGGGGCACACGTGAGGAACACAAATGCGAACAAGTCTGAATGGTCCCCAGGACAATATGCAACTGAAAACTCACACCCCAGAAGTGACTCGAACCCATACTCCCAGGAGCAACGCAACTGGTACGTACAAGACGCCTTAATCCACTTGACCATCACGACCGGACAAAATGAGGTGATAGCCGAAGCTATTTGAACCACCCCACCGCCGGCACTCGGATAGTAATCTTGGGCATAGCATTTTACCAAATCACCTCATTCTTTGGGGCACACGTGAGGAACACAAATGCGAACAAGCCTGAATGGTCCCCAGGACAATATGCAACTGAAAACTCACACCCCAAAAGTGACTCGAACCCATACTCCCAGGAGCAACGCAACTGGTATGTACAAGACGCCTTAATCCACTTGACCATCACGACCGGACAAAATGAGGTGATAGCCGTAGCTATTTGAACCACCCCACCGCCGGCACTCGGATAGTAATCTTGGGCATAGCATTTTACCAAATCACCTCATTCTTTGGGGCACACGTGAGGAACACAAATGCGAACAAGCCTGAATGGTCCCCAGGACAATATGCAACTGAAAACTCACACCCCAGAAGTGACTCGAACCCATACTCCCAGGAGCAACGCAACTGGTATGTACAAGACGCCTTAATCCACTTGACCATCACGACCGGACAAAATGAGGTGATAGCCGAAGCTATTTGAACCACCACACCACCGGCACTCGGATAGTAATCTTGGGCATAGCATTTTACCAAATCACCTCATTCTTTGGGGCACACGTGAGGAACACAAATGCGAACAAGCCTGAATGGTCCCCAGGACAATATGCAACTGAAAACTCACACCCCAGAAGTGACTCGAACCCCTCACTTCTCAGCCTACTATGCAAGGCCCGATTTGCCTAATAAGCCAAGTTTTCATGAATTTATGTTTTTTCGACTACCTAACCTACCTAACCTAACTTTTTCGGCTACCTAACCTAACCTAACCTATAAAGATAGGTTAGGTTAGGTTAGGTAGGGTTGGTTAGGTTCGGTCATATATCTACGTTAATTTAAACTCCAATAAAAAAAAATAGACCTCATAAATAGTGAAATGGGTAGCTTTAACATTTCATCAGAAAAAAATGAGAGAAAATATATTAATTCAGGAAAACTTGGCTTTTTAAGCAAAATCGGGCCTTGCATAGTAGGCCGAGAAGTGCATTCTGGCTACTAGGTACGACATATATATATATATATATATATATATATATATATATATATATATATATATATATATATATATATAAATATATGTCATACCTAGTAGCCAGAACGCACTTCTATGCCTACTATGCAAGGCCCGATTTGCCTAATAAGCCAAGTTTTCCTGAATTAATATATTTTCTCTAATTTTTTTCTTACGAAATGATAAAGCTACCCATTTCATTATGTATGAGGTTAATTTTTTTTTATTGGAGTTAAAATTAACGTAGATATATGACCGAACCTAACCAACCCTACCTAACCTAACCTAACCTATCTTTATAGGTTAGGTTAAGTTAGGTAACCAAAAAAGTTAGGTTAGGTTAGGTTAGGTAGGTTAGGTAGTATAAAAACAACTAATTCATGAAAACTTGGCTTATTAGACAAATCGGGCCTTGCATAGTAGGCAGAGAAGTGCGTTCTGGCTATTAGGTACGACATATATATATATATATATATATATATATATATATATATATATATATATATATATATATATATATATATATATATATACATAAAAGTTTGTGAGGGTACCACCTCTGGTGCCAGTGTGGGGACCCATAGCCTCGGAGAAGAAAATAAAAAGTATTCAGAGGAGACCTTGTGGTTTCTCACTGAACACTATTATTATCTTCTCCTACCACCCCCATTCTTTTGTATGTACACATATATATTTACTTTATTTGAACTTTGTGACAAAAACGGAGTTACATATGGGTTACAAAGATGGTTGTCATAGGTTGTCGAGTTCCTCCAGCTCCTCAGATGGCGGGCAGGAACCCTGGATGCAGTGCGCATTTCCCCTCTGTATCGCCACACTGAGGCGCTGGAAAAGAAAGCTCTATATATATATATATATATATATATATATATATATATATATATATATATATATATATATATATATATATATATATATATATATATATATATATATATTTTATATATTTTATTTTATATTTAATATATTTATTTTATATTTTATTATATGTTTATTATATTTTTTATATATATTTTATTATATATTTTATTTTATCATATTTTATATATATATTATATATATAATATAATATATATTTTATATATATATAATATATATATATATATATATATATATATATATATATATATATATAAAATATAAAATATATATTATATTATATATATAAAATATATATAAAATATGATAAAATAAAATATATAATAAAATATATATAAAAAATATAATAAACATATAATAAAATATAAAATAAATATATTAAATATAAAATAAAATATAATAAAATATATAAAATAAAATATATAAAATATATATATATATATATATATATATATATATATATATATATATATATATATATATTTATATATATATATGTATATATATATATATATATATATATATGTATATATATATATATATATATATATATATATATATATATATATATATATATGTATATATATATATATATATATATATATATATATATATATATATATATATATATATATATATATTTTGTGACGGTAAAGTGTTGGAGTGTGGATGTTCGGGTGTCCTCCAATGGCAGGTGTCAATGCCTTGTCACACTTACATAAAAAAAAAGAGACTGCTTGCCTGTTTGTCTGTGGTAAGGTAATGGCAAGACACACAAAACACAATATGAACAATGAAATTTGAATTACTTTAGAAAACAAGATATGAATAAAGACAATCCCTTGGCTTACATAAAATTCAAAACAAGTCAACAAACAAAACAACATGAATAATTAATAGATGGGAAAATTTACTCTAATACAAAATAATGTGCAAGATAATAATAATAATCAGGTGCTGAGAATATTAGCTAGAGCTGCCACCTCCCTTAGTACACGACAGCCAGGGCTTAGTATACCAGAGAGAGATGTCAACTTCTAAGAGCACAGAGATATTCTGAGGTGGACGGCGTGAGCTGGCCCAGACGTCGACTCAGGTAGAGGGCGTGAGTGCAAGTGCAGGTGTGCTGTCGGCGATATACCAGCCAATCAAGAGCAGGCAGGAAGAGAATGGGTAGTTTGCTCGTTGACGACGGGTGGGGAGCCGGCGCGTCGGGTGGTGCAAGGTACGCTTTGCTTCCTGGGCAAAACGTTTTGTGATACTGGTGGACGTATCTTTAATATAGCATCTTGTACTTGTAGAATGACGTAAATGATATAGGGAAGAGCAGGCTCAATCTCTCTTGAAAGAGATTATCGTCACAATATATATATATATATATGTCGTACCAAGTAGCCAGAATGCACTTCTCAGCCTACTATGCGAGGCCCGATTTGCCTAATAAGCCAAATTTTCCTGAATTAATATATTTTTTCTATTTTTTTTCTTATGAAATGATAAAGCTACCCATTTCATTACGTATGAGGTCAATTTTTTTTTATTCTAGTTAAAATTATCTTAGATATATGACCGAACCTAACCAACCCTACCTAACCTAACCTAACCTATCTTTATAGGTTAGGTTAGGTTAGGTAGCCAAAAAAGTTAGGTTAGGTTAGGTTATTTAGGTTAGGTAGTCGAAAAGCAATTAATTCATGAAAACTTGGCTTATTAGGCAAATCGGGCCTTGCATAGTAGGCTGAGAAGTGCATTCTGGCTAGTAGGTACGACATATATATATATATATATATATATATATATATATATATATATATATATATATATATATATATATATATATATATATATATATATATATATATATATATATGTCGTACCTAATAGCCAGAACGCACTTCTCAGCCTACTATTCAAGGCCCGATTTGCCTAATAAGCCAAGTTTTCATGAATTAATGTTTTTTCGTCTACCTAACCAACCTAACCTAACCTAACCTAGCTTTTTTTGGCTACCTAACCTAACCTTACCTATAAATATAGGTTAGGTTAGGTTAGGTAGGGTTGGTTAGGTTCGGTCAGATATCTACGTTAATTTTAACTCCAATAAAAAAAAATTGACCTCATACATAGAGAAAAGGGTTGCTTTATCATTTCATAAGAAAAAAATTATAGTAAATATATTAATTCAGGAAAACTTGGCTTATTAGGCAAATCGGGCCTTGAATAGTAGGCTGAGAAGTGAGTTCTGGCTACTAGGTACGACATATATATATATATATATATATATATATGTCGTACCTAATAGCCAGAACTCACTTTTCAGCCTACTATGCAAGGCCCGATTTGTCTAATAAGCCAAGTTTTACTGAATTAATATATTTTCTCTAATTTTTTTCTTATGAAATGATAAAGCTACCCATTTCATTATGTATGAGGTCAAATTTTTTTTATTGGAGTTAAAATTAACGTAGATATATGACCGAACCTAACCAACCCTACCTAACCTAACCTAACCTATCTTTATAGGTTAGGTTAGGTTAGGTAGCCGAAAACGTTAGGTTAGGTTAGGTTAGGTAGGTTAGGTAGTCGAAAAAACATTAATTCATTAAAACTAGGCTTATTAGGCAAATCGGGCCTTGCATAGTAGGCTGAGAAGTGAGTTCTGGCTACTAGGTACGACATATATATATATATATATATATATATATGTCGTACCTAATAGCCAGAACGCACTTCTCAGCCTACTATTCAAGGCCCGATTTGCCTAATAAGCCAGGTTTTCATGAATTAATGTTTTTTCGTCTACCTAACCTACCTAACCTAACCTAACCTAGCTTTTTTTGGCTACCTAACCTAACCTTACCTATAAATATAGGTTAGGTTAGGTTAGGTAGGGTTGGTTAGGTTCGGTCATATATCTACGTTAATTTTAACTCCAATAAAAAAAAATTGACCTCATACATAGAGAAAAGGGTTGCTTTATCATTTCATAAGAAAAAAATTATAGTAAATATATTAATTCAGAAAAACTTGGCTTATTAGGCAAATCGGGCCTTGAATAGTAGGCTGAGAAGTGAGTTCTGGCTACTAGGTACGACATATATATATATATATATATATATATATATATATATATATATATATATATATATATATATATATATATATATATATATATATATTTATATATATATATATATATATATATATATATATATATATATATATATATATATATATATATATATATATATATATATATATTTTGTGAGGGTACCACCTCTGGTGCCAATGTGGGGACCCATAGCCTCGGAGAAGAAAATAAAAAGTATTCAGAGGAGACTTTGTGGTTTCTCACTGAACACTAATATTATCTTCTCCTACCACCCCCATTCTTTTGTATGTACACATATATATATTTACTTTATTTGAACTTTGTTACAAAAAAGGAGTTACATATGGGTTACAAAGATGGTTATCATAGGTTGTCGAGTTCCTCCAGCTCCTCAGATGGCGGGCAGGAAGCCTGGATGCAGTGCGCATTTCCCCTCTGTATCGCCACACTGAGGCGCTGGAAAAGAAAGCTTGCAGCTCTTGGGTCCCTTGTCGTTTCAATGAGCCTAGAACCCAGTTCCTTCAAAAAACTGGTAGCACTTTTACCCCAGGCGCCGAGTGTCTCAGAAGCAATGGGGACAAAATTGTAGTGGTGATCCAGTTCTCAATACTTACGGGATTTGGCTGCTTCCCTGTGGGTGGCAGCACCACCTGGTTGTGCAACACTGAGGTTAATGTAGGTGTTAGCCAGGGTTGATACGCACGTGTAGTCCCATACCAACTGCTTGCCATTCTTCCAGGGGTTCACTGTGATACCATCCGGGCGACCAATAAGAGCATCAGAGTTACGGGGCGTTAGGTAACGGGGCGCTCTTTCAGCTGGGCATCAGGCTGTGGTGAGGCTCCTCTTGATGATGTCGTTAACTTCACTGTGCCTCGAGTGCCATCCCCCTGTGCTTTGGCAGAGTAGGCCATGGTGGCCGTACCTGTCAGCCACCACCTCGCCGCAAATACACCTATATCTGGTGTGGATTGGGGCAGCAAGGCGGAGGGCCACAGCAATTCGGAGGGCGTGTGGTGTGAGACGCGTGCCAGTTGCCGACATTGGGGTTGCTAATAGGAAATCCCCTGCATGTGGGGCTGCTACTGCTGTGAGGCGAGCAATGTCGTGATGTGTTGTTGCAGCACCCAGGCACTCTGCAGCAACTTGGTCTACAATGGGGCCATCCCAGCTGGATTGCTTGTGGGCTTTTGGGGATGGTGGTTGAGGGGATTGGCCTGCACGAGAGGCCCACTCTGTGGCACAGCGTGTAAAATTGGGATCATGTACACCTGCCAGCTGATGTAAGTGGGCAGGTAGAATTTCCTTCACAAGGTCGTCGGATGCTGATAAGGAGGACAGGAAGGCTGGAACAGCGATTTGCGTTGCTGTTCGAACTCCGAGGCCCCCAAGTCTTACGGGAAGAGAGGCTTGTTTCCACTGTAGGTCATCGAGAGAGAGGTTAAGTTCTTTTTCTAGCATTGATTTCAGTAACCGGTCATACTCACTTAGTTTTTGGCTACTGTAAGATGGTGAACACCTCAGAAAGTAGGTTAACCTGGGGAGGGACAGACATCTGGTGATGAGGTAGAGTGCATCATGAGCATCAATATCCTCAATCCTCCCATCCATCCTTTTAAGGTCGGCGATTTTCTTATCAAGGACCTCATCGATGGCTTTCAACCCCAGGGGAGCTCCTAGGAGTGTGCTGTCTTCAGGTTTAGTTTTATGGATATTTGGCAGAAGACCATCTATTCTCTCTATTTTCGAATATATATATATATATATATATATATATATATATATATATATATATATATATATATATATATATATATATATATATATATATATATATATATATATATATATATGTCGTACCTAGTAGCCAGAACTCACTTCTCAGCCTACTATTCAAGGCCCGATTTGCCTAATAAGCCAAGTTTTCCTGAATTAATATATTTACTATAATTTTTTTCTTATGAAATGATAAAGCAACCCTTTTCTCTATGTATGAGGTCAATTTTTTTTTATTGGAGTTAAAATTAACGTAGATATATGACCGAACCTAACCAACCCTACCTAACCTAACCTAACCTATATTTATAGGTAAGGTTAGGTTAGATAGCCAAAAAAAGCTAGGTTAGGTTAGGTTAGGTAGGTTAGGTAGACGAAAAAACATTAATTCATGAAAACTTGGCTTATTAGGCAAATCGGGCCTTGAATAGTAGGCTGAGAAGTGCGTTCTGGCTATTAGGTACGACATATATATATATATATATATATATATATATATATATATATATATATATATATATATATATATATATATATATATATATAAATATATATATATATATATATATATATATATATATATATATATATAAATATATATATATATATATAAATATATATATATATATATATATATATATATATATATATATATATATATATATATATATATATATATATATATATATATATATATATATGTCGTACCTAGTAGCCAGAACGCACTTCTCGGCCTACTATGCAAGGCCCGATTTGCCTAATAAGCCAAGTTTTCATGAATTAATTGTTTTTCGACTACCTAACCTACCTAACCTAACCTAACCTAACTTTTTCGGCTACCTAACCTAACCTAACCTATTAAGAGAGGTTAGGTTAGGTTAGGTTAGGTAGGGTTGGTTAGGTTTGGTCATATTTCTACGTTAATTTTAATTCCAATAAAAAAAAAATTGACCTCATACATAATGAAATGGATAGCTTTATCATTTCATAAGAAAAAAATTAGAGAAAATATATTAATTCATGAAAACTTGGCTTATTAGGCAAATCGGGCCTTGCATGGTAGGCTGAGAAGTGCGTTCTGGCTACTAGGTACGACATATATATATATATATATATATATATATATATATATATATATATATATATATATATATATATATATATATATATATATATATATATATATATATATATATATATATATATATATATATATATATATATATATATATATATATTATTAAATATGACCGAAAAAGTAAGAATAATAATTCTAACACGAATTTTCTCAATCTTTCGTACATTATGCTTCACTGTTGGAGGTAAATCAAAAATCACTTCTCCAAAATTCATTTTTATTTCTAGTCTGACGCGACACGGGCGCGTTTCGTAAAACTTATTACATTTTCAAAGACTTCACAAATACACAACTGATTAGAACTTGCGTTTCCCTGATTTTATATCTACATTTGAGTGAGGTGGGAAGGGTGATGTGGCATTACATTTGAGTGAGGTGGGAAGGATGATGTGGCATTAACACAAGACAGAACACTAGAGGATATTAATAGGGTATTAAAAGTATCAACACAAGACAGAACAGAAACAATGGGTATTGAATAGAAGTGTTTGTAGAAAGCCTATTGGTCCATATTTCTTGATGCTTCTATATTGGAGCGGAGTCTTGAGGTGGGTAGAATATAGTTGTGCAATAATTGGCTGTTGATTGCTGGTGTTGACTTCTTGATGTGTAGTGCCTCGCAAACGTCAAGCCGCCTGCTATCGCTGTATCTATCGATGATTTCTGTGTTGTTTACTAGGATTTCTCTGGCGATGGTTTGGTTATGGGAAGAGATTATATGTTCCTTAATGGAGCCCTGTTGTTTATGCATCGTTAAACGCCTAGAAAGAGATGTTGTTGTCTTGCCTATATACTGGGTTTTTTGGAGCTTACAGTCCCCAAGTGGGCATTTGAAGGCATAGACGACGTTAGTCTCTTTTAAAGCGTTCTGTTTCGTGTCTGGAGAGTTTCTCATGAGTAGGCTGGCCGTTTTTCTGGTTTTATAGTAAATCGTCAGTTGTATCCTCTGATTTTTGTCTGTAGGGATAACGTTTCTATTAACAATATCTTTCAGGACCCTTTCCTCTGTTTTATGAGCTGTGGAAAAGAAGTTCCTGTAAAATAGTCTAATAGGGGGTATAGGTGTTGTGTTAGTTGTCTCTTCGGAGGTTGCATGGCTTTTCACTTTCCTTCTTATGATGTCTTCGATGAAACCATTGGAGAAGCCGTTATTGACTAGAACCTGCCTTACCCTACAGAGTTCTTCGTCGACTTGCTTCCATTCTGAGCTGTGGCTGAGAGCACGGTCGACGTATGCGTTAACAACACTCCTCTTGTACCTGTCAGGGCAGTCGCTGTTGGCATTTAGGCACATTCCTATGTTTGTTTCCTTTGTGTAGACTGCAGTGTGGAAACCTCCGCCCTTTTCCATGACAGTCATGGAAAAGTCATGGAAAAGGGCGGAGGTTTCCACACTGCAGTCTACACAAAGGAAACAAACATAGGAATGTGCCTAAATGCCAACAGCGACTGCCCTGACAGGTACAAGAGGAGTGTTGTTAACGCATACGTCGACCGTGCTCTCAGCCACAGCTCAGAATGGAAGCAAGTCGACGAAGAACTCTGTAGGGTAAGGCAGGTTCTAGTCAATAACGGCTTCTCCAATGGTTTCATCGAAGACATCATAAGAAGGAAAGTGAAAAGCCATGCAACCTCCGAAGAGACAACTAACACAACACCTATACCCCCTATTAGACTATTTTACAGGAACTTCTTTTCCACAGCTCATAAAACAGAGGAAAGGGTCCTGAAAGATATTGTTAATAGAAACGTTATCCCTACAGACAAAAATCAGAGGATACAACTGACGATTTACTATAAAACCAGAAAAACGGCCAGCCTACTCATGAGAAACTCTCCAGACACGAAACAGAACGCTTTAAAAGAGACTAACGTCGTCTATGCCTTCAAATGCCCACTTGGGGACTGTAAGCTCCAAAAAACCCAGTATATAGGCAAGACAACAACATCTCTTTCTAGGCGTTTAACGATGCATAAACAACAGGGCTCCATTAAGGAACATATAATCTCTTCCCATAACCAAACCATCGCCAGAGAAATCCTAGTAAACAACACAGTAATCATCGATAGATACAGCGATAGCAGGCGGCTTGACGTTTGCGAGGCACTACACATCAAGAAGTCAACACCAGCAATCAACAGCCAATTATTGCACAACTATATTCTACCCACCTCAAGACTCCGCTCCAATATAGAAGCATCAAGAAATATGGACCAATAGGCTTTCTACAAACACTTCTATTCAATACCCATTGTTTCTGTTCTGTCTTGTGTTGATACTTTTAATACCCTATTAATATCCTCTAGTGTTCTGTCTTGTGTTAATGCCACATCATCCTTCCCACCTCACTCAAATGTAATGCCACATCACCCTTCCCACCTCACTCAAATGTAGATATAAAATCAGGGAAACGCAAGTTCTAATCAGTTGTGTATTTGTGAAGTCTTTGAAAATGTAATAAGTTTTACGAAACGCGCCCGTGTCGCGTCAGACTAGAAATAAAAATGAATTTTGGAGAAGTGATTTTTGATTTACCTCCAACAGTGAAGCATAATGTACGAAAGATTGAGAAAATTCGTGTTAGAATTATTAATCTTACTTTTTCGGTCATATTTAATAATATATGTCTACAGGAAAGACTGCTACCAAAATATACTAATATATATATATATATATATGTCGTACCTAATAGCCAGAACGCACTTGTCAGCCTACTATGCAAGGCCCGATTTGCCTAATAAGCCAAGTTTTCCTGAATTAATATATTTTCTCTAATTTTTTTCTTATGAAATGATAAAGCTACCCATTTCATTATGTATGAGGTCAATTTTTTTTTATTGGAGTTAAAATTAACGTAGATATATGACCGAACCAAACCAACCCTACCTAACCTAACCTAACCTATCTTTATAGGTTAAGTTCAGTTAGGTAGCCGAAAAAGTTAGGTTAGGTTAGGTTAGGTGGTCGAAAAACAATTTATTCTTGAAAACTTGGCTTATTAGGCAAATCAGGCCTTGAATAGTAGGCCGAGAAGTGCGTTCTGGCTACTAGGTACGACATATATATATATATATATATATATATATATATATATATATATATATATATATATATATATATATATATATATATATATATATATGTATATATATATATATATATATATATATATATATATATATATATATGTATATATATATATATATATATATATATATATATATATGTATATATATATATATATATATATATATATATATATATATATATATATATATATATATATATATATATATATATATATATATTTATATATATATATATACATATATATATATATATATATATATATATATATATATATGTATATATATATATATATATATATATATATATATATATTTATATATATATATATATATATATATATATATATTTATATATATATATATATATATATATATATATATATATTTATATATATATATATATATATATATATATATATATGTCGTACCTAGTAGCCAGAACGCACTTCTCAGCCTACTATTTAGGGCCCGATTTGCCTAATAAGCCAAGTTTTCATGCATTAATTGTTTTTCGGCAACCTAACCTACCTAACCTAACCTAACCTAACTTTTTCGGCTACCTAACCTAACCTAACCTATAGAGATAGGTTAGGTTAGGTTAGGTAGGGTTGGTTAGGTTCGGTCATATATCTACGTTAATTTTAACTCCAATAAAATAAAATTGACCTCATACATAATGAAATGGGTAGCTTTATCATTTCATAAGAAAAAAATTAGAGAAAATATATTAATTCAGGAAAACTTGGCTTATTAGGCAAATCGGGCCTTGCATAGTAGGCCGAGAAGTGCATTCTGGCTGCTAGGTACGACATATATATATATATATATATATATATATATATATATATGTCGTACCTAGTAGCCAGAACGCACTTGTCAGCCTACTATGCAAGGCCCGATTTGCCTAATAAGCCAAGTTTTCATGAATTAATTGTTTTTCGACTACCTAACCTACCTAACCTAACCTAACCTAACTTTTTCGGCTACCTAACCTAACCTAACCTATAAAGATAGGTTAGGTTAGGTTAGGTAGGGTTGGTTAGGTTCGGTCATATATCTACGTTAATTTTAACTCCAATAAAAAAATTTTTACCTCATACATAATGAAATGGGTAGCTTTATCATTTCATAAGAAAAAAATTAGAGAAAATATATTAATTCATGAAAACTTGGCTTATTAGGCAAATCGGGCCTTGCATAGTAGGCCAAAAAGTGAGTTCTGGCTACTAGGTACGACATATATATATATATATATATATATATATATATATATATATATATATATATATATATATATATATAAAACTCGAAACTCAACTTCTCTTAATAATGTCATTGACCTCGCCGTGTCTTGCATGCCATCCTCCTGTCCTTTGGCAGAGAAGGCCATGCCGTCCGTATCTGTCGGCCTCTGCCTCGCCGCAAATACACCTGTATTCGGTGTGGATTGGGGTAGCGAGGCGGAGAGCCACGGAAATTCGAAGGGCCTGCGGTGTGAGACGGGTGCCGGTTGCTGACATTGGGGTTGCTAATAGGAAATCACCTGCATGGGGAGCTGCTACAGCTCTTAGTCGGGCAGTGTCTTGTGGTGTTGTCGCAGCTTCTTGGTCGGCAATGGGGCGATCCCAGCTGGCTTGCTTATGGGCTTCAGAATGCGGTATTTGGGGTGCTGGTCCGGCGAGAGAAACCCATTTGGTTGTGCAGTCTGTGAAGCTGGGATTATGTACCCCTGCCTGTTGAACTAGGTGCTCAGGTAGGATTTTCTTCACCAAGTTGTCAGACCCCACTGAAGAGGACAGGAACGTTGGTACAGCAATTTGTGTTGCTGTGCGCACGCCAAGGCCCCTGAGTCTGACAGGAAGGGAGGCCTGTTTCCACTGTAAGTCGCTGAGAGAAAGATTGAGGGCTTTTTCTAGTGTTGATTTCAGCAAGCTGTCGTACTCTTCTAATTTAATATTGTTGAAAGATGGCGAACATCGTAGAAAGTAGGTCAGCCTGGGGAGGGACAAGCATCTGGTGATGAGGTAAAGTGCATCATGAGCATCGGTGTCTTCAATCCTCTCGCTCATCCTCTTCAGGTCAGTGATCTTCTTACCAAGGACCCCGTCGATGGCATTCCTTCCAAGAAGAGCACCTAGGAGTGTGCTGTCCTCAGGGTTGGTTGTACGAATGTCAGGCAGAACAACCTTAATTTGCTCTATTATGTGCTGGTTGGTGGAGGTTATTTCGCACTTGGAAGGGTTCAGGGTGAGGCCTAGGCTTGCTCCTTGCTCCTGAATTATTCTTATGTCGTCCAAGAGTGACGCTGGGCAGCCGGCTAGAGAACCATCATCCAAAAACCAAATGTTGAGCTCACTGGACAGGTTATCGGTGACTTCCTTGATAACTAGGCAGAAAAGAAAAGGAGCAAGGGGGTCACCCTGTTGGACACCTTCTTGTGATTCAATTTCATGTTCCCAAAAAAGCAGAGTTAGATTCTTGCTGTAGCATGAGTTTACAAACGGGTAGAGGGGAGGAAAAAGGCGATGAACAGCACTGAGTACTGCATCCCTTCTAACCAGATTGAAAGCATTTTTGAAGTCCAGCTTTATCAGGGCTTTTTCATTCGTAATGTTGGCAATGTAGACTCTAGCTGCATGAGCCGCTGCCTCACACCCTTGGGGAATGCCAAACCCAAGCTGTTTTGGCTTCAGCATGTCGGCTGCTGCCTGACTAACTGCTCTAGCAGCAGCCTTAGCGACGAGACGCCGGAGTGAATTGCCCACAGCTATCGGTCTGATTCCTCCATCTTTTTTCCTCAAGGCACAGAGGGTAGCGCCAAAAAAGAGAAGCCGTATGGTCTTTGGTATGTTGCCAGCTAGACATGTGTTGGCGAATATAGTTAGTTCCACCAGGACGCCCTGTGCAATGTCTCCCAGTGCAGGGTTGAGCATTTGTTTGATATGGTTGGGTCGTAGTCCTGTGAACCCACCTGCTGATCCTGGTGGGAAGGATAAAGCTGCTTTATGCACCATGGATTCGAGCACACACAGGGGTTCTGCTCTGGTGACACCGACTAGGGGAACACTATCGTCACGAGGAGCTCTGGGTGGGAGTTTTTCCTTCAGGGCTTGTGCAGTATCGGCATCCCTGGTGGCAACTGTGTCTTCACTGGTGATGACTCTGATCGCCCCTATTGTGTGTCCTTTTTCTATTTTTTTGCTGACTGTTGCTCTGATTTTGGATGCCTCGGTTCCGCGGTTCTGCTGAAAGGAAACACCATTCCTGCCGTGGGTGTTTTTGGCACGGGTGGGGAGGGGTGCCTGGTTGTCCTCTCTAGGAAAACTATTTATAGCCATAATGACCGACGAAGCTAGTGATTTGTCTCTCCTTGCAGGGACAGCTAGGCATATGTTTCCAAACAGGAGAAGGTTGCGCTATGCTTGGATGGTTCCGGGGGACTCATTGACCTTTTTAAAGAGGCTGGATAGTTTGGCTGCTGCCTGGGGCCGGGCAGATTTGGGGATGTGCTGCAAGGTTCCAACGGATGTTGCTTTGATGACTTCTAGTAGATTCTCAGTCGAAATGAAGCTGTTGGAGGTGTTTTCCCTGACTGCTGGAGAGGGGCCTTGATTGATACCCTCTTTGGGAGGGCGCCACATACCCGGACAATCGGTTCCGTTGTAAGCATGCATGCGCCCATCTCCGTTACGCTTGTGTCTCCACACCTTGTCACACACTTGGCATGTGCCATACCTGTCGTCGATTGATGGCTCCTCTTGGCTGAGAGAAGCCTGGCTGTCAGTCATGACCTACGACATCGGCGGGCGCTGGGCGGGCGCTGGGTGGGCGCCGGGCGGGCGCTGGGTGGGCGCCGGGCGGGCGCTGGGTGGGCGCCGGGCGGGCGCTGGGCGGAAGTAGCGTGAGGGGGTGGACACAAGAAGGTAGCGGTCGCGGTTGGGGTGGGGCGGAGGGTGGGAGACTCCTGGGTTTTGTGACGGTACACACTAGCGGGTATGGGGAGGGGGGGGGGGCCAGATGGGTTACACTAACACGTTTGTATAATTTCGTGATATATCACTGCACAATATAATCTGGTTCACTGTGGACTCGATGCACTTAAACCACGATACCTGTTTCCCGAGAGCCGAGGTATCTATTTTTCAGGGATATTTTCATAAACACTTACATACTGGTCACCCCCTCGACTGACCGCACAACAACACCCCATCCCCCAACCCCCAACCACCATAACCGAGGGATCCCCTCCGGGCGCCCTTGTTGGCCCTCACTGCAGTTCAAACGATTCCACACTGCCAATCCACTTGTTTGATTGTTTTTGGTTGCGATAGTTCACCCTGGACACTTCCCGCCACTCTCACACCTTCCCAGGATGTTGACACTGCACACTGTTGAGTCTGGGCCCCGTGGGGTCAGGATGTCACAAGATAATGGCACATGGCCGGCAGAGCCTCCTCCTGGCGTCCGTTCCCTGTGGCGCCCACAGGGAACGTCATATTTACAGTATATATATATATATATATATATACATATATATATATATATATATATATATTTATATATATATATATATATATATATATATATATATATATATATATATATATATATATATATATATATATATATATATATATATGTCGTACCTAGTAGCCAGAACGCACTTCTCAGCCTACTACGCAAGGCCCGATTTGCCTAATAAGCCAAGTTTTCCTGAATTAATATATTTTCTCTAATTTTTTCTTATGAAATGATAAATCTACCCATTTCATTATGTATGAGGTCAATTTTTTATTATTGGAGTTAAAATTAACGTAGATATATGACCGAACCTAACCAACCCTACCTAACCTAACCTAACCTATATTTATAGGTAAGGCTAGGTTAGGTAGCCAAAAAAAGCTAGGTTAGGTTAGGTTAGGTAGGTTAGGTAGACGAAAAAACATTAATTCATGAAAACTTGGCTTATTAGGCAAATCGGGCCTTGAATAGTAGGCTGAGAAGTGCGTTCTGGCTATTAGGTACGACATATATATATATATATATATATATATATATATATATATATATATATATATATATATATATATATATATATTATTAAATATGACCGAAAAAGTAAGATTAATAATTCTAACACGAATTTTCTCAATCTTTCGTACATTTCTTTTCACTGCTGGTGGTAATTCAAAAATCACTTCTCCAAAATTCATTTTTATTTCTAGTCTGAAGCGACACTTGAGCACGTTTCGTAAAACTTATTACATTTTCAAAGACTTTAGTTTACACATACACAACTGAATAGAACTTACACATCTCCGATTTGTTTATATCTACATTTGAGTGAGGTGGATGGGGTGAGGTGGTATTAATAGGGTATTAAATTCATCAACACAAGACAGAACACGAAACAATGGGTATTGAATGGAAGTGATTGTAGAAAGCCTATTGGTCCATATTTCTTGATGCTTCTATATTGGAGCGGAGTCTTGAGGTGGGTAGAATATAGTTGTGCATTAATTGGCTGTTGATTGCTGGTGTTGACTTCTTAATGTGTAGTGCCTCGCAAACGTCAAGCCGTCTTCTATCGCTGTATCTATCGATGATTTCTGTGTTGTTTACTAGGATTTCTCTGGCGATGGTTTGGTTGTGGGAAGAGATTATATGTTCCTTAATGGAGCCCTGTTGCTTATGCATCGTTAAACGCCTAGAAAGAGATGTTGTTGTCTTGCCTATATACTGGGTATTTTGGAGCTTACAGTCCCCAAGAGGGCATTTGAAGGCATAGACGACGTTGGTCTCTTTTAAAGCGTTTTGCTTTGTGTCTGGAGAGTTTCTCATGAGTAGGCTGGCCGTTTTTCTGGTTTTATAGTAAATCGTCAGTTGTATCCTCTGATTTTTGTCTGTAGGGATAACGTTTCTATTAACAATATCTTTGAGGACCCTTTCCTCCGTTTTATGAGCTGTGGAAAAGAAGTTCCTGTAAAATAGTCTAATAGGGGGTATAGGTGTTGTGTTAGTTGTCTCTTCAGAGGTTGCATGGCGTTTCACTTTCCTTCTTATGATGTCTTCGACGAAACCATTGGAGAAGCCGTTGTTGACTAGGACCTGCCTTACCCTACAGAGTTCTTCGTCGACTTGCTTCCATTCTGAGCTGTGGCTGAGAGCACGGTCGACATATGCGTTAACAACACTCCTCTTGTACCTGTCTGGGCAGTCGCTGTTGGCATTTAGGCACATTCCTATGTTCGTTTCCTTAGTGTAGACTGCAGTGTGGAAACCTCCGCTCTTTTTCATGACTGTTACATCTAGAAAGGGCAGCTTCCCATCCTTTTCCATCTCGTAAGTGAAACGCAGCACGGAACTCTGCTCAAATGCCTCCTTCAGCTCCTGCAGATGTCTGACATCAGGTACCTGTGTAAAAATGTCGTCAACATACCTGCAGTATATGGCCGGTTTTACTTTTTCGGTCATATTTAATAATATATGTCTACAGGAAAGACTGCTACCAAAATATACTAATATATATATATATATATATATATATATATATATATATATATATATATATATATATATATATATATATATATATATATTCTAAATATATATATGTAAATATATATATGTACATACAAAAGAATGGGGGTGGTAGGAGAAGATAATATTAGTGTTCAGTGAGAGACCACAAGGTCTCCTCTGAATACTTTTTATTTTCTTCTCCGAGGCTATGGGTCCCCACATTGGCACCAGAGGTGGTACCCTCACAAACTTTTAAAATATATATATATGTATGTATATATATATATATATATATATATATATATATATATATATATATATATATATATATATATATGTATATATATATATATATATATATATATA
Source organism: Procambarus clarkii (assembly GCF_040958095.1). Lineage (NCBI taxonomy): Eukaryota > Metazoa > Arthropoda > Malacostraca > Decapoda > Cambaridae > Procambarus > Procambarus clarkii. Next base: position 18,825,057 of record NC_091199.1, on the reverse strand, counting down.
TATATATATATATATATATATATATATATATATATATATGAATATATATATATATATATATATATATATATATATATATATATATGTGTGTGTGTGTGTGTGTGTGTGTGTGTGTGTGTGTGTGTGTGTGTGTGTGTGTGTGTGTGTGTGTGTGTGTGTGTGTGTGTGTGTGTGTGTGTGGTTTCTGGTGCAAATGTGGGGACCCATAGCCTTGGAAAAGAAAATAAGGAATATTCAGAGAAGACCTTGTGGAGTCTCACTGAACACTTTAATATTTTCTTTTCCTACAACCCCCCATTCGTTTTTATATACACATATATGTTGGTTTTATTTAAACTTTGTTACAAAAAATGAGTTACATATTGTGTACAAAGATGATTATCATAAGCTGTCGAGTTCCTCCGGCTCCTCAGATGGCGGGCAGGAACCCTGAATGCAGTGTGCATTTCCCCTCTGTATCGCCACACTGAGGCGCTGGAAAAGGGTGCTGGCAGCTTTATGGTCTCTTGTTTTTTTTCAATTAGCCTAGAACCCAACTGATGGCACTCTTACCCCAGGTTCCCAGTGTTTCAGAAGAAATGGGGACAAAATTGTAGTGGTGATCCAGGTCTCTGTATTTACAGGATTTGCCTGATACCCTGTGAGTGGCAGCGCAACCTGGTTGTGCAACACTGAAGTCCATGTTGGTGTTAGCCAGGGTTGATACGCACGTGTAGTCCCACTCCAACTGCTTGCCATTCTTCCAGGGTCTCACTGTGATACCATCTTGGCGACCAATAAGAGCATCAGAGTTACGGAGCGCTAAGTAACGGGGCTATTTCTCGGCTGGGTATCCAGCTGTGGTGAGGTTCCTCTTGATGATGTCGTTAACTTCATTATACCTCGAGTGCCATCCTTCTGTGCTTTAGCAGAGCAGGCCATGGTGGCTGTATCTGTCGGCCACCATCTCGCCACAAATACACCTATATTTGGTGTCGATTGGGGCAGCAAGGCAGGGGACCACAGCAATTCGGAGGGCATCTGGTGCGAGACGTGTGCCAGTTGCCGACATTGGAGTTACTAACAGGAATTCCCCTGCATGTGGGGCTGCTACTGCTGTGAGGCGAGCAATGTCGTGTTGTGTTGTTGCAGCACCCAGGCACTTTGCAGCAACTCGGTCTACACTGGGGCTTTCCCAGCTGGATTGCTTGTGGGTTTTTGAGGATGGTGGTTGAAGTGATGGGCCTGCACGAGAAGCCCACTTGGTGGCACAGCATATAAAATTGGGATCGTATACGCTTGCCAGCTGATTTAAGTAGGCAGGTAGGATTTCCTTCACAAGGTCGTCAGATGCCGAGGAGAACAGGAAGGCTGGTACAGCAATTTACGTTGCTGTTCTAACTCCGAGGCCCCCTAAGTCTTATTGGAAGACAGGCTTGTTTCCACTGTAGGTCATCAGGAGAGAGGATGAGGGCTTTTTCTAGCATTGATTTCATTAACAGGTCATACTCACCTAGTTTTTGGCTACTGTAGGATGGTGAACACCTCAGAGAGCAGGTTAACCTGGGGAGGGACAGGCATCTAGTGATGAGGTAAAGTGCATCATGGGCATCACTATCCTCAATCCTCCCATCCATCATCTTAAAGTCGGCGATTTTCTTGTCAAGAACCTCATCGATAGTTTTCAGCTCCAGGGGGGCTCCTAGGAGTGTGCTGTTTTCCAGGTTTAGTTATATGGTTATTTGGCAGAACACCCTCTATTCTCTCTATGATGCCCTGGTTGGACCATATTATGTCACACATTGAAGGGTTCAGGGTGAGGCCTAAAACTGCACCTTGCTCCTGGATTTTTCTGATGTCCTCCAGGAGGGAATCTTGGGAACCAGCTAGGGTAGCATCATCCAAGAACCAGATGATAAGCTCGCTGGACAGGACTTCTGTGACTTGTTTGATGACTAAGCAGAAAACGAGAGGAGCAAGGGGGGTCACCCTGTTGGACGCCTTCTCGCGATTCAGTTTCATATTCTCCAAAAAGTAGCTTTAGATCCATACTGTAGCATGAATGTACAAAAGGGTAGTGGGAAGGAAAGTGATTATTAACCTCACGAAGAACAGCATCCCTCCGCACCAAATTGAAGGCATTTTTGAAATCTAGCTTGATAAGGGCCTTTTCGTCTGTGATGTTAGCAACGAAAGTTCAAGCTGCGTGAGCTGCCGCCTCGCAACCTTGTGGAATGCCGAACCCAAGCTGTTTTGGCTTTTGCTTAGTGGCCACTGCCTCGCTAACTGTTCTTGCAGCAGACTTTGCGACGAGAGGCCGGAGGGAATTGTCCGCAGCTATTGGTCTGATCCCTCTATCCTTTTTCTTTAGAGCACAGAGATGCTCCAAAAAAGATAGGTCTTTCGGTCTCTGGTATATTGCCAGCCAGATATGTATTGGTGAATCTGGTTAGTTCTTCCAAGAGACTCTGTGCAATGTCACCCAGTGCAGGGATGAGCATTTGTTTGGTGTGGTTTGATTTTAGTCCTGTGAACCCACCTGCTAATCCTGTTGGGAAGGACAAGGCTGCTTTATAGACCACAGAGTCGGCCACCCAGAGAGTTTCTGTTCCAGTAGCCCCCACTTACGTCTGTAGTATATGCGAGGCTGGCTAACATCAGAACAGCCTTCAGGAACCTGTGTAAGCAATCTTTCAGAATCTTGTATACCACATATGTAATACCAATTCTGGAGTATGCGGCACCAGCATGGAGCCCGTACCTTGTCAAGCAGGAGACAAAGCTGAAAAAAGTTCAGAGGTATGCCACTAGACTCAGAGGCATGAGTTACGAGGAAAGGCTGCGGGAAATGCACCTCACGACACTGGAAGACAGAAGAGTAAGGGGAGACATGATCACTACCTACAAAATCCTCAGGGGATTGACAGGGTAGACAATGATAAACTATTCAACACTGGTGGTACGCGAACAAGGGGACACAGGTGGAAACTGAGTACCCAAATGAGCCACAGGGACGTCAGAAAGAACTTTTTAAGTGTCAGAGTAGTTTACAGGTTGAATGCATTAGGCAGTAATGTGGTGGAGGCTGACTCCAAACACAGTTTTAAATGTAGATATGACAGAGCCCAGTAGGCTCAGGAATCTGTACACCAGTTGATTGACGGTTGAGAGGATGGGACCAAAGAACCAAAGCTCAATCCCCGCAAGCACAAATAAGTGAGTACTTGTACAATGTCATCCTCACGTGGAGCCCTGGGTGGGTGTTCTTCCCTTAGGGCTTGAGCAGTTGCGGCATCTCTATCAGCAAGTGAGTCCTCACTGGTGATGACTCTTATTGCGCCAATAGTGTTTCATTCTTCTATTTTCTTGGTGACTAAGGCTCTGATTTTTTATGTCTCAGATACGCCACTGTTGCTCTTTCTGCCGTGGGTGTTTCTCGCGCGAGTGGGAAGGCGCACCTGGTTGTCCTCCCTGGGAAAATCATTTATAGCTTTGATGACTGAGGCAGCTAAGGTTTTGTCTCTCCTTGCAGGGGTGGCTAGACATATGTTGCCAAACAGTAGGAGGTTGTGCCATGCTTGGGTCGCTCCAGGAGAGTCGTTGACCTTTCTCAGGAGGGCGGATAATTTGGCTGCTGCATGGGGGCGGGCTGCTTTAGGGATGTGTTGCAAGGTTCTGGCCGATGTTGCTTTGATAGCTTCTAATATATTATCTGTGAGAATGAAGCTCTGGGAGGTGTTTTGCCTGACATAATCATACTAAAAGTAACATATGGGTCATAAATACTCATTCTCCGCTTAAGACAGAAATGATTAACACTTAGTGGGCCAGCCAGAGGCTTATGGCCCCCACAAGAATATACCTAAAACAAAAATCTATCTAAAACAGGAAAAACAAAGCACCTTTGATCAACTGCACAGAGATTTATTTAACGAGTGGCAAGAGAGTTGGATGTTTTTTGCAGTGCGACAAAATAATTTTTATCAGCAAGTTAGCTGGGACTTGGAGGTGCATCATGAGTTAGTAGCAGCAAACTGCATTATTCATGTCAGGATTTCAGTTCAATTAATAGAACAAGTGATCGTACATAATATGGGAGTACAAACTCTACAATTTGTGTTCATTATTAATAATCGTTAGAAAGTCACACGACGATGTTCCTTTTCAGTGGAATTGTTAGATATTAAATCTAGTTTATTGGATGCAAGTGAGAGGTTATTGAGAGCTATCATAGCTGACAATCATATAGTAACCTACGCATTGCACTAATTATGAATTATTTAAATACTTCAAAGTTAGGCTGTTTCTGCAACCTGTCCTCTTAAAAAGAACGTCGCTTTTGGCCGTTTGCCCGTATGGCCGAATTTGGACGTAATTTGAAATTGAAAAAAATATGAAAATAAATTTGGGATTTTTTTTTTCAACAACAGTAAGTTAAGGGTCCTCTGATAGGTTAGGTGGGCAGGAAATTCTCATAAAGTTTCAAAACCTTATGAAAAACGTTAATTTAAAGTGTCCTCTTATAACCTCTGCGCGTACGCCGGACGGCTCAAATAGAAAACGGAACAGAACGTCACTTTTGTGAGTGGATTTCATTTCAAATTACGTCCAAATTTAGCCATATCGCGCATACGAGCCAAAAGTGACGTTCTTTTTAAGAGGACGGGTTGTTTCTGAGGCCAAGGTGACGTTCTCACTTCAGTATTGCCAGATAAGTGAATTCATGCACTGGTGTGTGTTTTGACCATCGTTCTGCCCCATGACTGATTTGGTGATGGTTTGAGCTTAGATTCACTATTCCTGATAAAAATATTTATATTGCCAGTGTTTTCATAATAGTGATTGAATTTATGCAGGTATTCCTTACCGAGAGATAATAGTTGTGACATTAATATTAATACCATTGTGGGTTTAATCAAGATTAATATAAACCAGAGATTTGGACTGATTATGGCAAATATGTCATGTTTCACAATGATACAGGCTAGTGAGGCACTTTAGTATGCCTTAGTGTTTCACAATGATGCAGCCTCGTGAGGCACTTGAGTGATGCTAAAATTATGTTTCTTTATGTTGATTTACGTGATAACTTGATTAGCCTTATCCTTCCCATTCACCTGAACTCTGGGAGACTCTACCCACAGACCCCACGTGTGAGCTTCGCCTTATTTTATTCCTCGTTCATTAGAGTTTCGCTTTGCTAGTAAATTAATATATATTTCATTCTTGAATTATGATTATTCATATTGTCTACCCATGGCAAGGCTGTAACAGATTCTATGTTATGAACACTGCATTATAGAGTCCAGAGGTGGTCAAACTGCGTCTCACGATCCACATGCAGCTCACTGACCTTTAATATGCGGCTCGTGAAAAATTCTAAGGAATTGGAATATTCTAGAAATTTCGACCGAATCCAGAGCAAGAAATGTGTGGCTATAAACAAAATTATTACATCAATTATACAAAATATACATACATCTATATACAAAATATACATACATCTATATACAAAATTACATCAATACATCTATATACTATATACAAAATTATATACATCAATTATACAAAACGGAGTTCAGTATAATTGCATAAGTTCAACTGTGCAGACCTAGCTGGTGAGGTTCGTATATAAATCTTATCTAAAGCGTTTGTGACAACTTTGTGTAGGGAGATGGTTTGCCTTTCTTGTAAATCCATTCATAGTTGATGTGGTTAACGATGGCTGTCCTATTCCCGAACCTCTGGTTACGAAATCATCTGCTGTGGAAATGGAACTAATGGAATTACACGAGGACTTGCGATCTAAAGATGTTCCATAAATCCAAATCTACAATTGCGTTCTGGAAAGAAGTTCCAGAAATAAAATATCCTGAACAAAAGAAAACTAGTGGCAATGTGGCTGCCCTCAGGTCCTCGTAGGGGCCTCGTAGCCTGGTGGATAGCGCGCAGGATTCGTAATTCTGTGGCGCGGGTTCGATTCCCGCACGAGGCAGAAGCAAATGGGCAAAGTTTCTTTCACCCTGAATGCCCCTGTTACCTAGCAGTAAATAGGTACCTGGGAGTTAGTCAGCTGTCACGGGCTGCTTCCTGGGGGTGGAGGCCTGGTCGAGGACCGGGCCGCGGGGACACTAAAGCCCCGAAATCATCTCAAGATAACCTCAAGATAACCTCAAGGTCTTACACCCCTCCTAAAGTGCCACTGTCCACTTAAGGGGATTACCTTAGTCATTCACGGGGAAGAGTCCCCAACTCGGCCTTGTACCCCGAGGTGAGTGCGGTAAACCGGCCGCTTAATTCAATACACACAGGAGTCACAATATTGTGATATATATCAAATGAACAAATTGTGATTTCTGTGTGCATTGAAGTAGGGGCGAAGAGGTAGAACACTTGGTTGACAGAGCCCGGGGTGCATGGGGGAGTTGTGAGAAACCCAGATCAAGCTTCGGAGACGCTTTGGGATCCTTGTGATGGCAGTAGCACTCCAGGTTGCAATTCTTTTAGCCATGAGGTACAGTTGAATAAGGCGCATCTGGGAACATAGCGTGCATAGGTTCGAACCCTCATTACAGCCTGTGGATATGTTCATTTGATATATCGCGTTATTGTGATTTCTGTGTGTGTAGAAACAATAAAGTTCACATAGCAGAGCAGGCAAAAACAAATCCTAAAGGGTTTTTAAGTTATACTGAACAAAGATTAGGGAAAGGATTGGTCCATTAAAAACTGAGACAGGTCAGAGAACTGATAATGACGAAGAGATGAGTAGAATATTTAATAAATATTTTATTTCTGTATTTACTAAATAGGAATTTAACAATATGCCTTCAGCCGAACAAGTTTATGTAGGTGGGGGAAGAGGACAGGTTGACTAATTTAGCAGTTACCAGGGAAGATGTTATTAAACAAATAGTGAAACTCAAGCCAAACAAATCCCCAGGGCCAGGATGCTTAAGGAATGCAAGAGGAGTTTTGCAAGCCATTGTCTACCATATTTAATAAATCATTAGTCAGGCTGAGTGCCAGAGTCATAGAAGTTTGCTAATGTGGTACTAATTTTCAAGAAAGGAGACAGATCATTTGCACCAAACTATCAGCCAATTAGCTTAACGTATATTGTGGGAAAGTTACCTTAATCGACAAATGCAAATATCATTCGTCTTCATTTTGAAAAAAACATAAATTAAAATATAATTCTCAACAAGGTTTTACAAATGGCCTATCATGTTTAACAAACTTGCTATCATTTTATTCCAGCATAGTTGAGGCAGTTGTTAGTGGTAAGGTTTGTGATGTTGTGTACCTTGAATTTAGTAAAGCTTTTGATACAGTGCACATGAAAGACTGATTAAAAAGATAGAGGCTAATGGTATTGGGGGTGCTATATTAAGTTGGATTAGGGCATGGCTTTACTAAAGGAAACAAAGAGAGAGAGTAAACAAATCCACAAGAGCCGTGACGAGGGTTTGAGCCCTCGTCACGGCTCTTGTGGATTTGTTTATTTGATGCATCACACTATTGTGATTACTGTGTGTAAAGAGAGAGTATAAATGGGGTTAAGTCAGAGTGGGAAAATGTTGTAAATAGAGTGCCTCAAGGTTCTGTCCTGGGACTTCTGTTATTCATCATATAAATAAATAGGGAAATGTTCGTTTGCTCAAAATCGCTAATCTCCGAAAGTTTTTCACCGATTGCTTTGAAATTTTCACACAACGTTCCATTAGCATCCGAGCGAGTTTTTATGTTAATACTATATAGATGTCACGTCTGTGGCGGGAAAAACACGTTTTTTTTTAACTTTTTCACATTTTTTTTTTATGTGAGAGAAATCTTCGAAACTTCCATACCGATTGCTTTGAAATTTTGACACAACGTTGCATTCGAATAGGTACATGTTTTTATATACCTAATATATTCATGCCTCACCTGTGACAGGAAAAAAAACATGTTTTTTGAAAAACAGTGCCATCTGTTGGACATAAGAGCAACACATACTGTAATCTCCAAAAGTTCTTCACCAATTGATTTGAAATTTTGACACTACGTTCCATTCGAATACGCACATGTTTTTATATACCTACTATATAGATGCCACACCTGTGACAGGTAAAAACATGTTTTTTTTGAGAAACTGTGCTATCTGTTGCACGTAAGAACAACACACACACTATGCTAAATATGGTACGACTCCATTTCAGTGTTTCCGATTGCAATGATAAATAGAATTTTCATAGATTTCGATTTATTTTCTCTTTGATTTCATTATTTTGTGTGATATTGCATTGGAATTCAGATGTGTTGCTTTCCATACCGTTCATTTCGTGAGTAATGTTTATTTATTTATTTATTTCATTGTTTTTCATTTGTTTTTTAACTGTTCTTTTTTTTCAGTGATGGGAACATCAGATCATTTGATGTTCCCAATTTTCTGATGAGAACATCAGATCATTTGGGAATGCATCGGACGAGATAGTGGGGAGTGGTGGGGAGGACGTGGGAACGGAAGTGGGGGATGGTGGGGGAAGACAAGAGGACAGGGGGATGGGGGAGGACGAGAGGACGGGGGAGTTGGGGATGGTGTGGACGATGGAAAGAGGAATGGAGAATGGTGGGGAGGACAAGGAGACAGGGGAATGGGGGATGGTGGGGAGGGAAAAATGGAAGGGAGGACAAGAGGGACTGGAGAGTGGGAGATGGTGGGGAGGCAGAGGGGATGGTGGAGTGGGGAACAGGGGGGGAGAACGAGAGAACGGTGGAGTTGGGTATGGTGGGGAGGACAAGGGGACGGGGGGAGGGATAATGGTGGGGAGAACGAGGGAATAGGGAGTGGGGAATGGTTAAGAGGACGAGGGGACGGAGGAGTGAATGAAGATTGGGAGGATGAGGGGACGGGGGGAGTGAGGAATTGTTTGGAGGACTGGGGGACTTTTATGAGAAAGGTTGCTGTTGCTCAGCACGCACATGCGTTGCTGAGCCCCAGCAATGCGTGGCCAGGTACAGCTAGTAATATATATAAATTATTTAGATTCAGGTTTGACCAGCAATAGTTGCAAATTTGCCGATGATATAAAAATTGAGAGGGAAATAAACACGGAAAAGACTCACTATAACTTCAAGACAATCTAAATAGGGTATTTAAATGGTTAAAAGATTGGCAGATGCAGTTTAATGCTGACAAATTTAAGGTTGGAGACTAAGTTATGATGATAGAGTTACACAATACGAGCTAGATGGTGTTGAGATTACAAAGCCGGTTTGCAAAAGGCATCTGGGAGTTATGATTAGTCCGAATTTACAACCAAAAAATCAATACATAAATGTTAGTAATAAGGCAAATGGGACAATGGGATTTATTTATCAAAGCGTTAGTAATAAGACACCTGATGTTGTTCTTCAGCTATATCTTGCTCATGTTTGGCCCCAATTAGATTATGCAGCTCAGTTTTGATCGCTATACTATACAATGGATATAAATTCACTAAAACGCATCCAACGTAGGATGACAAAGATAATCCCGCAAATTGGAAGCCTTTCATATAAAGAAAGATTGACATAGCTTAAAATACATTATCTAGAAAGGCGAAGAATTATGGGTGACATGGTAGATGTGTACAAGTGGATGAATGGACATAACAAAAGGGATATAATAGGATATTGGAAGTATCAACACAAGACAGAACACAAAACAATGGGTATAAATTTGATAAGCTTAGAATCAGGAAAGATCTGGGTAAACACTGGTTCGGTACCAAGGTTGTTGATTTGTGAAACCAATGACCTTGTAACATAATAGAAGTAGGATCCTATGTTTCAAGCGTAGGTTAGACACATATATGAATGAGATTGGGTGGATATAAATAGGAGCTGCCTCGTATAGACCAATTGGCCATCCGCAGTTACTTTCATTCTTATGTTAAGCTGACCAGTAACTCCTGTATTTTGCCTCTTGAGCACTGCTAAGCTTAACGTCGCTTCTGGTGAATTAAAGTACAACTTTGTGAGACTGACATGCGACACGTCCTGTCACCTTCTTCCTTAGGTGGCTAGTGAAGCTGGCGACTTTCTCAGAGCCGCCACTTTCTCAGAAACCCGGAGATTCACTGTGTGTTCCCCTCTAGAATATTTTCGCAGGATTTCCTCGCCTCCCTATTGAGTCGATCCATCATGTTTGCTGTTGAGCTCACTCTCACCCTCTCTCAGACGAACTTAAAACTTACATAATTCAAATCTTTTGTATCTCGCCTCCCTCTAGTTATTATTAAGTAAAAAATAGGCATCTTCTAGGCTATGTATAAAAGAGGAGTATGACTCTTAATAGATGGAAGAGGAGTGAAGTTCGAAGGTCCACGTGACATTGACTCTTCTCAATTTTCATATTGTTGTTGGGATGGGAATCACTGTGCTCTGAGGTGAGGTTTGTGAGTTCTGAGGTGAAGTTTGTGAAGTGGAAACATCGTACAATCCTTATGGATCAGAACTCCTGAAGGAGCTAATTCGTACAACTCTGGCAACATATCAGCCAGATTGTAAACGACTTATAGCCAAGATGGTGACCCGGAAGACCACTACTAGCAGAACATAGCGTCTTCGATAGGCTGATATTTGTAGCATTGTATTTTTGTCAAAAAATATCGTTATAATAAGACAAATTTTGTAAGATGGAAATCTGATTAAAATATTTATAACTTTGTATTCACAGTTTTTTAAATATTTATGTTTTTATCACAAAAAAACAAGACCATAACTAATTTATTACTGAAACTAGTACAAATAAACAGTTTAAAAACGGCATGCATGAATAAATATTAATGCATCTAATATGCTTTTTTTTAAATATATTTAAAATTTGTGTAATAAAATGTGCATGAAATAATAAAAACGTAAATATAAATTGTGTCCAGGTCCTGTGGATCCCAAACATCTGACCTTTATCATTTGTGGCTCCTACAGTAGGTCAGTTTGGCCGCCCCTGGTTTATATAGATGTATGTGGTAGTTAGGAGCAGGTGAGTCCGTTGTGGGCCGTTGTAACTGCTAGGGTACGGCCTCAGCGTCACCTGGTCTGAAACTTATAATAACAACTAACCTTAAAGCAACACTTGCTTTCACACTTACAGCAACATCTGCCCGAACTCACACACTGGGGACATGGTAGTTGAGTGGACAGTGCCCGGGATTCGTAATCCTAGGGACCGGTGATAGACCCCCGGCAATGGCGAAAGCAAATGGGGAGAGTGTTTTTCACCCTGATGCCCCTGTTTACCTAGCCGTAAATAGGTACCTGACAGTTAGACAGCTGTTTCGGGCTGCTTCCTGGGTGGGTGGGTGAAAAAAAAGCAGTTGATTATATGACAGTTGAGAGGTGGGCAGAGAGAGCCAGGGCTCAACCGCCGCAAGCACATCTAGGTAAATACACGGTATCTCCTGCCTTCGTACCTACCATCATTTCCATGAAAATATCTCCACTCATACCAACCCGTTCTGTTTTGACAGTACTTTTTGTAACAATGTGGTCGATAATACCAATATGCAGTTATGGAGCCCCAGAAAGCTACTTATTAAATTATTTTTCATAGAATCTGGACAAATGAAGCTAAAAGCAAACTTTAATATCCCTAGGCCTAGTGTAGCACATATATGCACTGTATTAGGCCTGAGATAGTGTGCATTAGCCCTAGGATGGTTAGGCTAGATTTTATTAGCTACATAAAACTTTTCCTGTTTGTCCAAATTCAATAATACAAGTCTACTTTCTGGTGGTCCATCACGACATATTTATACTTTCGACCATATAGTTACTATGAGTACTTTAATTTCAGTATATCGACTTCCTTATACACACAGGATCACCTGCCCTCATACCTATGCGTATAAAGGTATGTGTGATGTCTCCTTCCATCTACAATGTATATACTGTGTAGAAGGAAGGAGAGAAGATGGAGCATATGAGTCAATGACAGCCTTTATCATAGGGAATAACGGACCTAGATTAGTAACTAACATTTTAATGGTCTCCCGTAGCTTGTTAGGTGATAACTGAACCCACCTTGTTAGGCAGATCACAGTGTTTGAGTTAGCATGATGAGCGTGACGTGATGTACCCATTCCCGCCCCCAGGCCGGCTTGATCCAGCGCTGGAGCCAGCTTGTGCTGGACGACGCCAGTATTCGGGAACGAGCTAAGCGGAAGGAGCGGGCGAGCAGCGAGGGAAAGATGGCGTCAGACGAGGTGGCAGAGAAGATGTTGTCGCTAGTGGCCAACTCAGAGGTCGGCCTCCAAGCGCTCACCCTCACGCATCTTCAAGGACCATTCTTCCTGCTGGTGTTGGGCCTCACAGTGGCTCTCCATGTCCTGGTCGGGGAGATCTTAATGGCTTACTACACACCATGAGGGATCCAGCCTTCCACAGCCATCATCAACACCTATACCTTAGACCAGATGTTGATGCTGCTTGGCAGTAAACATTAGTGGATAATGCATCAGCCTGTTCTCTTGATTTGTTACAATGTACAAAACTCAAAGTGCTAACCTAACAAGAAACGTATGAACCCAAGCCACCCACCTAACCGTACCTACTAATGTATAGAAAACATAGATATTTGACCCCCTGTTTTTCAGAGTTTTGTTTTGGACCATAACGTGCAAAACGTGACGTACTAACTGAGTGGGTCGGGTTGAATGGATGTTATGTATAATATTAATAAAGCTAGTGGCAACATTTTTATCATTAGCCTTATTATTTTGCATGATTTTAATAATTTTATTAGTGTTATCTTTTATATATATTTCTATGCCACCTCTGGTGTAATTGTAGGGACCCATAGCCTCTGCAAAAGGAATAAAAACATTCAGAGAAAAACTTGCCATTTAACTCTAAATATGTACGAGTATTCACTTTTCCTACCACCACTTTTTTATTATTATTGTTGTACACTTTATCATACAAAGTTACACAGTTACATATATGATTAGTTACAAACTATGTACATTAAGAGGAAATAAAGAGAGGTTTGCTTCCTAGAAGCTGTAGATTTCTTGGAACTCCTCCTCCGACGGACAGGAACAGAGGATGCAGTGGGGATTTTCCTTCTGGATTGCTAAATTGAGGGGCTGGATAAGAAAGCTTGCCGCTCTATAGTTTCTTGTTGTTTTAATGAGCCTGGAACCAAGATCCTTAACAAACCTCCTTCCACTCTCTGCCCGTAGACCTAGGGTCTTGGATCCTATTGAAGCAAAGATGTACTGGTGATCTATTTCTCTGTACTTGGTTGACCTGTCTCTTTCTGTGTGTGTGTCGACGCGGCTCCTGTTTGACCGAGAGAGAGGTTGATGTATGGGGCTGCCAAGATGGATACACAAGTACAGTTCCACACTAATTGTCTGCCATTTTTCCCAAGGGTGCAGTATAATTCCATCTGGTAGGCCAACAAAGCTAACAGATTTAGGTTCAATAAATTATGAGGATACCTCTCTGCTGGACGTTGCTGTTGTTGTTGTTTCGGATTCAACTACTCGGAACAAAAAGTTCCTTGTAGCACAGGCTATGGTGAGCCCGTAGTGGACTTACCTGGCAAAAGAGCAGGGCTGTAATGCTCTGCTGGACACTGGGTAAGGGCAAGGCTCCTCTTAATGATGTCATTGACTTCGTTTTGAGGTGAGTGCTAACCGCGTGATTTTCCACAGTGCAGGCTATGCAATCCATATTCGTCTGCATGTGCCTCGCTTCAAATACACCTATAAACAGTGATGAAGGGGCAGCAAGGCAATGAGTAACTGCTACATATTGCAGTCCTTCTCCGCCTTGATGCCCCTGTTTTTGCTGTTCGTAGGTGTATTTGTAATGAGGCAGATGTAGACGAATATAGATTGCATGGCCTTCACTGGAAAATCAGGCAGTTGGCACTCACGACAAAACGAAGTCAATGACATCATTAAGAGGAGCCTTGCCTCTACTCAGTGTCCAGCAGAGAGAGAGCCTCGCAATCTATTGAACCATAAATCTGCTGCGGATCAAGACATGTATCTGCTGCAGACATGGGTACTGCAAAAAGGAAGTCCCATGCATGAGGAACCTGCACAGCTGTGAGGCACACACGATCACTAGGGGTTGTTGCTGCCTCCAGCAAAGCTGTGATATCTTTGTCTACAAAAGCTGTCCCAGCTAGTGTTTTTTTGGCTTTCAGCAGATGGTCTGAGTGCTGTGTCTGCCAAGGTAGCCCAATTTGTGTTGCATTTCATGATGTGGTGGTCATGTGTCCCCGCTTAGTCACCCAGGTTGTCAGGTAGAATTTCCTTGACCAGATCATCTGATGCTGAGGAGAAAGACAGGAAGGCTGGAACAGCAATTTGGGTGGCAGTGCGGAAACTAAGGATGCCTAGACTGATGGGAAGAGTGGCATGTTTCCACTGACAGTCATTGAGGCTTCAGTGGAAGCCTCGGGACCCTTGTTGGTGCTGTAGTACCCCAGGTTGCATTTCTTTTGACCATGTCGTGGTTCAGTTGAATAGAGTGCGACTGGGAACACTCAGCGCATTGGTTTGAACCCTCATCAAAGTGCAACACCAGATTTGAACCCCACTGGTACCAAGGTAACTTACTAATGGGAAACGTAACTGATGCCTTTACTTATAATTAACTAACAGCCACCACGTCCGCTAAATTTTGTGACTGAATGAATCACTGGACTCCGAAGAAGTAGGGTCCAGTAACCGATAATTGAGCAGGAACAGGGAATCTAATTACTGGGAATAATTGAGGGAAAACTCTTTAATTTACTTACTCAAGGCAATGGGTACAAATAATAATCCAATAGGGTGTATGTAGGATCGCAGGAAAATTTCCAAAACAATTTGGTTCTTTAGGACTCCGAATTAATATTGAGGAAGAATGATCTAAACACAGAAAATCATTTATCTCTTTTATTTATTATTAATAAAATGGGACATTAAATGCATCCTAGAGTAATAGTCCTGTCTTAGAGAAGATGGTGTAAATCCTACCATCAATGCATAACTGAAACGTAGCACGGTACCGTTCTTCTGCTACTCTGCCAAGATGATGATGGCCTTCTCCCGGTCCTGGTGACATGTCCGACTTCACACCCCAGTTTACACTAACTAACAATTTTGCTGATTCCTTCAAGGAAGCCTATGGGTCCACTCACTAGCATGGCCAGTGGATAGGTACTTCAATCATTTCAAACTAATTATCGATGCCTTGGCCCTCCACCAATGAGGGCCAGGTACTAACCAAGGAGGCTCCACCCCCACTTAGGCCTCCATTGCTTACAACCAATTGGCTGACAACAGCCTAGGCACCCTAACACTCAGCCAATGGCACGCCAGGCTGAATGCCTGGGCCTGCCCGAAAGGTGGTTTTACTCCCAGAGACTGGAAAAAATCCTGTTACTCCCAGAATGCTGGTAACAAAGCCTTACCCGTGACCCTCGTTGACACATATCAGCCGTTGAAACAGATCTCCTTGTGACTACTCCAGCTGGGGACCTGAGATACATGTTTACAGTACCAGCCATGCCAGATGCCTCGCTGTCCAGGGAACTGCGTAAGTGAGGGAGACGGTGGGGAAGGGGGGTGGAGAGGGAAGAGAAGAGAGGGATGGAGAGGAAGAGGGAAGTAGTAGTTTTAGTGCCTGTAGGTACCAGCAATTGTACCTATTAATAATGGGGTGAAAGTAAGATAATGATGGGTATTGAGGTCATCGGAGGCAGGGGTGCCTGTAGGTGCCAACAATTGTACCCAGTAATTATGGGGTGAAAGAGAGATAATGATGTGAATTGAGGTCATCGGAGGCGGGGGTGCCAGCAGGCACAACCAAAAAAAAGTGTAGGTAGGGTGACAGTAGGTCCTACCGTAAGGCAGAGGTCTCCGTTCAAGGATATATATATATATATATATATATATATATATATATATATATATATATATATATATATATATATGTAGTGTCCTTCGTTACCCTTTGGAACTTAGTTTGGTCAGAGAGTATGAGGTTCATTTTCGCCAGATATTCGTCTTTTTTAAGAATGACATATATTGGCTACTTGTCACCTCTCCTGACAACTATCTCCTTGTTCTCACGAAGGCTTTTAGCTGCCGCTTTGAGCTCGGGGGAACTGAACAGCCGAACTGAAAGCAAAGGTCAACAAACTGATCGAAACTGTGAACGCCAAGAAATCCGGACTCCACCTGCCAAAGATCATTGGGGAATATAAACCTGGATATGCGTATGGAAATGTCAAGACACACAAGCCTGGAAACCCACTTCGGCCAATCATTAGCCAGATACCCACACCCACGTACAGACTGGCGAAGCAACTCAACGGCCTGCTGACTCCTTATGTTCCTTGCGCCTTCAGCCTGAAGTCTCCAAAGGAATTTGTTGACTTACTGCGGGGCACACGGGCCACAGGGATTAGAGCCTCGTTGGACGTAGAATCGCTGTTTACCAACGTACCTGTGGACGAGACAATCGGGATGATAGCCGACAGAGTGTATCGTGATCCAGCCTGTACTCCTCTTGACATACCCGAAAATATCCTAAGGAAACTACTCCAAGCTTGTACTAAAGAGGCACCCTTCTTGAGCCTGGATGGGCACATGTATAAGCAAGTAGATGGGGTCGCCATGGGTTCTCCCCTAGGTGTCCTGTTTGCAAACTTCTACATGGGTACCATCGAGCAAAAAGTCTTAGTCGACATGAACTTGAAACCGGAAATATACTGCAGGTATGTTGACGACATTTTTACACAGGTACCTGATGTCAGACATTTGCAGGAGCTGAAGGAGGCATTTGGACAGAGTTCCGTGCTGCGTTTCACTTACGAGATGGAAAAGGATGGGAAGCTGCCCTTTCTAGATGTAACAGTCATGGAAAAGAGCGGAGGTTTCCACACTGCAGTCTACACTAAGGGAACGAGCATAGGAATGTGCCTAAGTGCCAACAGCGACTGCCCAGACAGGTACAAGAGGAGTGTTGTTAACGCATATGTCGACCGTGCTCTAAGCCACAGCTCAGAATGGAAGCAAGTCGACGAAGAACTCTGTAGGGTAAGGCAGGTCCTAGTCAACAACGGCTTCTCCAATGGTTTCGTCGAAGACATCATAAGAAGGAAAGTGGAACGCCATGCAACCTCTGAAGAGACAACTAACACAACACCTATACCCCCTATTAGACTATTTTACAGGAACTTCTTTTCCACAGCTCATAAAACAGAGGAAAGGGTCCTGAAAGATATTGTTAATAGAAACGTTATCCCTACAGACAAAAATCAGAGGATACAACTGACGATTTACTATAAAACCAGAAAAACGGCCAGCCTACTCATGAGAAACTCTCCAGACACAAAGCAGAACGCTTTAAAAGAGACCAACGTCGTCTATGCCTTCAAATGCCCACTTGGGGACTGTAAGCTCCAAAAAACCCAGTATATAGGCAAGACAACAACATCTCTTTCTAGGCGTTTAACGATGCATAAACAACAGGGCTCCATTAAGGAACATATAATCTCTTCCCACAACCAAACCATCGCCAGAGAAATCCTAGTAAACAACACAGAAATCATCGATAGATACAGCGATAGCAGGCGGCTTGACGTTTGCGAGGCACTACACATTAAGAAGTCAACACCAGCAATCAACAGCCAATTAATGCACAACTATATTCTACCCACCTCAAGAGTCCGCTCCAATATAGAAGCAACAAGAAATATGGACTAATAGGCTTTCTACAATCACTTCCATTCAATACCCATTGTTTCGTGTTCTGTCTTGTGTTGAATTTAATACCCTATTAAAACCACCTCACCACATCCACCTCACTCAAATGTAGATACAAACAAATCGGAGATGTGTAAGTTCTATTCAGTTGTGTATGTGTAAACTAAAGTCTTTAAAAATGTAATAAGTTTTACGAAACGCGCTCAAGTGTCGCGTCAGACTAGAAATAAAAATGAATTTTGCAGAATTGATTTTTGAATTACCACCAACAGTGAAAAGAAATGTACGAAAGATTGAGAAAATGCGTGTTAGAATTATTAATCTTACTTTTTCGGTCATATTTAATAATATATGTCTACAGGAAAGACTGCTACCAAAATATACTAATATATATATATATATATATATATATATATATATATATATATATATATATATATATATATATATATATATATATATATATATATATGCGAACAAGCCTGAATGGTCCCCAGGACATATGCAACTGAAAACTCACACCCCAGAAGTTATATATATATATATATATATATATATATATATATATATATATATATATATATATATATATATATATATATAATTTTAAGATGAATAGGAAAACCAGGGATATACTGAACATCTTGTTTCAGATTCTTTACTTTAAAATGCATAACGTTTCGAATACTTCTCGTATTCATCATCAGATCTAAAAGAAAAACAGAAATCACAATCAAATAACTGGTAAACAAAGAACTCATACTGAATATAATTGCCTATCAAAGAAAGGAAAATGCTTAAAAAACAAAACACTTAAGCGCACTTAAAGTGATCAATACAAATAAAACTTATTAACTGTCACATATATAAAAGCTAATTTAAAAATCCATTAGACTACAAAACGAAATTTATAACTACTAAAACAAACGATTCTATTAAACTTACGTGAAGTGATCAGAATTGAAACTTGATACCTAACACATAGATACTAAACACAATAACAAATATTCATATAGTGACTACAAATCTACAAAAAATGTATATAAAATATAAACAGAATAAACGACAATTATAAAGTGCTAACCAAAATCTTATAAAAACTCAAATATTAAATAAAATTAAATACCAAAAAATGTATTATATTTCCTAAATAAAAGATTATAGTGATGTACAATGTCAAGACTTGAAATAAGTAAGAAAGGGCAAAGACATGATAAACTAAACAAAATTATAATAAAATTAAACTACCAGAATGAACTATAAATCAAATTACAGGGCCTACTGTGCACTATACAGTGTACAATTGAACAGCTGAAAGGTTGCTATTTAACAGAGGCCGCAGCTCCTTTATATATAAGGATTCCATTACTCTCAAATCTGACTGGCCATTCATACAAGTGTCCAGAATTTTAAAATCAGATTCCAGCAGAGAATGATTAAACTCATAACAATGGTTTCTAATCTCCGAAAATGCTGGTTTAGACAATGGTAATCCAGTCCTAAAAGATTCTCCCCGGTGCTCAAGTATCCTAATCTTAAAGTTCCGAATGGAACTCCCGATATATCCAGCATTACAGCTGGAACAATTATACATATATACGACATTTGAGCACAAGGGGGTAGGCACTTCATCTTGAAATTTAAAATAAGAGCCTATGGTATTTGTGTTGACAAAAATAAATCTAAAGTCTAGTTGAGGATAACAATGCTGCAACAGTCTCCTCAAACGACTCCTTACAGAAAAACTAATAGTGCCATAAAATGGTAATTTAAAATATTTAAGATCCCGTTCTACTGTAGTAATCCTACACGATGGGTGAAACTTCTTATTTATGAAATTCCTTATAAACGTATAAACCATATGCAAAGGATAACCATTATTTGAAAAAAAATTCACAAGAAAATTAATTTCTTTATCAAAGTTATTCCAATTTGAACATAAAACAAAGGCCCTATTCAGTAGAGTGTTAATTGCATTTTTCTTAAAAATATCAGGAACAAAAGAATTAAAATTTAAACCTAAACCAGTAAAGGTTGGTTTCCTAAAAACATTAGTGTTGAACCCATTAAGGTTATTCACTTTGACATCAAGAAACGACAATGAATTGTCTACTTCACACTCTGCAGTAAAACGTATATTACTATGTTGTGCATTAAGATACTCTCTAAATTTCTCAATATGACATTGGTCCTTGAATAACAAAAAAGTGTCATCTACATATCTCCTGTACAAGACTGGTTTAAAGGCCAAAGGACAATTATCAAGCCAATTTATTTCATGAAAACTCAAAAAAGCATTAGCCAGTGCAGGACCTAAAGGAGACCCTATTGCTACTCCATCAATTTGTTTATAATATTTATTATTAAACATAAAGACGGAGTCTTTAACCGCTATTTCTAACAGCCGTCTGAATATTTTACTACAAAATCCAGACACTAAGTTAGTGTCAGCAAATAATTGATTTACACAGATATCAATGGTTTCCAACAAAGGAATATTAGTAAAAAGTGATTCAACATCGAAACTGGCCATTATAGTTGGGAACTCGAAATTTAAAGAGGAAAGTTCTTTTACAAAATCCTGAGAATTTCTCACAGTAAATTCATTATGCGTTAATGGTTCTAATAATGGAACCAGAAACTTTGCCAGTTTATAATTAAAAGTGCCAATCGCTGATAAAATAGGTCGAATCGGTATACCTGTTTTATGAACTTTAGGTAACCCGTATAAGATGCCTGGCTTAGAGCCAGTTGCAAGTAATTTTGTATAATCAAAAAGAGAGTCTTTCAGACTTCTTAAAACTCTATTTAGTTTATCCTCACATTTCAAAATATACGAAAAAAGGTCTATATCAACTAACGTAAATTTAGAGGGGTCTTCTAACAACCTTTCAACCTTATTCACATACTCTAACTTGTCCAAAACCACTATACCCCTACCTTTATCTGGTCTAGTAATACAAATACTCCTATCATTCTTTAAGCCATTAATACAATCCAATTTCCTTTTGTCAAAAGGAGGGAATGTAGATTTATATTTACCAAAGTCATTAAAGACTTCATGTGCTAAGGAAGAAACAGTACTGATGATATTGGTCCAACTATAATTTGTACCAGTCCTTAGGGTACAAGTTTTCAATGCATTGCATAACCGCTCAAAACCTAAAAAATGATTAACAAATTTAGGTTTTTTACACGTCAACCCGAAGTCTAACCCCAGAGAGAGAAGTTCTTTCTCAATGGGAGACAGAATTCTCTTTGAAAAATTGAAAACCACCTTATCAGGGTCCACCGAATTAAATGAAGGTATACCCAAGTTCCACAATTTCTTCCCTTGAATAAGTCTACATTTTTCAACCCTTTTATCATTATAATTTTCATATTTACATTTTAAGGATGCAAAATCAACCCAGGAAACCAAGATCTTGAATTTCTCCAAGTTCACGTGCAATTCACTTTTCAACTTATTTACCCGCTTCTGCTTTTCAGAAATTTCAAAGTCCAAC
Source organism: Procambarus clarkii (assembly GCF_040958095.1). Lineage (NCBI taxonomy): Eukaryota > Metazoa > Arthropoda > Malacostraca > Decapoda > Cambaridae > Procambarus > Procambarus clarkii. The sequence goes on along the minus strand of NC_091199.1, from coordinate 18,803,834 downwards.
AAACTTAATAACCAAGAATTATATTCATTTGTTAACGCAAATTTGTCGGAATACACTTTAAACCTGAGGAATCTTGGGACCAAACGATGCGCCTTACAGGTTTGTAGAAATTCCAAATCCAAGTGAGCCTTCTTAACTGCGAAATCCACTTTTTCTATTGTTCTGTATAAAGTAACTACAGGTCTTCCGTATCGTTTTAATAAAATATTTATGATCGATGTTCCCTTCGGGAATCTTAATTTTAAGATGAATAGGAAAACCAGGGATATACTGAACATCTTGTTTCAGATTCTTTACTTCAAAAATTGTTATCCTCAAGTAGACTTTAGATTTATTTTTGTCAACACAAATACCATAGGCTCTTATTTTAAATTTCAAGATAAAGTGCCTACCCCCTTGTGCTCAAATGTCGTATATATGTATAATTGTTCCAGCTGTAATGCTGGATATATCGGGAGTTCCATTCGGAACTTTAAGATTAGGATACTTGAGCACCGGGGAGTATCTTTTAGGACTGGATTACCATTGTCTAAACCAGCATTTTCGGAGATTAGAAACCATTGTTATGAGTTTAATCATTCTCTGCTGGAATCTGATTTTAAAATTCTGGACACTTATATGAATGGCCAGTCAGATTTGAGAGTAATGGAATCCTTATATATAAAGGAGCTGCGGCCTCTGTTAAATAGCAACCTTTCAGCTGTTCAATTGTACACTGTATAGTGCACAGTAGGCCCTGTAATTTGATTTATAGTTCATTCTGGTAGTTTAATTTTATTATAATTTTGTTTAGTTTATCATGTCTTTGCCCTTTCTTACTTATTTCAAGTCTTGACATTGTACATTATTATAATCTTTTATTTAGGATATATAATACATTTTTTGGTATTTAATTTTATTTAATATTTGAGTTTTTATAAGATTTTGGTTAGCACTTTATAATTGTCGTTTATTCTGTTTGTATTTTATATACATTTTTTGTAGATTTGTAGTCACTATATGAATATTTGTTATAGTGTTTAGTATCTATGTGTTAGGTATCAAGTTTCAATTCTGATCACTTCACGTAAGTTTAGTAGAATGGTTTGTTTTGGTAGTTATAAATTTCGTTTGGTAGTCTAATGGATTTTTAAATTAGCTTTTATATATGTGACAGTTAATAAGTTTTATTTGTATTGATCACTTTAAGTGCGCTTAAGTGTTTTGTTTTTTAAGCATTTTCCTTTCTTTGATAGGCAATTATATTCAGTATGAGTTTTTTGTTTACTAGTTATTTGATTGTGATTTCTGATTTTCTTTTAGATCTGATTATGAATACGAGAAGTATTCGAAACGTCATGCATATTAAAGTAAAGAATCTGAAACAAGATATTCAGTATATCCCTGGTTTTCCTATCCATCTTAAGATTATATATATATATATATATATATATATATATATATATATATATATATATATATATATATATATATTAGTATATTTTGGTAGCAGTCTTTCCTGTAGACATATATTATTAAATATGACCGAAAAAGTAAGATTTATAATTCTAACACGCATTTTCTCAATCTTTCGTACATTTCTTTTCACTGTTGGTGGTAATTCAAAAATCAATTCTCCAAAATTTATTTTTATTTCTAGTCTGACGCGACACTTGAGCGCGTTTCGTACAACTTATTACATTTTCAAAGACTTTAGTTTACACATACACAACTGAATAGAACTTACACATCTCCGATTTGTTTATATCTACATTTGAGTGAGGTGGATGGGGTGAGGTGGTTTTAATAGGGTATTAAATTCATCAACACAAGACAGAACACGAAACAATGGGTATTGAATGGAAGTGATTGTAGAAAGCCTATTGGTCCATATTTCTTGAAGCTTCTATATTGGAGCGGAGTCTTGAGGTGGGTAGAATATAGTTGTGCATTAATTGGCTGTTGATTGCTGGTGTTGACTTCTTAATGTGTAGTGCCTCGCAAACGTCAAGCCGTCTGCTATCGCTGTATCTATCGATGATTTCTGTGTTGTTTACTAGGATTTCTCTGGCGATGGTTTGGTTGTGGGAAGAGACTATATGTTCCTTAATGGAGCCCTGTTGCTTATGCATCGTTAAACGCCTAGAAAGAGATGTTGTTTTCTTGCCTATATACTGGGTTTTTTGGAGCTTACAGTCCCCAAGAGGGCATTTGAAGGCATAGACGACGTTGGTCTCTTTTAAAGCGTTCTGCTTTGTGTCTGGAGAGTTTCTCATGAGTAGGCTGGCCGTTTTTCTGGTTTTATAGTAAATCGTCAGTTGTATCCTCTGATTTTTGTCTGTAGGGATAACGTTTCTATTAACAATATCTTTCAGGACCCTTTCCTCCGTTTTATGAGCTGTGGAAAAGAAGTTCCTGTATAATAGTCTAATAGGGGGTATAGGTGTTGTGTTAGTTGTCTCTTCAGAGGTTGCATGGCGTTTCACTTTCCTTCTTATGATGTCTTCGACGAAACCATTGGAGAAGCCGTTGTTGACTAGGACCTGCCTTACCCTACAGAGTTCTTCGTCGACTTGCTTTCATTCTGAGCTGTGGCTGAGAGCACGGTCGACATATGCGTTAACAACACTCCTCTTGTACCTGTATGGGCAGTCGCTGTTGGCATTTAGGCACATTCCTATGTTCGTTTCCTTAGTGTAGACTGCAGTGTAGAAACCTCCGCTCTTTTCCATGACTGTTACATCTATAAAGGGCAGCTTCCCATCATTTTCCATCTCGTAAGTGAAACGCAGCACGGAACTCTGCTCAAATGCCTCCTTCAGCTCCTGCAGATGTCTGACATCAGGTACCTGTATAAAAATGTCGTTAACATACCTGCAGTATATGGCCGGTTTCAAGTTCATGTCGACTAAGACTTTTTGCTCGATGGTACCCATGTAGAAGTTTGCAAACAGGACACCTAGGGGAGAACCCATGGCGAGCCTGTACTCCTCTTGACATACCAGAAAATATTCTAAGGAAACTACTCCAAGCTTGTACTAAAGAGGCACCCTTCTTGAGCCCGGATGGGCACATGTATAAGCAAGTAGATGGGGTTAGGTTAGGTAGGTTAGGTAGTCGAAAAACAATTAATTCATGTAAACTTGGCTTATTAGGCAAATCGGGCCTTGTATAGTAGGCAGAAAAGTGCGTTCTGGCTACTAGGTACGACATATATATATATATATATATATATATATATATATATATATATATATATATATATATATATATATATATATATATATATATATAATATATATATATGTCGTACCTAGTAACCAGAACGCACTTCTCAGCCTACTATGCAAGGCACGATTAGATTACAAATTCTTGAAGCAATTCACATAAGAATAGAACAACGTACCATGAACACCCAAATCACGGAACTATTTACGCTACCCACCATGAGAGTAAGGACAAGACCAGAACATAACATGTCAACACAAATGACGCTGTTCAACATAACAGGCCAACTACACCTGATTAATCTTTGTATGTAGATAGGAGCTGCCTCCTATGGGCCTTCCGCAGTTACCTCTAATCTTATGTTCCTATGTGCTTCATCCCACATTTATACCTTAAGATACCCCAATGTTTTTACCTTTATTGTCTTATCACCTGACCCAGTGCGGGTATAAATCAACCAGTTCTGTAAATTCTTTTCACTTGAGAATGAACCATGGAGGTTCGAAACGTTGTGCAAATTGTATAAATAAGTGTAATACATTCTATAGTAATTCATTTTTTTTCAAGTATAAACTTGAAACCGGCCATATACTGCAGGTATGTTGACAACATTTTTTCACAGGTACCTGATGTCAGAGATCTGCAGGAGCTGAAGGAGGCATTTGAGCAGAATTCTGTGTTGCGTTTCACTTACGAGATGGAGAAGGATGGGAAGCTGCCCTTTATAGATGTAACAGTCATGGAAAGGAGCGGAGTTTTCCACACTGCATCTACACTAAGGAAACAAACATAGGAATGTGCCTGAATGCCAACAGTGACTGCCCAGACAGGTACAAGAGGAGTGTTGTTAACGCTTATGTCGACCGTGCTCTCAGCCACAGCTCAGAATGGAAGCAAGTCCACGAAAAACTCTGTAGGATTCCTGCCTTGTCCTAGTCAACAACGGCTTCTCCAATGGTTTCGTGGAAGACATCATAAGAAGGAAAGTGAAACGCCATGCAACCTCTGAAGAGACAACTAACACAATGCTCATACCCCCTATTAGACTATTTTACAGGAACTTCTTTTCCACAGCCCATAAAACGGAGGAAAGGGTCCTGAAAGATATTGTTAGTAGAAACGTTATCCCTAAAGACAAAAATCAGAAGATACAACTGACGATTTACTATAAAACCAAAAAAACGGCCAGCCTACTCATGAGAAACTCTCCAGACACAAAGCAAAACGCTTTAAAAGAGATCAACGTCGTCTATGCCTTCAAATGCCCTCTTGGGGACTGTAAGCCTCAAAAAACTCAGTATATAGGCAAGACAACAACATCTCTTTCCAGGCGTTTAACAATGCATAAGCAACAGGGCTCCATTAAGGAACATATAGTCTCTCCCCACAACCAAACCATCACCAGAGTAATCTTAGCAAACAACACAGAAATCATCGATAGATACTGCGATAGCAGGCGGCTTGACATCTGCGAGGCACTACACATCAAGAAGTCAACAGCCAATTAATGCACAACTATATTCTACCCACTTGAAGACTCCGCTCCTATATAGAAGCATCAAGAAATATGGGCCAATAAAAATAGGCCTTCTGCAGTTACCTACCTTTAATACCCATTGTTTCGTGTCCTGTCTTGTGTTAAAAGTTTATTTTCACCTCATCCAAAACTATTGTAACATGTCACCTCACCCAAATGTAGGTATAAAAACTCGAAGATGTTTAAGCTCTATTCAGTTAAAGTTGTGTGTGTGTGTAAACTAAAGTCTTTGAAAATGTAATAAGTTTTACGAAACGCGCTCAAGTGTCGCATCAGACTGGAAATAAAAATGAATTTTGGAGAATTGATTTTTGAATTACCATCAACAGTGAAAATAAACGTAAGAAAGATCGAGAAAATTCGTGTTAGAATTATTAATCTTACTTTTTCGGTCATGTTTAATAATATATGTCTACAGGAAAGACTGCTACCAAAATATACTAATATATATATGTATATATATATATATATATATATATATATATATATATATATATATATATATATAATATGTATATATATAATATGTATATATATAATATGTATATATATAATATGTATATATATAATATGTATATATATAATATGTATATATATAATATGTATATATATAATATGTATATATATATGTATATATATATGTATATGTATATATGTATATATATGTATGTATATATATGTATATATATGTATATATATATATATATATATATATATATATATATATATATATATATATATATATATATATATATATATATATATATATATATATATATATATATATATATATATATATATATATATATATATATACTGTTTAGAAACAAATATAAATAAATTTTAATGTTGATAATAATAATAATTATATCAATAATCATTGCTTTAATAACAATAACATAATAACAGTAACACAGATAAATATTATAAACATTACACTAATAATAATTATGCACAAAGAAGTGTCATTAGCCTCATGTATCAATGACAAAATCAGTCGGAGTCGGTAATGGTCGACGCTTCTAGACCTATTGAGGATTTAGTTTAATCCCAGTTTACATTAATTCTGAAGAACATCATGGGTAAGTAGTTTGAGCCGTGTGCTTGGGCGTACCCAGGGTGAAGGTTCGAGTCCTCCTCAAGGCTCCATTGATTTTCTCTATTATAGTTATAATAATAATAAGAAGAAGAAGAACATTAGTAGGAGCCATGTGGAGGATTCGAACCAATGTGCTGGGTTCTCACCCAAATTGCAACGGTTTTACTATGTCGTGGTGAAGTGGTCTAGTGTTGCTTTTGAGTACCCAGAGCACAGGTTAGAATGTTCCTCATGGCTCCTACTGACTTTCTCATTGAGTTATCACGTTAATGTTATTTCTTTCTGAAATAATAATAAAAATAATAATAATAATAATAATAATAATAATAATAATAACAACAATACACAGAGAGTAATCATACTAATGTGACAAATTAGGTTAGTGTGATGCTCTCAGTGTATTGAAGAGGAGCGTCAGAGATTGAATTCTTGGATGACAGAGCCAGAGATTGAATTCTTGGATGACAGAGCCAGAGATTGAATTCTTGGATGACAGAGCCAGAGTGCAGCCCGTCCTTATAAACAAAGGCCAAAGTCCATTCCATGCATCTGCCAAACTCCCTGTTTATGAATGAAAAACGGTTTACACACGACTCATAACTGATTTCGTTAAAACACTTCCGGAACAAGTGCTTCATTGACGAATTTTGTTCGAACCACAACGCTATAAATGTTTCACCCACGTACTACAAACACAAATAAATGCCAACAGAACCTAAATACCTAACCTAACCTATGCCTATACATGCACAATATACTAATATACTATAATATTTATATCTGAGAAAATTCCAGGTTTGAATGAACATCATGTAAAAATGTATGAATGCGTCTGTGGGGTCGACCGCTGGATGTAATGGACTTGCGTTGAAGACGGGTTGAATCCTTTAGACCAAGTCGTGGCCTAGTTGTCTAAGACGCGTGCATGGGAATACTAAGAACATAGGTTCGAATCCTCATCACATCTCCATACGGATTTTTCTCAGTAGTGATAATAATAATAATAATAATAATAATAATAATAATAATAATAATAATAATAATTAGAAAATCAGTTGGAGCAATGCAGTGACTCGAACCAGCGATCTGGATACTCCCAACCACTCATCTTACCCCTGTACCACGACATGTTAAATTACATACAAATGGGATTCCATTGAATCATCAGGACTTCTAGAGGTCCCTGCTGAATCAAGGCCAAGTTTTTAAATCATATTTTAGTGATATTGTTGTGAATTATAATAATAATTTTTTTTGTGTGTGTATCTGAAGTAGAGGCGTACGATGCTGTGCCCTTCACCCGAGTATGTGGAGGTCATACGTGAAACTTGGACTGACTTCAGTATGGCTCTCCAGACTTCCTGTGCTTTCAGTAGAAATCCGGTTGTAAGACTTAACAAGTCATGACGGTACAGTGGTAGAGCATACTGCTGACAATACCTTGGAGGAGGGTTCGCATTGCTTCACACCCCAAGTGGATTCCCTCAATAATAGTAATAATAACAGTATCAACAACAATAATGTTGTTGATACAACATTAATGAGAAAATGAAAAAATACTGAAAATGAGAAAATCCAGAGGAATCGTGAAGAGGGTTCGAACACATACGGTGGGTGTTCAACCCGTTCTCGCATACAAAGATCCAAGCTCTTTAATCCAGCCGCCAAACCCCCCTGTTTATGAATGAAAAGCGGTTTACACACGACTCACAACCAACCCATCCTCGACTCAAGTCCATTCCATCCAGCGGTCAACCCCACAGACGCATTCACCAATTTTAACATGCTGTTCATTCAAAACGGGAATTTTCTCAAGTATAAATTAATATTATAATATATTAGCATATTGTGTATATATAGGCATAGGATAGGTTAGGTTAGGTGTTTAGGTTCTGTTGGCGATTATTTGTATTTGTAGTACGTGGGTGAAGCATTTACAGCGTTGTGGTTCGAACAAAATTCGTCAGTGAAGCACTTGTTCCGGATATGTTCGAACTTCAGCAGTTGTGAGTCGTGTGTAACCCGCTTTTCATTCATAAACAGGGGGTTTGACGGGTGCATGGAATCACTTTTGGATCTTTATTTGGAGGACGGGCTGTCACAACAGATGACGTCCGAACACTTCCGGAACAAGTGCTTCGCTCACGTCCTTTGTTCGAACCACAATTCTATAAATGCTTCACTCACGAACTTATAAATACAAATAATTACCAACAGAACCTAAACACCTAACCTAACCTACGCTAAACTATACATACAATTTTTTATGTATAAGAATATTAATTTAAATATGAGAACAAACCAATTTTTAATACATAGTATGTTAAAAAAAGATGAATGCATCTGGGGAGGAGGGCCGCTGCTTTAAACAGCCTAGTGTGAGGACGGGTTGGGGTGTTCCCACGCTTCTAGTGACATCTTGATGACAGAGCCAGAGTGCATGGGCGGGATTGGGTGAAAATCTTGTTCCTGTGTTCCGGCTTCAGTAGAAGCCTCAGAAAATCCGTGTGTGTGTGTGTGTTCAGTAGAACTCCAGGTTGCAATCCTGATTACCATGTCGTGATTTACTCGCTAAAGCATGTGCGTAGGAACACCAATCGCACAGGTTCGAACCCCCATCACGGCTCCTACGGATTTTCTCATTGATGCAGCCACGTTAGTGTAATTATACTCTTTGTGTAATTCTGAAAATAATAGAAAATGCAAAATATATATTAATGATAATAACAAAATAAAGGAAAATAATATCACTAATAGTGAACTGATTGCAGTCATCAATATTAAAGTGTTAATATCTGTAAATTCCATTATCCACTATTGTTTACTGCCAAGCAGCATCAACATCTGGTCTAAGGTATAGGTGTTGATGGCGGTTGTGGAAGGCTGGATCCCTCATGGTGTGTAGTAAGCCATTAAGACCTCCCCGACCAGGACATGGAGAGCCACTGTGAGGCCCAACACCAGCAGGAAGAATGGTCCTTGAAGATGCGTGAGGGTGAGCGCTTGGAGGCCGACCTCTGAGTTGGCCACTAGCGACAACATCTTCTCTGCCACTTCGTCTGACGCCATCTTTCCCTCGCTGCTCGCCCGCTCCTTCCGCTTAGCTCGTTCCCGAATACTGGCGTCGTCCAGCACAAGCTGGCTCCAGCGCTGGATCAAGCCGGCCTGGGGGCGGGAATGGGTACATCACGTCACGCTCATCATGCTAACTCAAACACTGTGATCTGCCTAACAAGGTGGGTTCAGTTATCACCTAACAAGCTACTGGAGAGCATTAAAATGTTAGTTACTAATGTAGGTCAGTTATTCCCTATGATAAAGACTGTCATTGACTCATATGCTCCATCTTCTCTCCTTCCTACTACACTGTATATAACCTTTATACTCATAGACATAGACATGTCTATTTTCAATTAGAACACGTTTAAGAACATTAGAACATTGAGAAGAACAATTTTATTTCCATGATGAGTTTTGGACAGTAGGATCCAGATGCTGACTAAACCACACATCAGAAGCTGGCGAAGCGACGACGTTTCGGTCCGTCCTGGCCTATTATCATGTCGATTGACAGATACGACTTGAATATGGTCCAGGACGGACCGAAATGTCTTCGTCTCTCAATATTCTGATGTGTGGTTTGGTCATATTTATCTTCAGCCACGATACTGAGACTCATCCTCTGCAGTAGGCTACAGGATACATAAAGGATTAACTTACTATATGTAGCCTGGATTCTACCGTCCAAATTACAGTAGTAGGACAGTACTGTCCAGCTGTTGTCACCTACAGCTTACATCGAGAGCTATACAAGCGTCCCTCAGTAATGATATATCAATAATACTGGGTAGACTGAGTGACAGTCAGGGAGACAGAGTGAGAGAGTGAAGTTGACTGAGTGAGAGAGTGAGGTAGATGGAGTGAGAGAGTGAGGTAGACTGAGTGCAAGAGTGAAGTAGACTGAGTGCAAGAGTGAAGTAGACTGAGTGAGAGAGTGAGGTAGATGGAGTGAGAGAGTGAGGTAGACTGAGTGCAAGAGTGAAGTAGACTGAGTGAGGGAGTGAGATAGACGGAGTGAGAGAGGCAGGTAGACTGAGTGAGAGAGGAATCACGTAACTCCTGATAGAGACAACAGCTATATTTTGTCAATAGTTGACTGGGATTGGCTATCAAGACAAGACCTGTGCTGCTCATGAGGTATTCGCCCAATGAGATCCTGTTTTGTAAACTTGCTTCTCATTGGCTCTTGGATTTAGAGGAGAAAGATAATCAGTAAGGGAGCGGGTTGCATAGGATGAACATGGCAGCCTGGAGGTTGTATGGGGGGAACATGGCAGAAAGGAGGTTGTATGGGGTGAACATGGCAGCCCGGAGGTTGTATGGGGTGAACATGACAGCCTGGAGGTTGTATGGGGTGAACATGGCAGCCTGGAGGTTGAATGGGGTGAACATTGCAGCCCGGAGGTTGAATCGGGTGAACATGGCAGCTTGGAGGTTGTATGGGGTGAACATGGCAGCCTTGAGGTTGAATGGTGGTTAACCTGGCAGCCTGGAGGTTGTATGGGGGTGAACAAGGCAGCCGGGAAGTTGTATGGTGGTTAACATGGCAGCCTGGAGGTTGTAAGTAGTGTAAAGTACGACTACGACCGCGCGCACCAGCTGCCAGCTGGCACTCCCTGGAGTGCCAGCCGACAGCTGGTGTGCAGGTGTGTAGTCGCACAGGTTTTTGGGGGATTTTCCCGGAAGTTTTGGCATGTTTCGGACGCGTGTGAGCGTGTTGTGTTTGGGTATGTGGTCATGAAAGAGGGGAGGTCATGTTGATGAGTGCCAGGTGGTGCGCGAGGTCACCGTCCCAGCGCGGGTGTCTAGTCACAGGGGTTTGGGAATTTCCCGGAAGTTTGGCGCGTGGCGGACTTGAGTGGCGGGCGAGCAGGTGCGGTCCCCCACCCCGCGCGCCCGGGTCTAGTCCTCGGGTGTTATGGTAAGTGGTCAGGAAAGATGAGAGTAAGTGGTAGAGTAAGTGATGGAGTAAGAAAATAGAAGGAAGATGGAGGAAGGAGTAAAAGAGTTGATCGTGAGTTAGTGTGTAGATGAGAGGAGAAGGCAGCACGGTCTGTTATGTTGTTTTGGGATGGGAGCTGGATGGAGTTTCCCCTTCGTCGGGAGAGAGTGCTCTGGGCCATTATGTGGTTAGACAAACCCATTGACTCCCCTACAGGAAGGTCTTAAGTGATGTTTGTAAGAAATGCACGGAAAAGACACGGGACTGCACCTGGCTTTTTCTGTGTTCGGGTCAAGAAAGAGAGAAGTCACTCTCGTTGTGAGACTGCAGCGGGCCATTATGTGGTTAGACAAACCATTAACGTCCCCTACAGGAAGAGCTAAGTGTGTGTGTGTGTGTGTGAGGATGAGGGCAAAGTCTCCTGCAGGAGGGGAGTGTACCATTACCTAAAGCGTTTTTCAATGTCGCGGGGGTTTTCGTTGTCTTCAGAGTGTTGATGTTCGTCACACGGCGGGTCCCCATACACTGTGGATTCCGGTAAGGAGGCGCGAGATACTTACGACAGACCTACACCTGTCAGCCATCAATCAATCACTCCCCACCCCTCATCCCCACCCGCCCCCATACCATCAACCATTGTTCCGTGCATTCTCTTTTAGTATGTGTAAGCTATATCGCAACGTGATCAACATGGTGAGAGCAATAACGAGGGAAAAGTAAACACATTATATAAATTTATTCCGCGACGGAGTAAGCGTGCTGGTCGCAGGTTGGAGCCCGACTGATCAACTTTCCAACTAGTCCGGGTATTTCTCCCCCGACACCGGAAGTGGTGGGGCACCCATTACCATTGCGTTTCGCCAGGGTCCGCGATGGCGGGTGCCACGCCTCGCTCTGTCTCTGTCTCTGTCTCTCTCTCTGTCTATCTCTGTCTCTCTGTCGGTCTGTCTCTGTATGTCTGTCTCTGTCTCTGTCTCTGTCTCTCTCTCTCTGTCCATCTCTGTCTCTCTGTCGGTCTGTCTCTGGCTCTGCCTCTATCTCTCTCTCTCTCTCTCTGTCTCTGTCTCTGTCTGTCTCTCTCTCTCTCTCTCTCTCTCTCTCTCTCTCTCTCTCTCTCTCTCTCTCTCTCTCTCTCTCTCTCACCCTCTCTAAAGTCCACCACACAGCACTTCACTTAGTAAACTCAGTCAAAGTCAGTAGGTTGGCGTTTACTAAAAGAGAGAAACATTTCACATCGTCACGGAGACGCGATCTATACCTACAAATTGTTCGTGTTAACTGTGATCACAACATCTGCCGGCCCAAATAAATACCATTGAAATGTATGCATGTTTATCAAGTCATAAGCTGGTCTTCAATCTTATTATTATAACAAATCATAATTTGCTGTTCTCTCTCTCTCTCTCTCTCTCTCTCTCTCTCTCTCTCTCTCTCTCTCTCTCTCTCTCTCTCTCTCTCTCTCTCGCTCTGCCTCTCTGCCTCTCTGTCTCTCTGTCTCTCTGTCTCTGTCTCTCTGTCTCTCTGTCTCTCTGTCTCTCTGTCTCTCTGTCTCTCTCTCTCTCTCCAGATCATTTAGTAGTTGGGAAAGTAACATCATTTCCTTTCTCCTGATGCCGCTGTTCACATATCTTTCTCCATCAAGGCTGTCTCTCTTAAGACCTACGTCATCCAATGTAAACACCAATCGATGAGAATAAGACCGGTGAGTCGATAGTGAAATAGGTCTGGGTTAAGTCTGTTTTCAGTTCTTGTATCACAGTCAATGTAGCGTAATGGGAAACCAGTCTTTCTACTGCCTACATAAATAGCGTTTGAAAATGTATGCAAGTCTAGACAAACTCCTATAGCCCTTACATTCTAACTCAAATAAAATATTAGCACACGCTTGTATCGCATTATATCATCATTAAGTAACGTAGAGATCAACTTTCTGGCTGTTGTCCGAATATCATTATTGAAATGTGAACTCATTTAGCCAAACACAATATCTCCATTACATCTCTTAGCATATGAATATTACGGTATACCCGTTTTAACCCTCTATAACACAATGTAACGTAACGTAACGTACCGCAAATCAACTTTCTACAGACCAAATATCGTTTTTAAATGAAAGTAAGACATAGTCCATCTTCATTACATCTCTCACCATATAAAATATTGGCGTCTACCCCTTTTAGCCCTCTGTAACACAATGTAGCGCAACGTAACGTAACGCAAATCAACTTTTGCAGACCAAAATGTCATTTTGAAACGGAAAGTGTGGGATTAGTCCTTATTCATTACATCTCTCACCATATAAAATATTAACCTCTACCCCTTTTAACCCTCTGTAACACAATGTAACGCAACGTAGCATAACGCAAATCAACTTTTTGCAGTCCAAATGTCATTTTGAAACGGAAAGTGAGGGTTAGACCATCTCCATTACATCTCTTACCATATAAATAATTGATGGCTACCCCTTTCAGCCCTCTGTAACACAACGTAACGTATCGCAAATCGACTTTTTGCAATCCAAAATGTCATTTTTAAATGAAAGTATGACTTAGTCCATCTTCATTACATCTCTAACCATATAAAATATTGGCGTCTACCCCTTTTAGCCCTCTGTAACACAATGTAACGCAACGTAGCATAACGCAAATCAACTTTTTGCAGTCCAAATGTCATTTTGAAACGGAAAGTGAGGGTTAGCCCATCTCCATTACATCTCTACCATATAATTAATTGGTGACTACCCCTTTTAGCCCTCTGTAACACAATGTAACTCACCGTAACGTATCGCAAATCAACTTTTTGCAGTCCAAAATGTCATTTTTAAATGAAAGTATGACTTAGCACATCTCTTACCATATAATATTGACCTCTACCAGTTTTAGCCCTCTAACACAATGTAACGTAACGCAATCAACTTTTACAGCCCAAAATGACATTTTTAAATAAAGTAGGACTTAGTCCATCTCCATTACATCTCCTTCCATAAGAATATTACAGTCTACAAGTTTTAGCCCTCTGTAACACAATGTAACGTAACGGGGAAAATCATCTTTGTCGGATGAGCAAATAACATTATTGAAAATGACATCCGTGTTTAGCCATTACATCCAAACACAAGAAAAATATTACCGTTTTTCTTGAGAAACTTATATGCGGAGATCATATCTCCAGAGTCCACACAATAAGCCACACATCACTCATCTTCTGTTTTCAAATCGCAGCTCGCATCTAATTTAATGTTATTTTTTTTTGCAGAAACTATGTTTTTGAGATTATGCTCAATGTCGGCAATTACTATTCGTATCATCAAACTCCTTTCAGTCAACAAAATTCACATTTCATATCGCGTGTGTAGATTAGAGAGAGAAGGCAAACATAGTGTGCAGCTAGTCAAAACTTATCATAACAGATATGATTTCACAGAGTTTTTCAACCTTTGCCAGTTTTTTTTTTCATTGTTATCTCTTCACTCGTGCTAAGTGAGTCAGACAAAATGTGACATTTCATTTCATTATTAGCCATGCAATATGCTATTAGCTAGGTAGTCAAAACATATAACAAGCGTTATTTCACAGGAATTTTTTCTAGCAAATATGCTTCCTTTAAGCAGTTCAACACATCAAACACCTCCAGTCTGCGAAATTCCCTTTAGTCAATAATCATCCTTTACAGTATTTCTTGACTAGAATAGCACTCCAAAACATAAGTGGTTGTTACGAACCCGGATCCAGCGTCCGTGCCTGGAGCAGTGACAAACACGCCATCTGTGGGTCAGCTCCCGAAACCCCCGCCAAACGGACGACGACACCTAGTGAGGACAGCGTGTACTGGCCTCGAGGACCAGTTTCCAGTCAGGTTCAGCGCTCAACACCGCCGCTCCTGACCTCTGGTGAGGTGGTGCTCCGACGACAGCGCCATCTAGGGAGTGGATATGTCGGGCGTTTGTATCTGAGCCTGTGAGTGTGGTGTATTAGTGTCCCGGTTATTAATGACGTGTCTGCTTACAGAGCCAACCTGGGACCACTGTGTTGAAGGTGTAGTCAGTCTACCCGAGGCAGCCAGTCTCCATACAGTGAAGTTTGCTGCAGCTGTCGTGACGTCGTCCCCCCGGAAGAACACTGTGGTGTGTTAAGCCTGCCAGTGGAGTGGCAGTGGAAGGATTTACCCGGGACCGACGGTTGGAGACGATAATCCACTGGGGTATTGAGGACAGGAGGGTGATTGGTGATATCACACGAGACTCCTGTCTAGGGCGTACCCCTTATATCGTTCGTGGAGTGGCCGTACCAGCCTTGGTGGCTCAGTACCTGCCAGCAGACCTGCTGGACGTGTGGTTGACGGCCTCCACGACGGTGCCCCCAGTGGACCTGTGTTGTGGCTGACCTGTGGCCAGGGTAGGCTCGGCGTTCTCAGAGGACACGTCTTGAGGCCACGAAGAAAGCACCGCGGACTCAGCACCTGGCTTCGAGGATCCATAGTCTCCAGCAGAAGACTACAGTGTTGATCCCCTTTGTAAAGTGTTAATACCCCTCCCCCTTGTGTACGTTTTACTTTTATATATTTAAATGGTGAAGGTTATATTATATTATATTAAGTTCTTACCTTTCTTTCCCTACTCCCTTTAAGTTACTTGCGTCACGGATCGCATCCCTTGAAAGCCTCTACTGGCTTGGGGTCGGATATATATATCTTCCTCTAACGACATCAGAGTAAGAACCCCGTTGCGTCCCGAGAGGGCCGTAACAGTGGTCATTTTTATTCTCACTGTTGCACTATAGTCAATAATTTGTTTCGCAGAGTGACAAGTTATGCATAGTGACGAGATTTCATGGTGTGCATAGTTTAAGAGAGTTCACACTGTATTAATTACGGTCATGGATATCTTGTGTTATGTTTATGAAGACCATCTCTTCTTATTTTTTTATCATTTTCACGCCCCACAGCTTTACAGTCTTCTCATATTCTTTTTCAAATAAAGTTTGTTTACTGTTTTCCAGTAGATCGGCCTCACATTACAAATATTAATCAATTTTCAAATTCAGTTCAGTTTCTTTTCAATATCGCAGCTTTGTTGCCCCCCACAGCCCGTATCTAGTTCAAGACCTCTTATTATCAATGTCATTAATACGGTTATCATCAACCACGTATTGGATGTCTCTGTCATTCAGTCATCAACGTAGTATGTGTTTAATGAACGTGAGAATCACTTCATGTGCACTCATTTTAGTTTAGTTTAAAGTTTTACATCTTGAATTAATACCGCTATTGGATAGCTCAGACATTCAGTTAACATCTCAGTAAGTGAAAATCTTTTCATGTGAGCTCATTTTTAGTTTAGGATAAGGTTTTTCCATCGTGAAATGCTATTATCAGTAACCAGGTATTGGATGAAACTACCATTCAGTTTACATCTCAGTAACTGTTTACTGAACATTGTTATCCATCCATGCAACCTCATTTTTAGTTTTAAGTTTCTACATCGTAAAAATAAAATATTACTATCACC
Source organism: Procambarus clarkii (assembly GCF_040958095.1). Taxonomy (NCBI): domain Eukaryota; kingdom Metazoa; phylum Arthropoda; class Malacostraca; order Decapoda; family Cambaridae; genus Procambarus; species Procambarus clarkii. Next base: position 18,787,483 of record NC_091199.1, on the reverse strand, counting down.
AGCCGTGTATCGGATAGCTCAACCATTCAGTTAACATCTCAGTAAGTGAAAATCTTTTCATGTGAGCTCATTTTTAGTTTAGGATAAGGTTTTCCATCGTGAAATGCTATTATCAGTAGCCAGGTATTGGATGGGTGGACCATCCAGTTTACATCTCAGTAACAGTTTACTGAACATAGATATCCCTCCATGGGACCTCATTTTTAGTTTAAGTTTCTCCATCGTAAATAAAAATAAAATATTACTATCACAATCCTTGTATTGGCCTGCTCCGGCATTCAGTTTACATCTCAGTAAGTGTTTACTGAATGCAAAATCGCTACATGTGTGGTCATAAGGTTTTCTCATCGTGAAATGCTATTATCAGTAACCAGGTATTGGATGACACTACCATTCAGTTTACATCTCAGTAACTGTTTACTGATCATTGTTATCCATCCATGCAACCTCATTTTTTTAGTTTTAAGCTTCTACATTGTAAAAAATAAAATATTACTATCACCAGCCATGTATCGGTAGCTCAACCATTCAGTTTACAGCTCAGTAACTGTTTACTGAACATAGACATCCCTCCATGCGAGCTCATTTTTTAGTTTAAAGTTTCTCCATCGTAAAAAATAAAATATTACTATCACAAACCATGTAATGGGTGGGTCAACCATCCAGTTTACATCTCGGTAATAGTTTACTGAACATAGATATCCCTCCATGTGACCTCATTTTTAGTTTAAAGTTTCTCCATCCTAAATAAAAAATAAAATATTACTATCACAAACTTTGTATTGACCAGCTCCGGCATTCAGTTTACAACTCAGTAAGTGTTTACTGAATGCAAAATCGCTACATGTGTGGTCATTTAGTTTAAAGTTTCTCAATCTTAAAATATTACTATCAACATCAACCATGCATTGGCCGGCTTAGTCTTTCAGTTCACATCTCAGTAAGTGTTTACTGAATGCAAAATCGCTACATGTGTGGTCATTTAGTTTAAAGTTTCTCAATCTTTAAATATTACTATCATCAACCATGCATTGCCTGGCTAGTCTTTCAGTTTACATCTCAGTGAGTGTTAACTGAATGTGGAAATTATCACGTGTTAGCATTTAGTTTAGTTTCAAGTTTCAATTAAATACTAACATCATCCCCGTATTGGGCTGTCGGCATTCAGTTACCCACTCGGAGAGTGTTTACTGAACGTCGAAATCATTTCCTGTAGACACATTTTTTACTTGAACCCGTCTCCACTCCAAACCAGTCAGGACCGCCGGTCCTGACTCGGACCGGAGGTCCGGTTTTAGGTATAGATCGCGTCTCCGTGACGATGTGAAATGTTTCTCTCTTTTAGTAAACGCCAACCTACTGACTTTGACTGAGTTTACTAAGTGAAGTGCTGTGTGGTGGACTTTAGAGAGGGTGAGAGAGAGAGAGAGAGAGAGAGAGAGAGAGAGAGAGATAGACAGAGTGAGAGACAGAGACAGAGCGAGGCGTGGCACCCGCCATCGCGGACCCTGGCGAAACGCAATGGTAATGGGTGCCCCACCACTTCCGGTGTCGGGGGAGAAATACCCGGACTAGTTGGAAAGTTGATCAGTCGGGCTCCAACCTGCGACCAGCACGCTTACTCCGTCGCGGAATAAATTTATATAATGTGTTTACTTTTCCCTCGTTATTGCTCTCACCATGTTGATCACGTTGCGATATAGCTTACACATACTAAAAGAGAATGCACGGAACAATGGTTGATGGTATGGGGGCGGGTGGGGATGAGGGGTGGGGAGTGATTGATTGATGGCTGACAGGTGTAGGTCTGTCGTAAGTATCTCGCGCCTCCTTACCGGAATCCACAGTGTATGGGGACCCGCCGTGTGACGAACATCAACACTCTGAAGACAACGAAAACCCCCGCGACATTGAAAAACGCTTTAGGTAATGGTACACTCCCCTCCTGCAGGAGACTTTGCCCTCATCCTCACACACACACACACACACTTAGCTCTTCCTGTAGGGGACGTTAATGGTTTGTCTAACCACATAATGGCCCGCTGCAGTCTCACAACGAGAGTGACTTCTCTCTTTCTTGACCCGAACACAGAAAAAGCCAGGTGCAGTCCCGTGTCTTTTCCATACATTTCTTACAAACATCACTTAAGACCTTCCTGTAGGGGAGTCAATGGGTTTGTCTAACCACATAATGGCCCAGAGCACTCTCTCCCGACGAAGGGGAAACTCCATCCAGCTCCCATCCCAAAACAACATAACAGACCGTGCTGCCTTCTCCTCTCATCTACACACTAACTCACGATCAACTCTTTTACTCCTTCCTCCATCTTCCTTCTATTTTCTTACCCCATCACTTACTCTACCACTTACTCTCATCTTTCCTGACCACTTACCATAACACCCGAGGACTAGACCCGGGCGCGCGGGGTGGGGGACCGCACCTGCTCGCCCGCCACTCAAGTCCGCCACGCGCCAAACTTCCGGGAAATTCCCAAACCCCTGTGACTAGACACCCGCGCTGGGACGGTGACCTCGCGCACCACCTGGCACTCATCAACATGACCTCCCCTCTTTCATGACCACATACCCAAACACAACACGCTCACACGCGTCCGAAACATGCCAAAACTTCCGGGAAAATCCCCCAAAAACCTGTGCGACTACACACCTGCGCACCAGCTGTCGGCTGGCACTCCAGGGAGTGCCAGCCGGCAGCTGGTGCGCGCGGTCGTAGTCGTACTTTACACTACTGTTGTATGGGGTGAACAAAGCTGCCTGGAGGTTGCATCGGTTGAACATGACAGCCTGGAGGTTGTTTAGGGTGAATATGGCAGACTGGAGGTTGTATGTTGGTGAACATGGCAGCCTGGAGGTTGTATAGGGTGAACATGGCAGCCTGGAGGATGTATGGGGTGAACAAGGCAGCCTGGAGGTTGTATAGGGAGAACATGGTAGCCTGGAGGTAGTATAGGGTGAACATGGCAGCCTGGAAATAGTAAAGGGTGAACATGGCAACCTGGAGGTTGTATAGGGTGAATTTGGCAGCCTGGAGGTTGTATGGTGGTGAACATAGCAGCCTGTAGGTTGTATAGGGTGAACATGGCAGCCTGGAAGTAGTATGGGGTGAAAAATGAAGCCTGGAGGTTGCATGGAGTGAACATGTTAGCATGGAGGTTGTATGGGGTGAACATGGCAGCCTGGAGGTTGTATAGGGTGAACATGGCAGCCTGGATGATGTATGGTGGTGGACATGGCAGCCTGGAGGTTGTATAGGGTGAACATGACAGCCTGGAGGTTGTATGGGGTGAATAAGGCAGCCTGGAGGTTGTATGGGGTGAACATGGCAGCCATGGAGGTTGTATGGGGTTAACATGGCAGCCTGGAGGTTGTATGGGGTGAACAAGGCAGCCTGGAGGTTGTATGGGGTGGCAAAGGCAGCCTAGAGGTTGTATGGGGGTGAACATTGCAGCCTGGAGGTTGTATGGAGTGAACAAGACAGCCTGGAGGTTGCATGTGGTGAACATGGCAGCCTGGAGGTTGCATAGAGGTGAACATGGCAGCCTGGAGGGTGTATCGGGATGAACAAGGCAGCCTGGTGGTTGTATGGGGTGAACAAGGCAGCCTATAGGCTTTATAGGGTGAACAAGGAAGCCAGGAGGTTGTATAGGGTGAATATGGCAGCCTGGAGGTTGCATAGGGTGAACATGGCAGCCTGGAGGTTGTATCGGGATGAACAAGGCAGCCTGGTGGTTGTATGGGGTGAACAAGGCAGCCTGGAGGTTGTATGGTGGTGAACAAGGCAGCCTGGAGGTTGTATGGTGGTGAACAAGTTAGCCTGGAGGTTGTATGGAGTGACCAAGGCAGCCTGGAGGTTGAATGGGGTGCACAAGGCAGCCTGGAGGTTATATGGGTTGCACAAGGCAGCCTGGAGGTTGTATAGGGTACACATGGCAGCCTGGAGGTTGTAAGGGGTGACTAAGGCAGCCTGGAGGTTGTATGGGGTGCACAAGGCAGCCTGGAGGTTGTATGGGGTGACCAAGGCAGCCTGGAGGTTGTATGGGTTGCACAAGGCAGCCTGGAGGTTGTATGGGGTTAACAAGGCAGTGCGGAGTTTGTAAGTGGGTGAACAAGGCAGCCTGGAAGTTGTATGGTGGTGACCAAGGCAGCCTGGAGGTTGTATGGGGTGACCAACGCTGCCTGGAGGTTGTATGGGGTTAACAAGGCAGCTTGGAGGTTGCATGGGGGTGAACAAGGCAGCCTGGAAGTTGTATGGTGGTGAACATGGCAGCCTAGAGGTTGTATAGGGGGAACAAGGCCGCCTGGAGGTGGTATGGGGTGAACAAGGCCGGCTGGAGGTTGTATGTGGTGGAGAAGGCAGCTTGGAGGTTATATGGTGGTGACCAAGGCAGCCTAGAGGTTGTATGGGGTGACCAAGGCAGCCTGGAGGTTGTATGGGGGTAGAGAAAGCAGCTTGGAGGTTGTATGGTGGTTAACATGGCAGCCTGAAGGTTGTACGGTGGTGAACATGGCAGTATGGAGATTGTATAGGTTGAATATGGTAGCCTGGAGGTTGTACGGTGGTGAACATGGCAGCGTGGAGGTGGTATAGGGTGAACCAGGAAGCCTGGAGGTTGTATTAGGTGAACAAAGCTGCCTGGAGGTTGTATGGGGTGAACATGACAGCCTGGAGGTTGTATAAGTTGAATATGGTAGCCTGGAGGTTGTACGGTGGTGAACATGGCAGCGTGGAGGTGGTATAGGGTGAACCAGGAAGCCTGGAGGTTGTACTAGGTGAACAACGCTGCCTGGAGGTTGTGTGGGGTGAACATGACAGCCTGGAGGTTGTATAGGGTGACCAAGGCAGTCTGGAGGTTGTATAGTGGAGACCAGGGCAACCTGGAGGTTGTATGGGGTGAACAAGGCAGCCTTGAGGTTGTATGTGTTGATTAAGGCAGCCTGGAGGATGTGTGGTGGTGAACATTGCAGCCTGGAGGTTGAATGGGGTGAATAAGACAGCCTGGAGATTGTATGTGGTGAACAAGGCAGCCAGGAGGTTGTATGGGGGTGACCATGGCTGCCTGGAGGTTGTATAGGGGGAGCAAGGCAGCCTGGAGGGTGTATGGGGTGAACATGACAGCCTGGAGGTTGTATCGGGTGAATATGGCCGCCTGGAGGTTGTATAATGATGAAGAAGGTAGCCTGGAGGTTGTATAGTGGTGAACATGGCAGCCTGGAGTTTGTTTGGGGTGAATAAGGCAGCCTGGAGGTTATATAGTGTGAATATGGCAGCCTGGAGGTTGCATAAGGTAAACATGGCAGCCTGGAGGTTGTATGGGGTGAACAAGGCAGCCTGGAGGTTGTATAGGGTGAATATGGCAGCCTGGAGGTTGCATAAGATGAACATGGCAGCCTGAAGGTTGTATGGGGTGAACAAGGCAGCCTGGAGGATGTATGGGGTGAACAAGGCAGCCTGGACGTTGTGTGGTGGTGAACAAGGCCGCCTGGAGGTTGTATGGGGTGAACAAGGCAGCCTGGAGGTTGTATGGGGTGAACAAGGCCGCCTGTAGGTTGTATGGTGTGAACAAGGCAGCCTGGAGGTTGTATGGGGTGAACAAGGCTGGCTAGAGGTTGTATGTGGGGGAACAATGCAGCTCGGAGGTTGTATGGGGTGAACAAGGCAGCCTGGAGGTTGTATGGGGTGACCAAGGCAGCCTGGAGGTTGAATGGGGTGAACAAAGCTGCGTGGAGGTTGTATGGGGAGAACATGATAGCCTGGAGGTTGTATAGGGTGAATATGGCAGCCTGGAGGTTGTATGGTGGTGAATAAGGCAACCTGGAGGTTGTATAGTGTGAACATGTTAGCCTGGAGGTTGTATGGGGTGAACATGGCAGCCTGGAGGTTCTATGGTGGTGAACATGACAGCCTGGAGGTTGTTTGTGGGGTAAACGAGGCAGCCTGGAGGTTGTATGGTGGTGAACATGGCAGCCTGGAGGTTGTATTAGGTGAACATGGCAGCTTTGGAGGTTGTATGCGGTGAACATGGCAAGGCAGGCTGGAGGTTGTATGGGGTGAACATGGCATCCTGGAGGTTGTATAGGGTGAACATGGCAGCCTGGAGGTTTTATGGTGGTTACCATGGCAGCTTGGAGGTTGTATGGAGTGACCAAAGCAGTCTGGAGGTAGCATGGGGTGGACAAGGCAGCCTGGAGGTTGTATGGGGTGACCAAGGCAGCCTGGAGGTTGTATGATGGTGAACATGGCAGTCTGGAGGTTGTATGAGTTGAACAAGGCAGCCTTGAGGATGTATGGGGAGACCAAGGCAGCCTGGAGGTTGTATCGGGGTGGACAAGGCAGGTTGGAGGTTGTATAGGGTGAACATGTTAGCCTGGAGGTTGTATGGGGTGAACATGGCAGCCTGGAGGTTGTATGGTGGTGAACATGGCAGCCTGTAGGTTGTATAGGGTGAACATGGGAGCCTAGTGGTTGTATAGTGGTGAACATAGCAGCCTGGATGTTGTGTAGCGTGAAGATAACAGCCTGGTTGTTGTGTGGGGTAAACAAGGCAGCCTGGAGGTTGTATGGGGTGACCATGACAGGCTGGATTTTGTGTTGGATGAATATGGCAGCCTGGAGGTTGTATGGGGTGAACATGGCAGCCTGGAGGTTCTATGGTGGTAAACAAGGCAGCCTGGAGGTTGTATGGGGTGGACATGGCAGCCTGGATGTTCTAGGGTGGTTCACAAGGCAGCCTGGAGGTTGTATGGGGTGAACAAGGCAGCCTGGAGGTTGTATGGGGTGAACAAGGCAGCCTGAAGGTTGTATAGGGTGAACAAGGCAGCCTGGAGGTTGTTTGGGGTGAACAAGGCAGTCTGGAATTTGTATGTGGGTAGACAAGGCAGCCTGGAGGTTGTATGGTTGTGAACATGGCAGCCTGGAGGTTGTTTGGGGTGAACAAGGTTGCCTGGAGGTTGTATGGGGTGAACAAGGCAGCCTGGAGGTTGTATGTGGTGAACAAGGCAGCCTTGAAGTTGTATGGGGAGTGAACATGGCAGCCTGGAGGTTGTATGGGGTGAACATGGCAGCCTGGAATTTGTATGGTGGTGATCATGGCAGCCGGGAGGTTGTATGGTGGTGAACATGGCAGCCTGGAGGTTGTATGTGGGTGAACATGGCAGCCTGGAGGTTGTATGGTGGTTAACATGGCAGCCTGGAGGTTGTATAGGTTTAATGTGGCAGCCTGAAGGTTGCATAAGGTGATCATGGCAGCCTGGAGGTTGTATTGGGGTGAACAAGGAAGCCTGGAGGTTTTATGGGGTGACCATGGCAGCCAGGAGGTTGTATATGGTACACATGGCAGCATGGAGGTTGTATGGGGTGAACAAGGCAGCCTGGAGGTTGTATGGTAGTGAACATGGCAGCCTGGAGGTTGTATGGGGTGAACAAGGCAGCCTGGAGGTTGTATGGGGTGAACATGGCAGCCTGGAGGTTGTATGGGGTGAACAAGGCAGCCTGGAAGTTGTATGGTAGTGAACATGGCCGCCGGGAGGTTGTATGGGGTGAATATGGCAGCCTGGAGGTTGTATGGGGTGAACATGACAGCCTGGAGGTTGTATAGGGTGACCAATGCAGCCTGGAGGTTGTATGGGGTGAACAATGCTGCCTGGAGGTTGTATGGGGTGAACATGACAGCCTGGAGGTTGTATAGGGTGAATATGGCAGCCTGGAGGTTGTATGGGGGTGACAGAGGCAGCCTGGAGGTTGTATGGGGTGAACATGTTAGCCTGGAGGTTGTATAGGGTTAATATGGCAGCCTGTAGGTTGTATAGGGTGAACATGGCAGCCTGGATTCTGTATGGGGAGAACATGGCAGCCTGGAGGTTGAATATGGCAAACATGACAGCCTGGAGGTTGTGTGGCGTACAAAGGCAGCCTGAAGGTTGTATAGGGTGAACAAGGCAGCCTGGAGGTTGTATGGATTGAACAAGGAAACTTGGAGGTTGTAAGGTGGTGAACATGGCAGCCTGTAGGTTGTATAGTGGTGAACATGGCAGCCTGGAGGTTGTATAGTGGTGAACATGGCAGCCTAGAGGATGTATAGGGTAAATATGGCAGCCTGGAGGTTGCATGGAGTGAACATGTTAGCCTGGAGGTTGTATGGGGTGAATATGGCACCCGGGAGGTTGTGTAGGGGTAACATGGAAGCCTGGATGCTGTATGGTGGTGGACGTGGCAGCCTGGAGGTTGTATAGGGTGAACATGACAGCCTGGAGGTTGTATGGGGTGAACATGGCAGCCTGGAGTTTGTATGGTGGTGAACAAGGCAGCCTGGAGGTTGTATGGAGTGAACATGGCAGCCTTGGAGGTTGTATGGGGTGAACATGGCAGCCTGGAGGTTGTATTTTGGTTATCATTGCAGCCTGGAGGTTGTATTCTGGTTATCATGGGAGCCTGGAGGTTGTATGGGGTGAACATGGCAGCCTATAGGTTGTATAGGGTGGACAAAGAAGCCTGGAGGTTGTATGGGATGAACATGGCAGCCTTGAGTTTGTATATGGGTGAACATGGCAGCCATGAGGTTGTATGCGGTGAACAAGGCAGCCGGGAGGTTGTATAGGGTGAACAAGGAAGCCTGGAAGTTGTATGGTGGTGAACATGGCAGCCGGGAGGTTGTATAGGGGTGACCATGGCAGCCTGGAGGGTTTATGATAGTGAACAAGGCTACCTGGAGGTTGTATGGGGTGAACAAATCCGCCTGGAGGTTGTATGGGGGTGGACAAGGCAGCTTGAAGGTTGTATGGGGGTGAACAAGGCAGCCTGGAGGTTGTATGGTGGTTAAGATGGCAGCCTGAAGGTTGTATGGTGGTGAACATGGCATCCTGGAGGTTGCATGGGGTGAACATGACAGCCTGGAGGTTGAATGGGGTGGACAAGGCAGCCTGGAGGTTGTATGGTGTGGACAAGGCCGCATGGAGGTTGTATGGGGTAAACATAGCAGCCTGGAGATTCTATGGGGGTGAACATGGCAGCCTGGAGGTTGTATGTGGTGAACAAGGAGGCCTGGGGGTTGTATTATGGTGAACATTGCAGCCTGGAGGTTGTGTGGGGTGAACAAGACAGCCTGGAGGTTGTATGTGGTGAACAAGGAAGCTTGGAGGTTGTAAGGTGGTGAACATGGCAGCCTGTAGGTTGTATAGTGGTGAACATGGCAGCCTGGAGGTTGTATAGTGGTGAACATGGCAGCCTGGAGGTTGTTTGCTGTGAACAAGGCAGCCTGAAGGTTGTATAGGGTGAACAAGGCAGCCTGGAGGTTGTATGGATTGAACAAGGAAGCTTGGAGGTTGTAAGGTGGTGAGCATGGCAGCCTGAAGGATGTATAGTGGTGAACATGGCAGCCTGGAGGTTGTATAGTGGTAAACATGGCAGCCTGGAGGTTGTATAGGGTAAATATGGCAGCCTGGAGGTTGTATGGAGTGGACATGTTAGCCTGGAGGTTGTATGGGGTGAATATGGCACCCTGGAGGTTATGTAGGGGTAACATGGAAGCCTGGATGCTGTATGGTGGTGGACATGGCAGCCTGGAGGTTGTATAGGGTGAACATGACAGCCTGGAGGTTGTATGGGGTGAACATGGCAGCCTGGAGGTTGTATGGTGGTGAACAAGGCAGCCTGGAGGTTGTATGGAGTGAACATGGCGGCCTTGGAGGTTGTATGGGGTGAACATGGCAGCCTGGAGGTTGTATTCTGGTTATCATGGCAGCCTGGAGGTTGTATGGGGTGAACATGGCAGCCTATAGGTTGTATAGGGTGGACAAAGAAGCCTGGAGGTTGTATGGGATGAACATGGCCGCTTGGAGTTTCTATCTTGGTGAACAATGCAGCCTGGAGGTTGTATGTGATGAACAAGGCAGCCTTGAGGTTGTATGGGGGTGAACATGGCAGCCATGAGGTTGTATGGGGTGAACAAGGAAGCCTGGAAGTTGTATGGTGGTGAACATGACAGCCGGGAGGTTGTATAGGGGTGACCATGGCAGCCTGGAGGGTTTATGATAGTGAACAAGGCTACCTGGAGGTTGTATGGGGTGACCAAGGCCGCCTGGAGGTTGTATGGGGGTGGACAAGGCAGCTTGAAGGTTGTATGGGGGTGAACACGGCAGCCTGGAGGTTGTATGGTGGTTAACATGGCAGCCTGAAGGTTGTATGGTGGTGAACATGGCATCCTGGATGTTGTATAGGGTGACCAAGGCAGCCTAAAGGTTGTATGGGGTGAACATGACAGCCTGGAGGTTGAATGGGGTGGACAAGGCAGCCTGGAGGTTGTATGGTGTGGACAAGGCCGCATGGAGGTTGTATGGGGTGAACATAGCAGCCTGGAGATTCTATGGGGGTGAACATGGCAGCCTGGAGGTTGTATGTGGTGAACAAGGAAGCTTGGAGGTTGTAAGGTGGTGAACATGGCAGCCTGTAGGTTGTATAGTGGTGAACATGGCAGCCTGGAGGTTGAATAGTGGTGAACATGGCAGCCTTTAGGTTGTTTGCGGTGAACAAGGCAGCCTGAAGGTTGTATAGGGTGAACAAGGCAGCCTTGAGGTTGTATAGGGTACACATGGCAGCCTGGAAGTTGTATGTGGTGAACAAGACAGCCTGGAGGTTGTATGGGGGTGAACATGGCAGCCTGGAGGTTGTATGGGATGAACATGGCAGCCTGGAGGTTCTATGGTGGTGAACAAGGCAGACTGGAGGTAGTATGGGATGACCAAGGCAGGCTGGAGATTGTCTGGGGTGAACATGAGAGTCTGGAGGTGGTATGGGGTGAACAAGGCAGCCAAGAAGTTGTATGGGGTGCCCAAGGCAGCCTGGAGATTGTATCGGGTGAACAAGGCAGCCTGGAGGTTCTATGGTGGTGCCCAAGGCAGCCTGGAGGTTGTATGGGGTGAACATAGCAGCCTGGAGGTTCTATGGTGGTGAACAAGGCAGCCTGGAGGTTGTATGGGGTGGACATGGCAGCCTGGAGGTTCTAGGGTGGTTCACAAGGCAGCCTGGAGGTTGTATGGGGTGAACAAGGCAGCCTGGAGGTTGTATGGGGTGAACAAGGCAGCCTGAAGGTTGTATGAGTTGAACAAGGCAGCCTGGAGGTTGTATGGTGGTGAACAAGGTAGCCTGGAGGTTGTATGGAGTGACCAAGGCAGCCTGGAGGTTGAATGGGGTGCACAAGGCAGCCTGGAGGTTATATGGGGTTAACAAGGCAGCCTGGAGGTTGTATAGGGTACACATGGCAGCCTGGAGGTTGTAAGGGGTGACTAAGGCAGCCTGGAGGTTGTATGGGGTGCACAAGGCAGCCTGGAGGTTGTATGGGGTGACCAAGGCAGCCTGGAGGTTGTATGGGTTGCACAAGGCAGCCTGGAGGTTGTATGGGGTTAACAAGGCAGTGCGGAGTTTGTAAGTGGGTGAACAAGGCAGCCTGGAAGTTGTATGGTGGTGACCAACGCTGCCTGGAGGTTGTATGGGGTTAACAAGGCAGCTTGGAGGTTGCATGGGGGTGAACAAGGCAGCCTGGAAGTTGTATGGTGGTGAACATGGCAGCCTGGAGGTTGTATAGGGGGAACAAGGCCGCCTGGAGGTGGTATGGGGTGAACAAGGCCGGCTGCAGGTTGTATGTGGTGGAGAAGGCAGCTTGGAGGTTATATGGTGGTGACCAAGGCAGCCTAGAGGTTGTATGGGGTGACCAAGGCAGCCTGGAGGTTGTATGGGGGTAGACAAAGCAGCTTGGAGGTTGTATGGTGGTTAACATGGCAGCCTGAAGGTTGTACGGTGGTGAACATGGCAGTATGGAGATTGTATAGGTTGAATATGGTAGCCTGGAGGTTGTACGGTGGTGAACATGGCAGCGTGGAGGTGGTATAGGGTGAACCAGGAAGCCTGGAGGTTGTATTAGGTGAACAAAGCTGCCTGGAGGTTGTATGGAGTGAACATGACAGCCTGGAGGTTGTATAGGTTGAATATGGTAGCCTGGAGGTTGTACGGTGGTGAACATGGCAGCGTGGAGGTAATATAGGGTGAACCAGGAAGCCTGGAGGTTGTACTAGGTGAACAACGCTGCCTGGAGGTTGTGTGGGGTGAACATGACAGCCTGGAGGTTGTATAGGGTGACCAAGGCAGTCTGGAGGTTGTATAGTGGAGACCAGGGCAACCTGGAGGTTGTATGGGGTGAACAAGGCAGCCTTGAGGTTGTATGTGTTGATTAAGGCAGCCTGGAGGATGTGTGGTGGTGAACATTGCAGCCTGGAGGTTGAATGGGGTGAATAAGACAGCCTGGAGGTTGTATGTGGTGAACAAGGCAGCCTGGAGGTTGTATGGGGGTGACCATGGCTGCCTGGAGGTTGTATAGGGTGAGCAAGGCAGCCTGGAGGGTGTATGGGGTGAACATGACAGCCTGGAGGTTGTATCGGGTGAATAAGGCCGCCTGGAGGTTGTATAATGATGAAGAAGGTAGCCTGGAGGTTGTATAGTGGTGAACATGGCAGCCTGGAGTTTGTTTGGGGTGAATAAGGCAGCCTGGAGGTTATATAGTGTGAATATGGCAGCCTGGAGGTTGCATAAAGTAAACATGGCAGCCTGGAGGTTGTATGGGGTGAACAAGGCAGCCTGGAGGTTGTATAGGGTGAATATGGCAGCCTGGAGGTTGCATAAGATGAACATGGCAGCCTGAAGGTTGTATGGGGTGAACAAGGCAGCCTGGAGGATGTATGGGGTGAACAAGGCAGCCTGGACGTTGTGTGGTGGTGGACAAGGCCGCCTGAGGTTGTATGGGGTGAACAAGGCAGCCTGGAGGTTGTATGGGGTGAACAAGGCCGCCTGTAGGTTGTATGGTGTGAACAAGGCAGCCTGGAGGTTGTATGGGGTGAACAAGGCTGGCTAGAGGTTGTATGTGGGGGAACAATGCAGCTCGGAGGTTGTATGGGGTGAACAAGGCAGCCTGGAGGTTGTATGGGGTGACCAAGGCAGCCTGGAGGTTGAATGGGGTGAACAAAGCTGCGTGGAGGTTGTATGGGGAGAACATGACAGCCTGGAGGTTGTATAGGGTGAATATGGCAGCCTGGAGGTTGTATGGTGGTGAATAAGGCAACCTGGAGGTTGTATAGTGTGAACATGTTAGCCTGGAGGTTGTATGGGGTGAACATGGCAGCCTGGAGGTTCTATGGTGGTGAACATGACAGCCTGGAGGTTGTTTGTGGGGTAAACGAGGCAGCCTGGAGGTTGTATGGTGGTGAACATGGCAGCCTGGAGGTTGTATTAGGTGAACATGGCAGCTTTGGAGGTTGTATGCGGTGAACATGGCAAGGCAGGCTGGAGGTTGTATGGGGTGAACATGGCATCCTGGAGGTTGTATAGGGTGAACATGGCAGCCTGGAGGTTTTATGGTGGTTACCATGGCAGCTTAGAGGTTGTATGGAGTGACCAAAGCAGTCTGGAGGTAGCATGGGGTGGACAAGGCAGCCTGGAGGTTGTATGGGGTGACCAAGGCAGCCTGGAGGTTGTATGATGGTGAACATGGCAGTCTGGAGGTTGTATGAGTTGAACAAGGCAGCCTTGAGGATGTATGGGGAGACCAAGGCAGCCTGGAGGTTGTATCGGGGTGGACAAGGCAGGTTGGAGGTTGTATAGGGTGAACATGTTAGCCTGGAGGTTGTATGGGGTGAACATGGCAGCCTGGAGGTTGTATGGTGGTGAACATGGCAGCCTGTAGGTTGTATAGGGTGAACATGGGAGCCTAGTGGTTGTATAGTGGTGAACATAGCAGCCTGGATGTTGTGTAGCGTGAACATAACAGCCTGGTTGTTGTGTGGGGTAAACAAGGCAGCCTGGAGGTTGTATGGGGTGACCATGACAGGCTGGATTTTGTGTTGGATGAATATGGCAGCCTGGAGGTTGTATGGGGTGAACATGGCAGCCTGGAGGTTCTATGGTGGTGAACAAGGCAGCCTGGAGGTTGTATGGGGTGGACATGGCAGCCTGGAGGTTCTAGGGTGGTTCACAAGGCAGCCTGGAGGTTGTATGGGGTGAACAAGGCAGCCTGGAGGTTGCATGGGGTGAACAAGGCAGCCTGAAGGTTGTATGAGTTGAACAAGGCAGCCTGGAGGTTGTATGGTGGTGAACAAGGTAGCCTGGAGGTTGTATGGAGTGACCAAGGCAGCCTGGAGGTTGAATGGGGTGCACAAGGCAGCCTGGAGGTTATATGGAGTTAACAAGGCAGCCTGGAAGTTGTATAGGGTACACATGGCAGCCTGGAGGTTGTAAGGGGTGACTAAGGCAGCCTGGAGGTTGTATGGGGTGCACAAGGCAGCCTGGAGGTTGTATGGGGTGACCAAGGCAGCCTGGAGGTTGTATGGGTTGCACAAGGCAGCCTGGAGGTTGTATGGGGTTAACAAGGCAGTGCGGAGTTTGTAAGTGGGTGAACAAGGCAGCCTGGAAGTTGTATGGTGGTGACCAAGGCAGCCTGGAGGTTGTATGGGGTGACCAACGCTGCCTGGAGGTTGTATGGGGTTAACAAGGCAGCTTGGAGGTTGCATGGGGGTGAACAAGGCAGCCTGGAAGTTGTATGGTGGTGAACATGGCAGCCTGGAGGTTGTATAGGGGGAACAAGGCCGCCTGGAGGTGGTATGGGGTGAACAAGGCCGGCTGGAGGTTGTATGTGGTGGAGACGGCAGCTTGGAGGTTATATGGTGGTGACCAAGGCAGCCTAGAGGTTGTATGGGGTGACCAAGGCAGCCTGGAGGTTGTATGGGGGTAGACAAAGCAGCTTGGAGGTTGTATGGTGGTTAACATGGCAGCCTGAAGGTTGTACGGTGGTGAACATGGCAGTATGGAGATTGTATAGGTTGAATATGGTAGCCTGGAGGTTGTACGGTGGTGAACATGGCAGCGTGGAGGTGGTATAGGGTGAACCAGGAAGCCTGGAGGTTGTATTAGGTGAACAAAGCTGCCTGGAGGTTGTATGGGGTGAACATGACAGCCTGGAGGTTGTATAGGTTGAATATGGTAGCCTGGAGGTTGTACGGTGGTGAACATGGCAGCGTGGAGGTGGTATAGGGTGAACCAGGAAGCCTGGAGGTTGTACTAGGTGAACAACGCTGCCTGGAGGTTGTGTGGGGTGAACATGACAGCCTGGAGGTTGTATAGGGTGACCAAGGCAGTCTGGAGGTTGTATAGTGGAGACCAGGGCAACCTGGAGGTTGTATGGGGTGAACAAGGCAGCCTTGAGGTTGTATGTGTTGATTAAGGCAGCCTGGAGGATGTGTGGTGGTGAACATTGCAGCCTGGAGGTTGAATGGGGTGAATAAAACAGCCTGGAGGTTGTATGTGGTGAACAAGGCAGCCTGGAGGTTGTATGGGGGTGACCATGGCTGCCTGGAGGTTGTATAGGGTGAGCAAGGCAGCCTGGAGGGTGTATGGGGTGAACATGACAGCCTGGAGGTTGTATCGGGTGAATATGGCCGCCTGGAGGTTGTATAATGATGAAGAAGGTAGCCTGGAGGTTGTATAGTGGTGAACATGGCAGCCTGGAGTTTGTTTGGGGTGAATAAGGCAGCCTGGAGGTTATATAGTGTGAATATGGCAGCCTGGAGGTTGCATAAGGTAAACATGGCAGCCTGGAGGTTGTATGGGGTGAACAAGGCAGCCTGGAGGTTGTATAGGGTGAATATGGCAGCCTGGAGGTTGAATAAGATGAACATGGCAGCCTGAAGGTTGTATGGGGTGAACAAGGCAGCCTGGAGGATGTATGGGGTGAACAAGGCAGCCTGGACGTTGTGTGGTGGTGAACAAGGCCGCCTGGAGGTTGTATGGGGTGAACAAGGCAGCCTGGAGGTTGTATGGGGTGAACAAGGCCGCCTGTAGGTTGTATGGTGTGAACAAGGCAGCCTGGAGGTTGTATGGGGTGAACAAGGCAGCCTGGAGGTTGTATGGGGTGACCAAGACAGCCTGGAGGTTGTATGTGGTGAACAAGGCAGCCTGGAGGTTGTATGGGGGTGACCATGGCTGCCTGGAGGTTGTATAGGGTGAGCAAGGCAGCCTGGAGGGTGTATGGGGTGAACATGACAGCCTGGAGGTTGTATCGGGTGAATATGGCCGCCTGGAGGTTGTATAATGATGAAGAAGGTAGCCTGGAGGTTGTATAGTGGTGAACATGGCAGCCTGGAGTTTGTTTAGGGTGAATAAGGCAGCCTGGAGGTTATATAGTGTGAATATGGCAGCCTGGAGGTTGCATAAGGTAAACATGGCAGCCTGGAGGTTGTATGGGGTGAACAAGGCAGCCTGGAGGTTGTATAGGGTGAATATGGCAGCCTGGAGGTTGTATAAGATGAACATGGCAGCCTGAAGGTTGTATGGGGTGAACAAGGCAGCCTGGAGGATGTATGGGGTGAACAAGGCAGCCTGGACGTTGTGTGGTGGTGAACAAGGCCGCCTGGAGGTTGTATGGGGTGAACAAGGCAGCCTGGAGGTTGTATGGGGTGAACAAGGCCGCCTGTAGGTTGTATGGTGTGAACAAGGCAGCCTGGAGGTTGTATGGGGTGAACAAGGCTGGCTAGAGGTTGTATGTGGGGGAACAATGCAGCTCGGAGGTTGTATGGGGTGAACAAGGCAGCCTGGAGGTTGTATGGGGTGACCAAGGCAGCCTGGAGGTTGAATGGGGAGAACAAAGCTGCGTGGAGGTTGTATGGGGAGAACATGACAGCCTGGAGGTTGTATAGGGTGAATATGGCAGCCTGGAGGTTGTATGGTGGTGAATAAGGCAACCTGGAGGTTGTATAGTGTGAACATGTTAGCCTGGAGGTTGTATGGGGTGAACATGGCAGCCTGGAGGTTCTATGGTGGTGAACATGGCAGCCTGGAGGTTGTATTAGGTGAACATGGCAGCTTTGGAGGTTGTATGCGGTGAACATGGCAAGGCAGGCTGGAGGTTGTATGGGGTGAACATGGCATCCTGGAGGTTGTATGATGGTGAACATGGCAGTCGGGAGGTTGTATGAGTTGAACAAGGTAGCCTTGAGGATGTATGGGGAGACCAAGGCAGCCTGGAGGTTGTATCGGGGTGGACAAGGCAGGTTGGAGGTTGTATAGGGTGAACATGTTAGCCTGGAGGTTGTATGGGGTGAACATGGCAGCCTGGAGGTTGTATGGTGGTGAACATGGCAGCCTGTAGGTTGTATAGGGTGAACATGGGAGCCTAGTGGTTGTATAGTGGTGAACATAGCAGCCTGGATGTTGTGTAGCGTGAACATAACAGCCTGGTTGTTGTGTGGGGTAAACAAGGCAGCCTGGAGGTTGTATGGGGTGACCATGACAGGCTGGATTTTGTGTTGGATGAATATGGCAGCCTGGAGGTTGTATGGGGTGAACATGGCAGCCTGGAGGTTCTATGGTGGTGAACAAGGCAGCCTGGAGGTTGTATGGGGTGGACATGGCAGCCTGGAGGTTCTAGGGTGGTTCACAAGGCAGCCTGGAGGTTGTATGGGGTGAACAAGGCAGCCTGGAGGTTGTATGGGGTGAACAAGGCAGCCTGAAGGTTGTATAGGGTGAACAAGGCAGCCTGGAGGTTGTTTGGGGTGAACAAGGCAGTCTGGAATTTGTATGTGGGTTGACAAGGCAGCCTGGAGGTTGTATGGTTGTGAACATGGCAGCCTGGAGGTTGTTTGGGGTGAACAAGGTTGCCTGGAGGTTGTATGGGGTGAACAAGGCAGCCTGGAGGTTGTATGTGGTGAACAAGGCAGCCTTGAAGTTGTATGGGGAGTGAACATGGCAGCCTGGAGGTTGTATGGGGTGAACATGGCAGCCTGGAATTTGTATGGTGGTGATCATGGCAGCCGGGAGGTTGTATGGTGGTGAACATGGCAGCCTGGAGGTTGTATGTGGGTGAACATGGCAGCCTGGAGGTTGTATGGTGGTTAACATGGCAGCCTGGAGGTTGTATAGGTTTAATGTGGCAGCCTGAAGGTTGCATAAGGTGATCATGGCAGCCTGGAGGTTGTATTGGGGTGAACAAGGAAGCCTGGAGGTTTTATGGGGTGACCATGGCAGCCAGGAGGTTGTATAGGGTACACATGGCAGCATGGAGGTTGTATGGGGTGAACAAGGCAGCCTGGAGGTTGTATGGTAGTGAACATGGAAGCCTGGAGGTTGTATGGGGTGAACAAGGCAGCCTGGAGGTTGTATGGGGTGAACATGGCAGCCTGGAGGTTGTATGGGGTGAACAAGGCAGCCTGGAGGTTGTATGGGGTGAACATGGCAGCCTGGAGGTTCTATGGGGTGAACAAGGCAGCCTGGAAGTTGTATGGTAGTGAACATGGCCGCCGGGAGGTTGTATGGGGTGAGCAATGCTGCCTGAGGTTGTATGGGGTGAACATGACAGCCTGGAGGTTGTATAGGGTGACCAATGCAGCCTGGAGGTTGTATGGGGTGAACAATGCTGCCTGGAGGTTGTATGGGGTGAACATGACAGCCTGGAGGTTGTATAGGGTGAATATGGCAGCCTGGAGGTTGTATGGGGGTGACAGAGGCAGCCTGGAGGTTGTATGGGGTGAACATGTTAGCCTGGAGGTTGTATAGGGTTAATATGGCAGCCTGTAGGTTGTATAGGGTGAACATGGCAGCCTGGATTCTGTATGGGGAGAACATGGCAGCCTGGAGGTTGAATATGGTAAACATGACAGCCTGGAGGTTGTGTGGCGTACAAAGGCAGCCTGAAGGTTGTATAGGGTGAACAAGGCAGCCTGGAGGTTGTATGGATTGAACAAGGAAACTTGGAGGTTGTAAGGTGGTGAACATGGCAGCCTGTAGGTTGTATAGTGGTGAACATGGCAGCCTGGAGGTTGTATAGTGGTGAACATGGCAGCCTAGAGGATGTATAGGGTAAATATGGCAGCCTGGAGGTTGTATGGAGTGAACATGTTAGCCTGGAGGTTGTATGGGGTGAATATGGCACCCGGGAGGTTGTGTAGGGGTAACATGGAAGCCTGGATGCTGTATGGTGGTGGACATGGCAGCCTGGAGGTTGTATAGGGTGAACATGACAGCCTGGAGGTTGTATGGGGTGAACATGGCAGCCTGGAGTTTGTATGGTGGTGAACAAGGCAGCCTGGAGGTTGTATGGAGTGAACATGGCAGCCTTGGAGGTTGTATGGGGTGAACATGGCAGCCTGGAGGTTGTATTTTATTTAACATTGCAGCCTGGAGGTTGTATTCTGGTTATCATGGCAGCCTGGAGGTTGTATGGTGTGAACAAGGCAGCCTGGAGGTTGTATGGGGTGAACAAGGCTGGCTAGAGGTTGTATGTGGGGGAACAATGCAGCTCGGAGGTTGTATGGGGTGAACAAGGCAGCCTGGAGGTTGTATGGGGTGACCAAGGCAGCCTGGAGGTTGAATGGGGTGAACAAAGCTGCGTGGAGGTTGTATGGGGAGAACATGACAGCCTGGAGGTTGTATAGGGTGAATATGGCAGCCTGGAGGTTGTATGGTGGTGAATAAGGCAACCTGGAGGTTGTATAGTGTGAACATGTTAGCCTGGAGGTTGTATGGGGTGAACATGGCAGCCTGGAGGTTCTATGGTGGTGAACATGACAGCCTGGAGGTTGTTTGTGGGGTAAACGAGGCAGCCTGGAGGTTGTATGGTGGTGAACATGGCAGCCTGGAGGTTGTATTAGGTGAACATGGCAGCTTTGGAGGTTGTATGCGGTGAACATGGCAAGGCAGGCTGGAGGTTGTATGGGGTGAACATGGCATCCTGGAGGTTGTATAGGGTGAACATGGCAGCCTGGAGGTTTTATGGTGGTTACCATGGCAGCTTGGAGGTTGTATGGAGTGACCAAAGCAGTCTGGAGGTAGCATGGGGTGGACAAGGCAGCCTGGAGGTTGTATGGGGTGACCAAGGCAGCCTGGAGGTTGTATGATGGTGAACATGGCAGTCTGGAGGTTGTATGAGTTGAACAAGGTAGCCTTGAGGATGTATGGGGAGACCAAGGCAGCCTGGAGGTTGTATCGGGGTGGACAAGGCAGGTTGGAGGTTGTATAGGGTGAACATGTTAGCCTGGAGGTTGTATGGGGTGAACATGGCAGCCTGGAGGTTGTATGGTGGTGAACATGGCAGCCTGTAGGTTGTATAGGGTGAACATGGGAGCCTAGTGGTTGTATAGTGGTGAACATAGCTGCCTGGATGTTGTGTAGCGTGAACATAACAGCCTGGTTGTTGTGTGGGGTAAACAAGGCAGCCTGGAGGTTGTATGGGGTGACCATGACAGGCTGGATTTTGTGTTGGATGAATATGGCAGCCTGGAGGTTGTATGGGGTGAACATGGCAGCCTGAAGGTTCTATGGTGGTGAACAAGGCAGCCTGGAGGTTGTATGGGGTGGACATGGCAGCCTGGAGGTTCTAGGGTGGTTCACAAGGCAGCCTGGAGGTTGTATGGGGTGAACAAGGCAGCCTGGAGGTTGTATGGGGTGAACAAGGCAGCCTGAAGGTTGTATAGGGTGAACAAGGCAGCCTGGAGGTTGTTTGGGGTGAACAAGGCAGTCTGGAATTTGTATGTGGGTTGACAAGGCAGCCTGGAGGTTGTATGGTTGTGAACATGGCAGCCTGGAGGTTGTTTGGGGTGAACAAGGTTGCCTGGAGGTTGTATGGGGTGAACAAGGCAGCCTGGAGGTTGTATGTGGTGAACAAGGCAGCCTTGAAGTTGTATGGGGAGTGAACATGGCAGCCTGGAGGTTGTATGGGGTGAACATGGCAGCCTGGAATTTGTATGGTGGTGATCATGGCAGCCGGGAGGTTGTATGGTGGTGAACATGGCAGCCTGGAGGTTGTATGTGGGTGAACATGGCAGCCTGGAGGTTGTATGGTGGTTAACATGGCAGCCTGGAGGTTGTATAGGTTTAATGTGGCAGCCTGAAGGTTGCATAAGGTGATCATGGCAGCCTGGAGGTTGTATTGGGGTGAACAAGGAAGCCTGGAGGTTTTATGGGGTGACCATGGCAGCCAGGAGGTTGTATAGGGTACACATGGCAGCATGGAGGTTGTATGGGGTGAACAAGGCAGCCTGGAGGTTGTATGGTAGTGAACATGGCAGCCTGGAGGTTGTATAGGGTGAACAAGGCAGCCTGGAGGTTGTATGGGGTGAACATGGCAGCCTGGAGGTTGTATGGGGTGAACAAGGCAGCCTGGAAGTTGTATGGTAGTGAACATGGCCGCCGGGAGGTTGTATGGGGTGAGCAATGCTGCCTGAGGTTGTATAGGGTGAACATGACAGCCTGGAGGTTGTATAGGGTGACCAATGCAGCCTGGAGGTTGTATGGGGTGAACAATGCTGCCTGGAGGTTGTATGGGGTGAACATGACAGCCTGGAGGTTGTATAGGGTGAATATGGCAGCCTGGAGGTTGTATGGGGGTGACAGAGGCAGCCTGGAGGTTGTATGGGGTG
This sequence comes from Procambarus clarkii, assembly GCF_040958095.1. Classification (NCBI taxonomy): domain Eukaryota; kingdom Metazoa; phylum Arthropoda; class Malacostraca; order Decapoda; family Cambaridae; genus Procambarus; species Procambarus clarkii. The sequence continues at coordinate 18,766,018 of NC_091199.1, read as the reverse complement.
AACATGTTAGCCTGGAGGTTGTATAGGGTTAATATGGCAGCCTGTAGGTTGTATAGGGTGAACATGGCAGCCTGGATTCTGTATGGGGAGAACATGGCAGCCTGGAGGTTGAATATGGTAAACATGACAGCCTGGAGGTTGTGTGGCGTACAAAGGCAGCCTGAAGGTTGTATAGGGTGAACAAGGCAGCCTGGAGGTTGTATGGATTGAACAAGGAAACTTGGAGGTTGTAAGGTGGTGAACATGGCAGCCTGTAGGTTGTATAGTGATGAACATGGCAGCCTGGAGGTTGTATAGTGGTGAACATGGCAGCCTAGAGGATGTATAGGGTAAATATGGCAGCCTGGAGGTTGTATGGAGTGAACATGTTAGCCTGGAGGTTGTATGGGGTGAATATGGCACCCGGGAGGTTGTGTAGGGGTAACATGGAAGCCTGGATGCTGTATGGTGGTGGACATGGCAGCCTGGAGGTTGTATAGGGTGAACATGACAGCCTGGAGGTTGTATGGGGTGAACATGGCAGCCTGGAGTTTGTATGGTGGTGAACAAGGCAGCCTGGAGGTTGTATGGAGTGAACATGGCAGCCTTGGAGGTTGTATGGGGTGAACATGGCAGCCTGGAGGTTGTATTTTATTTATCATTGCAGCCTGGAGGTTGTATTCTGGTTATCATGGCAGCCTGGAGGTTGTATGGGGTGAACATGGCAGCCTATAGGTTGTATAGGGTGGACAAAGAAGCCTGGAGGTTGTATGGGATGAACATGGCAGCCTTGAGTTTGTATATGGGTGAACATGGCAGCCATGAGGTTGTATACGTTGAACAAGGCAGCCGGGAGGTTGTATAGGGTGAACAAGGAAGCCTGGAAGTTGTATGGTGGTGAACATGGCAGCCGGGAGGTTGTATAGGGGTGACCATGGCAGCCTGGAGGGTTTATGATAGTGAACAAGGCTACCTGGAGGTTGTATGGGGTGAACAAATCCGCCTGGAGGTTGTATGGGGGTGGACAAGGCAGCTTGAAGGTTGTATGGGGGTGAAAAAGGCAGCCTGGAGGTTGTATGGTGGTTAACATGGCAGCCTGAAGGTTGTATGGTGGTGAACATGGCATCCTGGAGGTTGTATGGGGTGAACATGACAGCCTGGAGGTTGAATGGGGTGGACAAGGCAGCCTGGAGGTTGTATGGTGTGGACAAGGCCGCATGGAGGTTGTATGGGGTAAACATAGCAGCCTGAAGATTCTATGGGGGTGAACATGGCAGCCTGGAGGTTGTATGTGGTGAACAAGGAGGCCTGGGGGTTGTATTATGGTGAACATTGCAGCCTGGAGGTTGTGTGGGGTGAACAAGACAGCCTGGAGGTTGTATGTGGTGAACAAGGAAGCTTGGAGGTTGTAAGGTGGTGAACATGGCAGCCTGTAGGTTGTATAGTGGTGAACATGGCAGCCTGGAGGTTGTTTGCGGTGAACAAGGCAGCCTGAAGGTTGTATAGGGTGAACAAGGCAGCCTGGAGGTTGTATGGATTGAACAAGGAAGCTTGGAGGTTGTAAGGTGGTGAGCATGGCAGCCTGAAGGTTGTATAGTGGTGAACATGGCAGCCTGGAGGTTGTATAGTGGTAAACATGGCAGCCTGGAGGTTGTATAGGGTAAATATGGCAGCCTGGAGGTTGTATGGAGTGAACATGTTAGCCTGGAGGTTGTATGGGGTGAATATGGCACCCTGGAGGTTGTGTAGGGGTAACATGGAAGCCTGGATGCTGTATGGTGGTGGACATGGCAGCCTGGAGGTTGTATAGGGTGAACATGACAGCCTGGAGGTTGTATGGGGTGAACATGGCAGCCTGGAGGTTGTATGGTGGTGAACAAGGCAGCCTGGAGGTTGTATGGAGTGAACATGGCGGCCTTGGAGGTTGTATGGGGTGAACATGGCAGCCTGGAGGTTGTATTCTGGTTATCATGGCAGCCTGGAGGTTGTATGGGGTGAACATGGCAGCCTATAGGTTGTATAGGGTGGACAAAGAAGCCTAGAGGTTGTATGGGATGAACATGGCAGCTTGGAGTTTCTATCTTGGTGAACAATGCAGCCTGGAGGTTGTATGTGATGAACAAGGCAGCCTTGAGGTTGTATGGGGGTGAACATGGCAGCCATGAGGTTGTATGGGGTGAACAAGGAAGCCTGGAAGTTGTATGGTGGTGAACATGACAGCCGGGAGGTTGTATAGGGGTGACCATGGCAGCCTGGAGGGTTTATGATAGTGAACAAGGCTACCTGGAGGTTGTATGGGGTGACCAAGGCCGCCTGGAGGTTGTATGGGGGTGGACAAGGCAGCTTGAAGGTTGTATGGGGGTGAACACGGCAGCCTGGAGGATGTATGGTGGTTAACATGGCAGCCTGAAGGTTGTATGGTGGTGAACATGGCATCCTGGAGGTTGTATAGGGTGACCAAGGCAGCCTAAAGGTTGTATGGGGTGAACATGACAGCATGGAGGTTGAATGGGGTGGACAAGCCAGCCTGGAGGTTGTATGGTGTGGACAAGGCCGCATGGAGGTTGTATGGGGTGAACATAGCAGCCTGGTGATTCTATGGGGGTGAACATGGCAGCCTGGAGGTTGTATGTGGTGAACAAGGAGGCCTGGGGGTTGTATTATGGTGAACATTGCAGCCTGGAGGTTGTGTGGGGTGAACAAGACAGCCGGGAGGTTGTATGTGGTGAACAAGGAAGCTTGGAGGTTGTAAGGTGGTGAACATGGCAGCCTGTAGGTTGTATAGTGGTGAACATGGCAGCCTGGAGGTTGTATAGTGATGAACATGGCAGCCTGGAGGTTGTTTGTGGTGAGCAAGGCAGCCTGAAGGTTGTATAGGGTGAACAAGGCAGCCTGGAGGTTGTATAGGCTGAATATGGCAGCCTGGAGGTTGTATGGATTGAACAAGGAAGCTTGGAGGTTGTAAGGTGGTGAACATGGCAGCCTGTAGGTTGTATAGTGGTGAACATGGCAGCCTGGAGGTTGTATAGTGGTGAACATGGCAGCCTGGAGGTTGTATAGGGTAAATATGACAGCCTGGAGGTTGTATGGAGTGAACATGTTAGCCTGGATGTTGTATGGGGTGAACAAGGCAGCCTGGAGGTTGTATGGAGTGAACATGGCGGCCTTGGAGGTTGTATAGGGTGAACATGGCAGCCTGGAGGTTGTATTCTGGTTATCATGGCAGCCTGGAGGTTGTATGGGGTGAACATGGCAGCCTATAGGTTGTATAGGGTGGACAAAGAAGCCTGGAGGTTGTATGGGATGAACATGGCAGCCTTGTGGTTGTATGGGGGTGACCATGGCAGCCATGAGGTTGTATGGGGTGAACAAGGCAGCCGGGAGGTTGTATAGGGTGAACAAGGAAGCCTGGAAGTTGTATGGTGGTGAACATGACAGCCGGGAGGGTGTATAGGGGTGACCATGGCAGCCTGGAGGGTTTATGATAGTGAACAAGGCTACCTGGAGGTTGTATGGGGTGACCAAGGCCGCCTGGAGGTTGTATGGGGGAGGACAAGGCAGCTTGAAGGTTGTATGGGGGTGAACAAGGCAACCTGGAGGTTGTATGGTGGTTAACATGGCAGCCTGAAGGTTGTATGGTGGTGAACATGGCATCCTGGATGTTGTATAGGGTGACCAAGGCAGCCTAAAGGTTGTATGGGGTGAACATGACAGCCTGGAGGTTGAATGGGGTGGACAAGGCAGCCTGGAGGTTGTATGGTGTGGACAAGGCCGCATGGAGGTTGTATGGGGTGAACATAGCAGCCTGGAGATTCTATGGGGGTGAACATGGCAGCCTGGAGGTTGTATGTGGTGAACAAGGAAGCCTGGAAGTTGTATGGTGGTGAACATGACAGCCGGGAGGTTGTATAGGGGTGACCATGGCAGCCTGGAGGGTTTATGATAGTGAACAAGGCTACCTGGAGGTTGTATGGGGTGACCAAGGCCGCCTGGAGGTTGTATGGGGGTGGACAAGGCAGCTTGAAGGTTGTATGGGGGTGAACACGGCAGCCTGGAGGTTGTATGGTGGTTAACATGGCAGCCTGAAGGTTGTATGGTGGTGAACATGGCATCCTGGAGGTTGTATAGGGTGACCAAGGCAGCCTAAAGGTTGTATGGGGTGAACATGACAGCATGGAGGTTGAATGGGGTGGACAAGCCAGCCTGGAGGTTGTATGGTGTGGACAAGGCCGCATGGAGGTTGTATGGGGTGAACATAGCAGCCTGGTGATTCTATGGGGGTGAACATGGCAGCCTGGAGGTTGTATGTGGTGAACAAGGAGGCCTGGGGGTTGTATTATGGTGAACATTGCAGTCTGGAGGTTGTGTGGGGTGAACAAGACAGCCGGGAGGTTGTATGTGGTGAACAAGGAAGCTTGGAGGTTGTAAGGTGGTGAACATGGCAGCCTGTAGGTTGTATAGTGGTGAACATGGCAGCCTGGAGGTTGTATAGTGGTGAACATGGCAGCCTGGAGGTTGTTTGTGGTGAGCAAGGCAGCCTGAAGGTTGTATAGGGTGAACAAGGCAGCCTGGAGGTTGTATAGGCTGAATATGGCAGCCTGGAGGTTGTATGGATTGAACAAGGAAGCTTGGAGGTTGTAAGGTGGTGAACATGGCAGCCTGTAGGTTGTATAGTGGTGAACATGGCAGCCTGGAGGTTGTATAGTGGTGAACATGGCAGCCTGGAGGTTGTATAGGGTAAATATGGCAGCCTGGAGGTTGTATGGAGTGAACATGTTAGCCTGGATGTTGTATGGGGTGAACAAGGCAGCCTGGAGGTTGTATGGAGTGAACATGGCGGCCTTGGAGGTTGTATAGGGTGAACATGGCAGCCTGGAGGTTGTATTCTGGTTATCATGGCAGCCTGGAGGTTGTATGGGGTGAACATGGCAGCCTATAGGTTGTATAGGGTGGACAAAGAAGCCTGGAGGTTGTATGGGATGAACATGGCAGCCTTGTGGTTGTATGGGGGTGACCATGGCAGCCATGAGGTTGTATGGGGTGAACAAGGCAGCCGGGAGGTTGTATAGGGTGAACAAGGAAGCCTGGAAGTTGTATGGTGGTGAACATGACAGCCGGGAGGGTGTATAGGGGTGACCATGGCAGCCTGGAGGGTTTATGATAGTGAACAAGGCTACCTGGAGGTTGTATGGGGTGACCAAGGCCGCCTGGAGGTTGTATGGGGGTGGACAAGGCAGCTTGAAGGTTGTATGGGGGTGAACACGGCAGCCTGGAGGTTGTATGGTGGTTAACATGGCAGCCTGAAGGTTGTATGGTGGTGAACATGGCATCCTGGATGTTGTATAGGGTGACCAAGGCAGCCTAAAGGTTGTATGGGGTGAACATGACAGCCTGGAGGTTGAATGGGGTGGACAAGGCAGCCTGGAGGTTGTATGGTGTGGACAAGGCCGCATGGAGGTTGTATGGGGTGAACATAGCAGCCTGTTGGTTGTATAGTGGTGAACATGGCAGCCTGGAGGTTGAATAGTGGTGAACATGGCAGCCTTTAGGTTGTTTGCGGTGAACAAGGCAGCCTGAAGGTTGTATAGGGTGAACAAGGCAGCCTTGAGGTTGTATAGGGTACACATGGCAGCCTGGAAGTTGTATGTGGTGAACAAGACAGCCTGGAGGTTGTATGGGGGTGAACATGGCAGCCTGGAGGTTGTATGGGATGAACATGGCAGCCTGGAGGTTCTATGGTGGTGAACAAGGCAGCCTGGAGGTAGTATGGGATGACCAAGGCAGGCTGGAGATTGTCTGGGGTAAACATGAGAGTCTGGAGGTGGTATGGGGTGAACAAGGCAGCCAAGAAGTTGTATGGGGTGCCCAAGGCAGCCTGGAGGTTGTATCGGGTGAACAAGGCAGCCTGGAAGTTGTATGGTGGTGAACAAGGCAGCCTGGAGGTTGTATAGGGTGACCAAGGCAGCCTGGAGGTTGTACGGGGACAACCATACAACCATACTGATGTATACTGGTTGAGGGTCCTGAAAGCTGTCTGGAGGTTGTATGGGGTGAACATGACAGCCTGGAGGTTGTATAGGGTGAATATGGCAGCCTGGAGGTTGTATGGTGGTGACAAAGGCAGCCTGGAGGTTGTATGGAGTTAACATGTTAGCCTGGAGGTTGTATGGGGTGAATACGGCAGCCTGGAAATTGTATAGGGTGAACAAAGGAGCCTGGAGGTTGTATGGTTTTTAACAAGGCAGCCTGGAGGTTGTATGGGGTGAACATGGCATCCTTGGAGGTTGTATGGGGTGAACATGGCAGGCTGGAGGTTGTATTGGGTGAATATGGGAGCCTGGAGGTTGTATGGTGGTTTTCATGGCAGCCTGGAGGTTGTATGGGGTGAACAAGGCAGCCTGGAGGTTGTATGGGGGTGGACAAGGCAGCCTGGAGGTTGTATGTGGTGACCATAGCAGTCTGGAGGTTGTATGGGGTGAACATGGCAGCCTGGAGTTTGTATGTGGTGAACAAGGCAGCCTGGAGGTTGTATGGGGGTGAAAAAGGCAGCCTGGAGGTTGTATGGGGTGAACAAGGCAGCCTGGAGGTTGTATGGGGTGAACAAGGCAGCCTGGAGGTTGTATGGGGTGAACAAGGCAGCCTGGAGGTTGTATGGTGGTGAACATGGCAGCCTGGAGGTTGTATAGGGTAAACATGGTAGCTTGGATGTTGTATGTGGTGAACAAGGCAGCCTGGAGGTTGTATGGGGGTGAACAAGGCAGCCTGGAGGTTGTATGGCGGTGAACAAGGCAGCCTGTAGGTTGTATGGCGGTGAACATGGCAGTCTGGAGCTTGTATGGGGTGAACATGGCAGGCGGGAGTTTGTATGTGGTGAACAAGGCAGCCTGGAGGTTGTATGGCGGTGAACAAGGCAGCCTGTAGGTTGTATGGGGTGAACATGGCAGTCTGGAGCTTGTATGGGGTGAACATGGCAGGCGGGAGTTTGTATGTGGTGAACAAGGCAGCCTGGAGGTTGTATGGGGGTGAACAAGGCAGCCTGGAGGTTGTATGGAGTGAACATGGCAGTCTGGAGGTTGTATGGGGTGAACATGGCAGCCTGGAGTTTGTATGTGGTGAACAAGGCAGCCTGGAGGTTGTATGGGGGTGAACACGGCAGCCTGGAGGTTGTATGGGGTAAACATGGCAGCCTGGAGGTTGTATGGGGTGAACAAGGCAGCCTGGAGGTTGTATGGGGGTGAACACGGCAGCCTGGAGGTTGTATGGGGTAAACATGGCAGCCTGGAGGTTGTATGGGGTGAACAAGGCAACCTGGAGGTTGTATGGGGTGAACATGGAAGGCGGGAGGCTGACTCTCACCCATAGGAATGTCTGATTAGCATGAGACAACCATTTAGAGAGAGTTTCTGTAGAGTATTCTAGTGGAGGGTCCTGGAGTTTACTGGTGGAGGGTCCTGGAGTATACTGGTGGAGGGTCCTGGAGTATACTGGTGGGGGGTCCTGGAGTTTACTGGTGGAGGGTCCTGGAGTATACTGGTGGGGGTCTTGGAGTATACTGGTGAGGGTCGTGGAGTATACTGGTGGAAGGTCCTGGAGTATATTGGGGGTCCTGGAGTATACTGGTGGGGGGTCCTGGAGTATACTGGTGGAGGTTCCTGGAGTATACTGTTGGAGGGTGCTGGAGTATACCGGTGGAGGGTCCTGTAGTATACTGGTGGTGGGTCCTGGAGTATACTGGTGGAGGGTCCTGGAGTATACTGGTGGAGGATCCTGGAGTATACTGGTAGGGGTCCTGGAGTATACTGGTTGGGGTCCAGGAGTATACTGGTGGGGGTCTTGGAGTATACTGGTGAGGGTCGTGGAGTATACTGGTGGAAGGTCCTGGAGTATATTGGGGGTCCTGGAGTATACTGGTGGGGGGTCCTGGAGTATACTGGTGGAGGTTCCTGGAGTATACTGTTGGAGGGTCCTGGAGTATACTGGGTGTCCTGGGGTATACTGGTGGAGGGTCCTGGATTATACTGGGTGTCCTGGGGTATACTGGTGGAGGGACCTGAAGTATACTGATGGAGGGTCCTGAAGTATACTGGTGGAGGGTCCTGAAGTATACTGGTGGAGGGTCCTGAAGTATACTGATGGAGGGTCCTGAAGTATACTGGTGGAGGGTATACTCCCGGTTCTTGGAATATACTGGTTATGGATCCGGGTTTCTTGTGAATTATTCCTTACACAAGTGTCTTAGGCAGTTCTTAAGTTGACCAGTCTAGCATATGCCGCTGATGATATCCTCTTGATGTGGGCTTTTGGGGATAGTACACAGAGATATCACTTTAACGTGATAAATGAACAAATCCACAGGACCTTTGTGGTGAGCCAAGTCCACGGCAATTTATCTGTGTATTGAAGGAGGGGCTGCAGAGTTAGGACTACTGGACGTCAGAGTCAGAGTGCATGGGGAGGGAATTGTGTAAAACCCCAGTTAGGCTTCAGTGGAAGCCTCGGGGACCCTTGTCGGTGCAGTAGTGCCTCAGGTTGCATTTCGTTTGACTATGTCGTGGTTGAATCGACTAGAGCATGCCAGGGAACACCCAGTGCATAGGTTCGAATCCTCATCAAGGATCGTGTGGATATGTTCTGGGGACAGGTTCGGTGATATCAAACCCCAGATCTTTCTCCCTACTTGACTCGTGCAGGATTTTACCTCCCAGATGGTTCCTTGTGATCGGCCTCCTGCTGACTTCACATATTTTCAATACTTTACAGTTACTTCAGTTAAACTCTAGTAGTCATTTGTTGGACCATTCCTTCAGTTGGTCCAGGTGATCCTGTAGTCTTGTGCTATCTTCCTCCGTCCTGGAAGACGGAGGAAGATTCTGATACCAAACTATGATAAAAAAAAAGCAGAAGCTCCCCTTTTTTTATAGTTTTAGTATCATCAGCAAACATTGGGAGAAATGGGTCTATACCCTCAGGAAGATCATTTACATAATAATAATAATAATAATAATAATAATAATAATAATAATAATAATAATAATGATAATAATAATAATAATAATAATAATAATAATAATAATAATAATAATAATAATAATTAATTGAGTCATTTCATTGGACAGGAAGCCAGGGTGTATTCGTACACGTTAGGCTTTTATCGAGGTCCCCCCACCCTCACAAGGCCGAATTACTGACCCCGCCCAGGATGCAACCCCACAACGAGCTGACTAACTCCAGGGGTACCTACTCACTGCTAGGTGAACTGAGCCATTAGGTGAAAGAAAATGTACCAAACCAGTCCCACCCGGGATTCGACCCCGGAATTCTCGATTCTACGTCGAGAACGAACCCGAATGTACTACAGGGACCTTCTAACATATATAAGAACCAGGATGGTGTTCAAGTACGGAATCCTGTTAGACTCTGCTGGTGATATCTCGCCACTCTGATGCCTTCCCCCTCACCGTTACTCGCTGTTTCATGTTGCTTAGATACTCCCCTATCCACTGCAGCACATTGCCTGTTTTTCCTGCCTGTCTCCTCCAACTTCTGTAAAAGCTTCTTTTGGAGTACTGTGTCAAAATCTTTCTGACAGTCCAAGAAAATGCAGTCTGCCCACCCTTCTCTTTCTTGCCTAATTTTTGTCGCCTAGATATAGAATTCTGCTAAACATGTAAGGGACAATTTATCATACCTGAACCCATGCTGGTGGTGTGTTACAAAGCTCTTTCTCTCCAGATGTGCTACAAGATTTTCCTCAAATCTTCTCCGTCACCTTACATGATATACAAGTTAGGGAAATGGGTCTGTAGTTCAATGCTTCTTGCTAGTGACTCTTTTTGTATATTGAGACTATGTAAGTTGTCTTTCAACTTTCTGCTAGGTCTCCTGTTTCTAGATATCTATTAAACACCATAGAGAGTGACACGCATATTGCTTCTGTTCTTTTAGTATCCATGGTGAGATTTTGTCAGGCCCAACAGCTTTTGCCCCATCCAGCTCCAGCAGATTCCTCTTGACTTAATCTCTGATAAGTTCGAATTCTTTCAGGGTTGTTTGGGTTACCATCACCTCTCTTAGTACAGAGACTTCTCTCTGCTCTATTGTGAAGACCTTCTGGGCCTTGTTGAGTCCTTCACACATCTTGTTATTCTCCGTGTATCTGTTCTCCTCTTTTCTCAGTTTCATCACTTGTTCCTTCACTGCTGTTTTCTTCCTGATTTGGTTGGGTCTTGACTTGACTCGCGATGTCATTTTCATACTGTCTCTCTGCTTCTCTCGTCATTCTGAGGTACTCATTTTTGGCCTTCTGGCATTCTGTTACTTCTGTAGTGTCTCTATGTTCTTGTACTTTATTGCCTTTCTTCTTTACATGCCAGATGGAACCATAGATTCCTCTGCTGCATTTCATTTTCGTTCTTTGAGGCCGCGATAAACTTGTCTGCAGCTGCCTGGTACTTCTGGGTGACGTAGTCCAATATATCTTAAAGTCTTTTCTCTCAGTTCTGTTTCAAATGGTATTCCCATTGGGAATTTTCTCATCTCATCATAAGTTCCTCTTCAATAAACCAGCCCTTTCCTTTCTGGTCCCTTCCTTGGATAGGTTATCCTTACTTTCACTAGGAACTCACATATCAGCTTTTGCTTATTCCCAAAGGGTTCCCAAATTTGACTTCCCTTACGTCTGACTCTTCCAGAGTCAGACATTATTCTGAGTCAAGTGTTGCTGGTTCGTCATTGCTTCTCATTCTTGTGAGTTCCTTGACAGGTTCATTCAAAATGTTTCTTGTTTCCACTTCCAATAGTTTAGCTCTCTAAATATCTGTACCTCCATGTGCGTCTCTGTTCACCCAGTCTATGTTTCCATGGTTGCAGTATCTCATAATTTAAAGTCTAAATCCATTCCTGCAGGGGATCAAAGCTGCTCTATTATATTAAGTGTTTCCATGCTGCTTCTATCAAACTCCTGTCTGGGTCTTCTATCATTTAATGGAGGGGGTTATAAATTATTGATACAAGTATCGTAGGTCCTCCCAAGGGCATATTACGTGTTATGTAGTCTGAATTCTTCACAGACCGAGACATCCATCTCTTCAAAACTCCAGTCCATCCTTATCAGCAGGGCTTTTCTTACTTCCTTCCTTCTCTTTTCTTATAATATATTAGTCCTGCATAACCACTGCATTTGTTATTATGCCTGACAATTTCGTTTATGAGAGTGCCACTGCATCTGGGTTTTCTTCATGTGACCTTTCCTCAAGTATGCTTGATTTACTTGTAATGCCTTTATTGTTTGAGAACATTACCTTGAAGCTCACTTTCCTATGTCTATTATCATTTACTCTCCCCACTAGTGTAGGAAGCTGTTCCATGGGCTGGTTTATTGTTCTGGCGTGTAGTAAACAGGGAGGAGGATGATGGGGATCTCTCGTCTTGCCTAGGCCTACTTTGAGCAGGAAACAGTCCAAGACATATGTAGGCATGGGATGCTTTGAGTGAGGTGGGGCAGAGAGGGTTAAGGTGGCAGGGTGGACATTTTAAGGTGGATACCGGGGGCTTAGAGGTCGGAGTGGGGTATGATGGAGTTGTGGGGGGGGTGTGGCAGTTCTCTCTATTGTTTCTGAATTGATGGTTATGGATTCCCCATTCTCTTCTAGGATTGTTGAGTTGGGGAACTGTGGTTCCCTGTTCCTTTCCCTTTCACTGCACCTCCTCCTTGCATTTGCTGCCTGGATTTTCTTGTACCTCGTCATGTCTCTCTGAAGGAATACCATTTTGTATCCCATTACATTTTGCAATTTGCTTTTCATTACTAGAATTTCCTCTCTTAGGACTCAATCATGAATACGAACTTCATCATTCAATTTCTGTCCATGTTGTATCATCTAAGCCTGTAAGCCTTTGTTAGGCATTGTTCAGCCTGTTGCATTTGTACCCCCTTCAGGATCTCTGTCTCTGCACATCTGGGCTTAGCTTTTCAGTTTTCCTCAGTGGAACCTTCTTTTTCCTTAATGCCTGCTACAAGTACAGCTCTTTTCCTTTACAGGTGATTAATCACCTTACAACGTTTGTGAAGTGGCTACTTTCATGGCAACTTATAATTATTATGGACATGGATTCTGGGCTTTTTTTTAGGATTTCTGTATTTGTTACTTCTACTGTAGAAGTACAATCCCCTGTTATATTTCATGCTACTTGCAGGTTGATTGTCTGGGTCTGAACCTGAGTATGGTTCTTTTTGTGTCATTTTATTTCCTTCTCTCCTGCTCTTGGTTCACCGTGTAGGCTGCTTATGGGTGTCTTCATGTCTTTCAGTTCATTACTGATACCCTTATTTACATGAGAGATCATCTCAAAGGATGACTCAACCTGTCCCTCCCATCTGCTTGTGTTCTGTTGTCCTACTTCCGTAATTGATCCCTCTTCTACTACTTTAGTTACGGTTAGACTAACAGGGTCGGGGTCAGAGAGAAAGAGTGTGAGAGTTTGGGAGTGAGGGCTGGTAACCAGCAGTATGGTTGTGAGGGGGGTGATAACCAGCAGTATGGTTGTGAGGGGGGTGGTAACCAGCAGTATGGTTGTGAGGGGGGTGGTAACCAGCAGTATGGTTGTGAGGGGGGTGATAACCAGCAGTATGGTTGTGAGGGGGGTGGTAACCAACATTATGGGTCTGTATTCTATGGCTCTAGTTTGTGGTACGTGACAATATCATTGAGTTGTCCACGAGGAAGAGAGCTAGCTAAGCAAGTGTACCCTCTACCATAGTCCTGTTTGGAGTGTCCAAACCTGTATTCTGATAGATCCTCTCCCAACACTTACCACATGAAGGCCAGGATAGATCCTCTCCCCACACTCACTTGGAAGCTAGACGTAGATATGTAAGAATACTTAGCAAGAGGGTAAATATAAAAATGTTGTGGATTCCTTCTCACATTGGCATGCAGGAACATGACAAAGTTGACGCCCTTGCTAAGGCTGCAGTAAATAAAGACAGTATTGAATGGAATCTTGAGTTATCAAATAGGTCCCTTAAAAGTGTCATTAGACAGAACTCCTGGATGGATTTGAAGAAAGTAGAACAGTGCAAACTGGAACTAGCAGGTCCATTGTTCATCACAATGAAATGTGTGAAGTAAAACATGTGTATGGGGCAAGTAACAAAGTCAGTAGACTAACAGATGTTCTCACAGCTCGTATATGACTTGGCTACAAGTATCTCTGGCAGTTCGGCTTGTATAGGGATCTAGATGAAGTAAAGTGTAAAGTGTGTGGACATAGGCAGGGACACACACTCGAACACTCTATCTTGGATTGTTGTAAAATTGAGCCTTTTAGAGATAAATCTAAGCTCACTCTGTATGATATGGCAACCTATCTTATTACCATGGATAAATTACCTGAAATCCTTGCACTGTACCCACATTTTGCTTCCAGTAGATGAACGACATATGAGATTCAGAAACAAGTAGTGTATTGTGAGGACTAATAATAAACAGAAGCTCTCCTATGACTCTGTAATATCCCCATTGGCCAAACTATTATGTATTAACGACAAGACCTACCATTAATGTATGATGACTTACTGTAAATATGTAGCTCTTGTAATAGCACTTTCTCTGTAACTAGCTGACATTGTATCTATAAAGTGTGAAGGATTGAAGAAATTGTTTATGTAATAATCTAAGATGAGGTCTGATAAAGACCTTTTGTGCCCTCTGTAATGCTTTTGCGCTACCGCTCACAAGATGAGTATGGGGTGCACAATAAACTAGCCGCCTTCGGCGGCAACAATCAAATCATCCCACACTCACCCCATGGAAGGCGAGGATGCATCGGTCGAAGTTGTATATGTAGGGAGCGTCTCTGGGGGCGTACCAGACCGCGTACCCGGGCTGGATGGGGCGTCTGGCCACGTAGAGCGGCGACCAGCCGTCGTCTCTCGTGTAGTTCTCGGCTACCAGAAGCTGCAGCTTGAGTCCCTCGTAGACGTAGGCCTCGCTGGGACATGATTACCACAGGTGAATATATATTAGAATATGGAAAACTATCCTTAAGAAACAGTTAATTGGAGGTGGGAAACATTAACTGGAATAATGAAAAGTCAATCGATAAATGTTAGTTAATGTATAAGGGGGTCAAGTTAATGAGAGGAGAGATAAGCTGATCAGAGGGCAACTGATCGTAGGGATTGTGATGGGTATTCAGAGCTTTCTGTTGTGATTTTATGGCAAAATAATTGAATATAAGTGTAATATTGGATTGAAATATACTGATATAAAACATTGTACTTGAACCAACCAACTGATGTTACCAGAACTACCATGAAATTATATAACCAACCAACTGTGGTTACAAGAACTGAATAGGGTTATAAAACTCTTCAGTTTCTTTACTAGTGTCCCCCCTCCCCCTACCTCAGTGGGAGGTTTCTTGACATAGTGAGGGCGGGGAAGCTCTTGTGCGCCGTTCACGGTTAGGTGGAGGTTGCTCCTGCCTGCTGTGACGGCGCACAAGTCAAATCCTCCCTTATGTGTTAGTCTTGCCTGGAGATCCGTGCATTCCCTGGTGCCACTTCATCTGAGAGTTGAACCTACCCAGACGCTGAGGCTCCATCAACACACTTCTTTGATCGAGGGGACGGGGTTAAAACAAGAGGTTCAGTGTGGCCCACCTGCATCAATCACCTCATCTGGGTAGCCCCACTGTGGGCACTCTGTGGTTGGTATTAGTATCGGTCCCTGAGATAGCATCCAGCGCTTCATTGGTGACCCGCGTATCGTAAACTGTTCTGGTTACCTCTGAGGTAGCTTGCCTATGTACTTGTACCTTCCTTCGTGGTGGGTGGGGAGGTTGGGCTGCAAAGCCTTTCTCTGTCTTTGTTCGTATGTTTAATTCAAACCATATTTCCTCTTCTCAGACTCGTGGAGTGGGTGACCAGGCCCTTGAGATGTACCCTGTTGGAAGATCAGGCTCCGAATCTCTGGTTGTGGTGGGCCAAGACAAGGCTTTGTATTTTATTACCCCTCTAGATAAGTTTCCAACCCCTGCCTCTTCCTCGACAGGGTCGACCTTAGAGTCCCTGGTTGTGTCTACTACAACACCTGGAGTGTCTCAGACCTTAATGATTACTACGGCATCTATTGCCCCTAGCCTTCTTGGAAGTCCAAGACCTTCACCGTACACAAAACGTACTCTCCTTCAGGTGTGTATGTTTCCCGCACCGACAACTACATATCACGACCTGCTATCTGTTGACAATTCTCGCCCTGTTGACAATTCTCGCCCTGTCGACTTTTACACTCACAAACACTTCATTGACTGTGTGGAGTTCAGTTTACGCTCACCCGGACTGGCTCCTGCATCTTCCAAGCCCTCTCTGCGGAGGCGGCAACTCGCCTAGCTTTACGCCTATGAGTTTTCCTTATGAACTAGGGAAGGTGGTGATGGAGAAGGAAGGTGGTGAAGGAGAAGGAAGGTGTTGATGGAGAGGGAAGATGGTGAAGGATAGGGATGGTGGTGAAAGAGAGGGAAGGTATTGAAGGTGAGGGAAGGTTGTGAAGGAGAAAGAAGGTGGTGATGGAGAGGGAAGATGGTGAAGGAGAAGGAAGGTGGTGATGGAGAGGGATGATGGTGAAGAAGAGGGAAAGTGGTGATGGAGAAGGATGATGGTGAAGGAGAGAGAAGATGGTGATGGAGAGGGAAGGTGATGAAGGGGAGGAAAGGTGATGTAGGGGAGGGATGGTGGTGATGGAGAGGGATGGTGGTGATGGAGAAGGAAAGTGGTGATTGTGAGGGAAGATAGTGAAGAAGATGGAAGGTGGTGAAGGAGAAGGAAGGTGATGATGGAGAGGGAAGGTGGTATTGGAAATTAACCAACATTTCATTACCATTATGTGCTAGGCATAATATATACTAATCTTACTAATCTGTAGAATTAACAGAAATTAATATTCTCCTATCTGCGCGGGCTCACCATAGCCCGTGTTACTTGGAAATTTTTGTTCCGAGTAGCAGATCTTATACAACAACAATCGTATCTGCGCTTCAATTGCCAAATACTTCCTATTTAGTATGGCGGTATTGTGTCAGATAATACTCAGCAGAGGTATAAATATTGTCAACATGCCAGAGAATTTAATAATATTCTCGCCATTTGTCAGTATTCTCTACAAGAATTAATACCTGACAATTTAACAACTAGTGATCTAATAACAACGATTTATCAAAAGGATCACTATATAACAGTTAATCTGTTATCTTAAGCTTACATGGAGGAAGCAGAAGATTCTCTCCATTTCTTGTTTAATAAGAACTCTGTTCATATTAATTATTATTTAACGAGAATCTAAATAATATATAACTCCCTATAATTGCAACCCTATTCTCATTAACTTAATAAGTAGAGCAATTACAAGGAAAAGAATTTTCCGTTTCTACTGAAATATGTTTGTGCGTGCGCGGCGAGATGGGTTGAGGGAGGAGGAGGTAAGCTTTCTACAAGACACCGCGACGGGACGGCCACAAGTACAGAGAGACAGGTAACGTTTTCGCAAGGTACGCGATCGGCCATTGCTATTACTCGGCCCCGGAGTGCATAATTACCCCATTAGCGATCCAAGGATTGCATCGGCTGACAACAATTATGTTAAGTGGTTTTGTTTTCATTGTTCTGAGCTCACAACATGTAAACTTTACCCTTAGTTCGTCATTACACCACGCTCCCTCCTCTAAAAACAAGTACGTTCCCAGGAACCTAATTTACGCTTCCTATTAATTCATAGTGACATAATCTACTATGTGTAAACAATTTTTACACTATTGGGTTTCCAGCATGTGTTGAAGCAGCCGGAGGTGAGACAAATTCCCACACCACACTGGCGGGTCACGTGTTCCAGCAGGTTCTAGATGACGCTATCGCCCAACCACGCTACCTTTCACTGTCACAACTAAGCAGCTGATCTTTCTTTCATTTATCGATTAACTTCTTATAAATTGTTGAGATTTAATCATATCTCGAATTTATATTTCATTTACGTGAGCTAGGAATTTAATCATATTTCTTATAGCCTCATAAACTTTTAGATAGGAACAATTTTCTTGTCTAACATTTATTTCTATATGATCTTGTCATTAACCAAATTATTGAATACTTATACAAATTATATTTCTTAGTAAATTTTACTAACCACTTTCGAGGAAGAACCAGCCTCGATTAAGTGTACTAGGAGTAAATCAGCTTCTAGTATTAACCCCCAATTGTGAAGTTTGGGAATGTTCAACTCTTGAATAATAATTAATCTTACAGTCCATGTATGTCCAACAAATAATTCTGGATGATTATATTATCCACAGGCTCTGGTATCTCAGTCCATTTTATTACACTAGTTATCTGTTTCCCTTTTCAGTAAAAATAGGGTGGTCCTTCGATTAATTCGATTCAATCAATTAAATGTCATTATATGAAGGATTAGCTTTCCTTCACGACACAAATTTGGTCCTTCAAACCGGATACATACTATTTAATTATTACTAATCACATTGTGTAGTAACCTAGGTTAAACATATTTCCTTATCTGTGGTTGGCAGCAGTGTACCACATATGTTAGCCTAACCCACACCAATTTATAATATATGCTGACTATACCTCATGGATAAGGTAGCACTAGTTGGACACAATCCGTTTCCCACAACACTCAGACCTATACCTCACACTGAGGTAAGAATCTTCAGGTCACCAGGAGCAACAGCTCACAATTTCTACAATAACTCTACATTAACACCTGCGTTAGATTGGCCTCACCATCTAACAATAATATACTTAGGTGGTAACGACATCCATTCTACTAGACACCCAGCTGAAGTAATTAATCACCTTAAAACAATAATTTCCTCATTTAAATTTGTTAGCAGTTCAGTAGTGTTCACATTAGTGGAACCTCGCCAACTAAGTAATGCTAGTCGTTAGGGAGTGAGTCCAGAATATTATCAAAGAGCTGCTAAATATTTTAACATTCGGCTGAGGAAAAGAGTACGATTGGATGCCACTTAAATACAATTTACAGCCTGACCATACAGGCAAAACCTGGCAAGAGATGGTGTACACCTGCCAGGAGAGTCTAGGTCACATGTAGTTCACAAGTTGGTCAACACAATCAACCATCATAAAAGGTTGTGGCTAGCAAGCCAAAATTAGCTATATATATATATTTTATAATTTTCACTTGTGTGTGCAAATACACATTTATATATAAAAAAACACAGCACATTATACTTACATTACTGCACCATTAATTAATTTTATGCCAACCTTTATTAAGTAGGAATTTAGGCTGTGACTGTGCTGAGTTTTGCACAAATGCAGACTAAATAACTTAGTAGTTTCTTTAGTAGAAATTATTTCAACTAGTCTTGAACTAGTCAGTAGTGTACATTACATTATTCATTATTGTGCTGACCCTAAGACAGGGTGGGATTTAAGTCCATTATATTTACTATTATGCTGACTCTGATTAGGGTGGGATATATGTATAAATCATATATTGTGTATTCACTATTTTTGTGTATTTTTTTAGTGCTGCTGAATGCTCACTATTCCATCGAATGGTGATAATGAAGAGCTAGCTAGACGAAATTCAAATAGTGACATTCAAGTATCACTCAAATTCTAGCTACTTGTTGTTAGTTAGGTAATTTAACCTCAATGAGGTAGAGTGCAATTTAGCCACAAAAATTTAGGCTATCTTCAATTCATTTGCCAACCAATGAGCAAGTACCCAAGCTACTTTAGCAACACTTATTCAAGTCCTATAAAACTTGAACTTAAAGCCACCGTGGATACTCCTGAAAAATAAAGGAGATCCTATATTGGCCTTAAAGGTCATCTAACAAGATTGATTTATAAGTCTGAAGCATTATCTAAAGCAACTTCCATTGATTACAATCAATTAGAAATTTCACTGAGAGTAGCTGATCTCAAATTTGATCAAGTCAGATCTACAATCAAGTCTTATATTGACATTAAATACAGCAGAAGCTGAGCCTGATGAAATAGATCAAGCTATAGCTGAAACATTTCAATATGAAGATGATATCCAAGACAAGTTTAATGTTCTACTTAATATAGTAAGTCAACATAAATTAAATGCAAATACTACTGAGTCTCAATCCAGTGTACAGCTACCTGAGGCTCGTTTACTTACTTTAGACTTGCCTACATTTTCAGGACTGAATGAAGAAAACTGAGACACACTTTGGACTTCATTTGAAGTCCATATACATGCAAAACCTTCTATTGATAAGGTTTCTAAATTTTCTTACCTACACAGCCTTCTCAAAGGGGAGGCTAAAAAGGTCATAAATAACTTACCTCTCACTAAGAGTAATTATGAGGAAGCTATCAAACTGTTAAATTTGAATTATTGCAACAAAGAGTTAGGTATAGCTAACCTGTATTATCAATTAATAGATCTAAATGCATCAAGTAACAGACCAGACTCACTCCAGAGCTTTAGGTTAGAAGTAGAGTCACTAGTGAAAGCTTTAGGTAGTAAAGTTAATGTACCAGCTTCCGAATGGTCTATTAAGTTGATTTTACAGAGGAAATTACCTCGGAACATTTTAGCAGAAATCTGCTCTCACTACAAAACCGAGTCTCCCACTCTCGAACAAATATTTGAGGGGGTTAAGAATCACGGTTAACAGGTTGAAAACTCATGAAAAAATTAAACCTGAGTCTAAGCAACCTAATACTGATAATTCAGTTAAATCAAAACCGACTTTGAATAAGTCTAGTAAATTTAAACCTAGGACTGCTCCTTCCACTGGAAAGAGGAGTGGTAACATAGGTATTTATTCTGTATCTCCTTCTGAGACTGTAATTGATGTGTCTACCAAGAAGACAAACTCAGCAAGAGAAAGTGTCTGTTCTGTGAACAAGAGCATGTCACTTATAAATGTAATGTTTATCCTAACTTTAATTCTAGGATTAAATGCCTGCAAGAATTTACAATCTACATAAGACAGATAAATGCCTTATGTAGAAAGGCATCATTTCAATCGGAATCTACAACACTTCGGGAGGATTCTACGAATTCTTCCACAGTTCAATACTGCAAAGTACACCTATAAATTAATGTACTTGCCCCTGAGTCTGGCAACAATACTACTCTGCCTACAGCGCAACTTAAATTAATTAATAAGAAGTCTAGAGTCAATACTAGAGGTCTTTTTGACCAAGTCTTATATTCAGAAGACCTTCATCACACAAAACTTTGTTGAACAGCTGAAATTAAAAATCAACTATCAAATCAACTATCAATCAAAACTATCAACCAAGTGAAACTAAACATCTCTGGTTTCTTGGCAAATAGTGGACCTCGTGATTACCAAGTAGTCAAGTTACTGGTACGACTCGGATCTTCTACCAACTCAATACAAGCTGTAGTAGAGAATAAGCTTCTTTCAGACCTGCAGGTCACAGGGCTTGATCACACTGTAAAATATCTCAGACGTAACTGCATGAGGCTAGCGGATTACAAAACCAGCGCTGAATGTAATGAAACGCCATTTTCTGGGTGAGTCCCGGAGGCTCCCTGAAGCTATCCATGGCTGATATGGATACCCTAACTATTTTGCATCGGTCAATGTGGGTAGAGTTCTAGCCTACTAGGGGCAACGACCCAGAACCTGGCCCTCTCACAGAGGCACGGGGGAGCAATGGCCAATAGAAAGGCACATGTGATTTGGAGCATTCTGTATCTGCCATCGACCGGGACAGGCACCCAGAAAGGTAAGCACCACAAAACAAACCCCTATTCTGGTTAACAACGAAAATTGACAAACCAGTGGGCAGAATTCCCAAAAAGAAAAACGAGCAAACAAGCATGACATCACATGAGCCGCGACTCATGTCTGCGCAGCTCCTCCCTCCCCAGGAGGGAGAAGGAGGAGCCCCAGACCTCCGAACTGGTGATCCTCGCCCCAGTTTACAGGCTGGATATCAAAAACCGCGAAAAACCGCTGACTGGACGGCGGGAGGGATGCATGGGAGCCTCCGGGACTCACCCAGAAAATGGCATTTCATTACATTCAACGCTGGTTTTCTGGGGGGAGCCCTTACGGCTCCCTGGACCTACCTCACCAAAGACTACCAAAGAAAACCAAGGGGACTTACCCGGGAGGCGGTCGGCGCTTCACTCCTCAATGCGAAGACGAGAAAACGGGCTGCATTCGCCGACCTAAAGCAACACAGGTCCGACTGGGCCCAGAAACGTTCACAAAGTAGCATGCAGATAGGACCCCTGTTCGACCGCCAAAATCCCCCAAAAGCCCGAGTGTCAGCCCAAGACATATTACGGAAGACCGCAGCAAGTGCAGCAAACTTACGAACGTCATGGGCACGGGAATAGACCGCAGGCTGGCTGGATTTAATAACCCTGCGGACGAGCTGAGAGACCCGAACCTGCGAACCGGGAAGAAGGGAAACCGGATCAACCCAAAGCGCGTCCCCGGACACAGAAGCCGTGGCATGCAGATAACGGCGAAGGGCCGCACCCGGACACAACACATGGTGAACCCCTGGCCTGACAAACCAAGCATCCACAACCCAAGGACCCCTCCAGAAAGCAGCAGTCTCATTCTTCGCCAGAAAAGAGAGAGACGGCTGCAGACAAACCTACCGAAGACCACGACCAAAGGAACAAAAACCTCTGCGCCGGAAAAGAGCATGAAGCTCTACCACATGACCCCCAGAGGCTAATGCCAACAGAAAAAGAGCCTTAGGAAAAATCTTGAACCGAAGGAGCCACAACACACCGAGGAGAAGAAGAAAGATAGGAGAGCACTCTGCCCAAGGACCAGGACGGCTCAGGCGGCACATGAGCAGGCCGGAGGTGAAACAACGCCCTAGACAGCTTGCAAAACGGCGAGAAGTAACATCAATACCGAAAGCAAGCTGCAGCGGCTCCGCCAGCGCCGCATGATACGAGGCGACAGTATTAGGCATCAGAAGACGGTCCTGAAACAACCAAGAGAGAAAAGACAACACCACCCAAACCGAAAGCGAGGAACAACAACGAAGGGTCAAAAAGAACCGGAAGGACCGCCAGGAAACTTCATACTGCCGCCGAGAGGAAACTCGCAGGTGAGAAACCAACAAGGAAGCCACCTGCTCACCATAAAGATGGTGATAAACACGAGTCAAAAACACGAAAATCGAAAACACAAGGAGAAGAGCGAACCAGTCACGTTCCGGACCGGCCCGATCTCCTGAAAGAGGCGGAGTCACGGAAAAACGTCCGGGTTCGAACACCGGGCAAGCAGTGCCTGAAACCACGGCTGGGCCGGCCACGACAGGGCCAAGAGGACCACTCGACCCTGGTAAGTCTCCAAGCGAGCCATGACCTGGACCAGCAGCTGAACCGGGGAAAAGAGGTACAGGAACCCGCCACCTCGACCAGTCCTGCCGAAAAGCGTCGACCCCAACGGCCTCGCAGTCGGGGAAGGGCGCCACATAAACTGGAAGACGCCTTGACAACACTGACATGAAGAGGTCCATCTCTGGGCGCCTGAACGTTCAGCAGAGCCAACTGAAGGAGATGGCGTCGACCGTCCATTCTGTGGACATGGGAACGAAACTGGACAGGCCATCCTCCAGGACGTTGGACACTCCACGGACGTGAACCGCCAGGAAAGCCAAACCCTGAGAACTCAGCAGATGAGTCACCCGAAGCGACCAACCCTAAAGAGCCAAGGACCGCATCGAACCCCCCTCGGTTCAGGCAATGAATCACCGGGGAGCAGTCCGAATGGAGCCGGATCGTCGATCCGCGGGCAACCCAAACTCTCCAAAGTGCAAACCACACCGCTGCGAACTCCCGCACCGTGCTGTGGACCCGACGGAAGGATGGACCTCACCGCCCCTGGCCGGCCTGGTGAGCACTGGTCACAAAACCCCAGCCAAGAGACGACGCATCAGCCAAGGCACTGAACCCTGAAAAACCCAAAGAGGAAGCCGGCGACCCAGCAGCCGACACAAAGCCCCCGGGGTCGGACCCAGCGATTGCGAGAGAGGCAGAAGGAACATCCCCCAAAG
The DNA here is from genome assembly GCF_040958095.1 of Procambarus clarkii. Classification (NCBI taxonomy): domain Eukaryota; kingdom Metazoa; phylum Arthropoda; class Malacostraca; order Decapoda; family Cambaridae; genus Procambarus; species Procambarus clarkii. The sequence goes on along the minus strand of NC_091199.1, from coordinate 18,742,953 downwards.
GAATCAGAGCAGCCGATGAAGCCAAACCCGATCAGGCAGGTAGACAAACATCGCGAAGTTCAGGCTCCCGCACAAACCCTCAAGCAACTGCCAGGTGACCCGGGAGCCCCCCAAAAACAGACACAGGCGAGACTGCAGCCGAAGGAGAGACTCCAGAGAAAGAGACAAGGAAGCGGTTCTAGAGTCCCACACAAGACCCAGCCAGGACCGAACCTGGGAGGGCACCAGACGGGATTTCCGCCAGTTCACCAGGAACCCAAACCCGGCGAGCAGGGAAAGCACCAAATCCCTGGCGAGCAGAAACACGGACCGACTGGGAGCCCAAACCAGCCAGTCGTCGAGGTAAGCCAACCCCGAACACCTAACAGATGCAGACAGGCCACCACAACCTGGGCAAGGCGTGTGAGCACGCGAGGTGCCAGGTTCAACCCGAAAGGGAGACAATGAAAGCGGTAGCACTGACGCCCCACAACAAAACCGAGCCAGTCCCAGAGCCCCACATGAATAGGGACATGCCAATACGCGTCCTTAAGGTCCAGGGACATCATCCAAGCCCCCGGCTCCAACAGAAGCCGGACCTGGGACAGAGTGGTCATCCAAAACGAGGGGCAAGAAACCCAAGGGTTCAGACGGGACAAGTCCAGAATGAACCGCAGATCCGCACAGTCCCGTTTCGGAACTGGAAACTGGCGGGAAACCCACCTGAGGGACGGTGTCGTTTCGACCACGCCCAAGCATACCCCTCCAAGATGACCTGACGGAACGCAGGAGAGGAATCCTGCCCCATCAGCCCTGAACCCCCTGTAGGAGGAGGAGCCACCCAACGCCACTGCAGGCCGCGAGAAACGACCCAAGAAGTCCCCAAATCGTGAGACCAGGCGTGAGCGAACAGAGTCAGCCTCCCCCCCATTACCCAGTCAATGGGGCGAACCGCGAAAGGGCCGCTGCCCCTCACGAGAACCCGACCTGTGCACAGAGCGAACACCGCGCTGATCAGGCACAGGCAGCACCGGCACTGAACCCGACAACTGTGGTCCACCCCGACTAACGGAACTGCGAGCTCTGGTACGACCCCCACCGGGAAGGAACACCCCGGTTTCCCCGGAGCACCACCAACTCAGACATAGGGCGGCAAGATGAAGAAGTCGCCTCAATATAATGCTCAACCGCAGAAGCCTCAACAAGCAGAGGACAAAAGGGAGAAGACAACCTAAGAACCAGGGCCCAAGCGGATTCCAAAGATGAAGCAAGCACCGCCTGACGACACGCAAAAAGCGCAGCGAAAAACCGCAGCAACGCCTCCCGCAGGATCGGCGCAAAGAGCTTCAACATGGCAGACGACGCCCGAGCAGCCAAGGCCGAGGCGTCAGACTCAGGAACGGCCCCAAGCACCTCAACATCCTCCACAAGCCTATCCGAAGACAGCTCCAGGAGGGAAAAGAATCACAGGACCGAAGCCAAAAAGGCACGAGCGCACAAATCCTTCGCCACCAGAGCAGCCGACAGGGATGGAACCTGGACATGAAGCTGCACCGCGCCAACATCCCGCAGAACAGCAAGAGCGAAAAGACACTCATTAAGGTGCTCAAAATCGACCCCCAGGTAAACCTGGACTACCGTCAACGCCTCACGCCACTCAAACGTGCGGGTCTGACAGAACGAGTTCCAAGCAGTCAGCGAAAACAAGGGGCAGTCTGCAAGCCAGGACGACCCCAGAACCTCATAACGCACCCAGTAATTGCACGGCGATCCAAACCTGAATGAAGACGGATCCATTATGGAGTCATACTCTGGGTCATACAGGAGGTAAGCCGCAAATGCCGACCGCACCTCAGGCAGAGAGATACGGGTAGCAGAAAACCTCTGGAACGACGGAACCGAAGAATCCACAGGGACACGGAACCGAACCCGGGGAGGAGCAGAACTCAAATCCAAATCGTACACAGAGGGGGGAAAGGAAAACACTACTCCTTGCAACAGTAAGCCCCGCACAGAAGGACAGAAAATCCAGGCTGGGTCCAATGGAGCCCAAGGCCCCCAAGTCAGCTCCTCCCCAACCCCAGGAGCCTCTACACCATGCCCCGGGGCCGAACCAACCTACGAAGCCCCGTCCTCACAAGAAAAAGCCGGGGCAGCCAAAAGAGCCAGAAGAGAAGGGGCCCACTGGTCAGACCCTGGAGCATTGGCTGGAGGAACAGACTCGAATGCCTCCGTAGCCACCCTGGACAGGGCAACCCCTAAAACTGCCCGAGTCTCAGAGACCTCTAAACCCCACCCCGACCCCGAAGCCTTCAGACGCTTAGGGGCCGGAAGCAGGGGGGGGGGGGGACAGAATGAACCACTGAAGGGGAAGAACAAGGAGGCGCAGACGGAACCAAGGCTGAAGCGACCAACACCCCCAAGTCCGGGTCCCTATACATAAAGCGGGGCAGCTTCGGGGCATCCGGGAAGCGACAACCCAAGCTCGTTGCAACAACCTAAACCTACCTTGCAATGCACGAGCTGCCTGCACCCAAAGTAAATCATCAGCAGACTGGGTGAATTGAGTCACGAACAAGCAACACAGCTCGCAGGACTCAGGGTCAAATGTGTCACCGACCCAACAGGCAGCATGACGGAGGCAAAATCAATGAGAGTCACCTTGAGACAAGGGGACAGAGCAACCCTCAAACTCGCACACAGCGAGAGGGGACGCAAGGGTCTCCTCCATCGGACCCGAAAGCCCCCGCAGGGTTTCCCAGGGCCCATAGACTGGGTCTGCTAAGGGTTATCCCAGGCAGGGCACTGCTAACCAGCGCCCCAAACTACCAAACAAACTGCTAAAAGCTGAACCCACAGGATGTGTCCACTCGCTAGGGCGAAGCAGGGGGTGCCACCACACAAACGACACTAATATAAGGGGAATGGAAAAACACAAGGCAGACCAAGACAAGGAAGGCAAACAAAAAGAAAAGAAAAACCACCCAAGTAGACAATGTACCCAGTGGGAACAGAGCCGGCCGGTATTATAGGTGAAAACTAGCTATGCAGTACCCTGCGCCCCACCAGGGCTATAACTACCACTAACCCCAAGGTAAACAAGGGAGGAAAACCCCAAACACTCGAGGCGGCCAAACGCCAAGCAGCGAAAAGCCAACAGAGGTAGACCCAAGGCGACTTGTGGAAGACAACCCCCAAGCCCCAAGGGCGGTACTTACAGGGCACTGAGGGAAGGTGACCCTAAGCACATGCAGCCTGAGTACCTGAAAATACTTCTCCCAGCTCACACGACCACCATAAGAGCGGCGCTGAAAACAAGTCACAGCACTGAGACAAGACTGGAGCCACACGACCATGCACGATCCCATCAGACGAGGAACTGGAGGATCGCCGGCTCGGGGGTTTGGGGCTCCCCCTTCCCCCTCCTGGGGAGGAAGGGATCTGTGCAGACATGCGGCGCGGCTCGTGTGACGTCATGCTTGTTTGCTCGTTTTTCTTTGGGGAGTTCTGTCCACTCATTTGTCAATTTCTGTTGTTAACCAGAATAGGGGTTTGTTTTGTGGCACTTACCTTTCTGGGTGCCTGTCCCGGTCGATGGCAGATATAGAATGCTCCAAGTCACATGTGCATTTCTATGGGCCATTGCTCCCCATGCCTCTGTGAGAGGGCCAGGTTCTGGCTCGTGGTCCTTGGTAGGCTAGAACTCCACCCACATCGACTGATGCAAAATAGTTAGAGTATCCATATCAGCCATGGATAGCTCCAGGGAGCCGTAGGGGCTCCTTCCAGAAAATAAATTTTGACGCCTCACAGACGTTGGTATCCTTATTGGAGCCGACTATTATTACAGATTTATTACAGGATGCACCCGACAACTTGGAATGAATTTGTTGTCATCTGCTGTAGGCAAATTGCTGACTGGACCGGTGCTTTTCCAACAAAAATCTGTCAATTACCAAACAATTCAATAGTGGCGTGACTAGGCTTGGAAAAGTCACCCATACATATCAGAGACATATCTGAAGATAATGAGTCTGATCCATCTGTATTTAAATTATGGGATCTAGACTCTTTAGGTATTGTCCCTTGATAAACAAACTCCTGATGATACATGGACTTACCAGCAATATCTGGACACAGTTGTCTATAAAGACAAACAATACTGGGTGAGACTCCCATGGAAGTTGAATCATCCACAACTTCCAGTTAATTATATCATGGCAGCCTCTCAATTAAAGTCTTAATTAATATGGCTGCAGAAACAGACTGATAAATTAACCATGTATCACCAATTAATCCAATAACAACTCGACAGTAAATTTATTGAAGTTGTTGATAATGATGACCATAAAACAAGTCACTATTTACCCCATAACGCTGTAATGAAAGATTCAGTGACGACACCAATACGAATAGTCTTCAACTGCAGTGCCAAAGTAAAGGCAAACAGCGTGTCCTTGAATGAGTGTCTCCAAATGGGACCTAGCCTAACACAAAGGCTACACGACGTATTATTACGATTCAGTACTGGTATTTTCGCTTATACTGCAGATATCAGTAAAGCTTTCCTTAGAGTAGGCTTACAAGAAAAGGATCGTGAATATACCAAATTTCTCTGGATCAAGGATCCACTGGATCCTAACAGTGCCATCATTACCTACAGGTTTGCCTCTGTGCTATTCGGGGCGACCTCTTCACCGTTTCTATTTCAAGCAACGTTACATACACATTTGAAGAAGTCGAATACCCCTTACAAAGCCGAAATTAGTGGCAACTTGAATGTAGACAACTTCCAGGGAACAACTAATGACAAAATTAAATTGGTAGAAATTTATCATGAGTCTAATCGTGAGTTGCTCAGAGCCAATGTGCCACTGCAATCATGGGCCTCAAACAACAAACAATTAAACCAGATAATCGAGAAAGAATTTCAAGATTATCAGGTACCTAATCAATTAAAAGTTCTGGGCATGGAATGGAACACAGTTACCGACGAGATGAATGTCAGGTCAGTACAAACAAATAATTCACCCCTCACCATGAGAAAATTGCTTTCGTATGTCAGTCAACCATTTGACCCTTTTAGCTTACTGAGCCCTATTTTAATAAAGGGCAAACTCCTCGTGCAAGAATGCTGGCAGAAAAATATGGGATGGGATGATCAGTTGCCAATTAAGTTGCAAGATAAATGGCAAACACTCACAACGGATCTCAATCAATTAGGTGTGTTGAAATTTCCTCGTAATACTTTAGGACAAAACTTACCCACCAATTTGCACGTTTTTTGCGATGCCTCTGTTAAAGCGTACGGCGCTGCAGCTTACTTAGTCAATAATACACAATCATTTTTATTCACATCGAAAGCAAGAGTTGCTCCAATCAAGAGATCTTTACCTCAAATGGAGTTGACTGCATTGCTAGTGGGAGTAAGATTGGCTCATTGCCTAACCAAGACTCTCAATAATATTCGTTTTGGTGAGATCGTAGTGTGGTCAGACAATGAGGCAGTCTTACAATGGGTAAGAAACAATAACAACAAAACTCCCTATGTCAGCAATCGTGTTAGGGAAATACATGAATTATCTGCTGGATATAAACTTAGACATGTTCCTACCAAGGACAATCCAGCCGATTACATTTCAAGAGGTTTATCATTAAAACAGCTGATCAAGTCTCAGATGTGGTTTAATGGACTTTCATGGCTTGTTAGTGGGCAGTGGCCCAAACAGAAGTCGCAAGTCATAGTGACCAATATCACTACACCCATGACAGACCCAGAACCTCATCAGATCTTAGCTATTAACCCTCATAATTATTCCAACTTGAGTAAGTTACTAAGAGTAACAGCACATGCATTTAATTTTCTTGATAAGATAGGAATTAGGCATAGATTTCCCAGTACTATCCTCTACTGGATCAAACGTGCACAACAGGAGACATATGGAGTGAATATGAAAATCTTCCAGACAAAATAACTAAGTCTCTAGGCATCTGGTATGATGCCAACACTTACAATATATTGAGGTGTGGAGGATGTCTGCTTCATGCAGAAAAATAATTTGGATACTAAAAATCCAATATTTATACCACGTCACCACATTATCACAAAACTTCTAGTTTTACACCACCATCAATATGGTACTTTACATGGTAGGGTGTTAGACACTCTCACCGTCCTTCGACAGAAATATTGGCTTCCCCAAGGTCGTCAAACTGTCAAATTACTTATTAAGTCTTGTGTAATCTGCAGGAGTTACGACGCTCGAGTGTGTCCTTACCCAGAACCTCCACCACTCCCTAGGGAGAGAGTAGTCCACCTTTGTCCCTTTGAGACCACTGGTGTAGATTACACAGGAGCCTTACTTCTCACTGGCACTCCAGATAAGGTACCAGTGAAAGCATATATTTGCCTCTTCACGTGTGCAACCACACAAGGCGTACACTCAGAAGTGACTTCTGACATGAGTGCAGAAGCCTTTATCCAAGCCTTTCGTAGATTTGCGGCACGCAGATCCTGGCCCAAGCTAATGATTTCCGACAATGAATCAAATTTTGTGGCTGGAGAAGCCTGCCTACGAGAGATATGGAATCACCCCAGAAGTGCAGTCTGTATTACAAAGAAGACAGTGACATTGGAAATTTATACCTCCCAGAGCACCCTGGCAAGGTGGTTTCTTCGAACGCCTGATAGGGACTGTCAAGAAATGTTTAAGGAAGACCTTGCATCGACAAAAAATTAGTTTCCTTGAATTACAAACACTCGTCGTAGAAACTGAGGCGCGAGTCAACAACCGCCCCCTGACTTACCTTTCAGATGACTTCTCTCAGAGAGAACCCCTGAGTCCCTCACATTTAATACATGGAAGTCTCCTGAGCCCTCTAATATCTTTAACAGAAGAGGATCCGGTTGACCCTTCACATGTGACTAGGAGTGACTAGTAGTGAAAAGTTATCAACATCTATCAAGGGTAGTCGAGAAGTGGAATGAAGTGTGGACTCGAGAGTACCTGACAGCTCAAAGGGAATACCATTATGGAGCTTCGAGCCCCTATAACAAAGTCCAACTAAAACCAGGAGACCTAGAGTTGATCGACAGTGATGGCTCCAGGTCAGAGTGGCACATGTGGGGAATTCTGGCTCCAGTATAATACTAATAAAATGTATAATTTTAAGAATGCAAAATAATGATTAATTCTAAGATAGCACGAAGGACCAGAATGAGTAATGAAATGAGAAAATCAGTGACTTATAGATCTATGATTATATGTGAATAAATTCTATTAAGCAATGACTGTAAATTAGATAATTCTAGAGCCAGCCTCCCATGACACATTTTGGGGGGTATTCAATGAGATTAATCTATGTGTAACATATATTATGCAATAATAATAATAAGTATAATCTTATCTATGTGCACACACATAGATAATGAGTAAATTATGTAATTCAAGAAATACTACTGCAATGTGAAGATTTATAATGCATAAAAGGCAGTATCAGATATATATATATATATATATATATATATATATATATATATATATATATATATATATATATATATATATATATATATATATATATATATATATATATATATATATATATATATTTATTTATTTATATATATATATATATATATATATATATATGCAACAATGATCACAAAAACACTGATCCAAGTATGCAGAATAACCACATATGAAAAATAGAAACTGCTTAACGCGTTTTCGGCTAATTCGCCTTCATCAGAGCAAAGTAGAATGAAGATAAGATTGCTGATCAGACCTTTATATCCGCCTGGGCAGATCACCTGACCACCAAAAATAAGTGGAGGAAAGGAATTATAAGAAAGAAGGTAACTGCAGAAGGCCTATTGGCCCATACAAGGCAGCTCCTATTAATATCTCCAAGTGCCATACGTGTTTAAATGATTGCTATATTGTTTTGACGTGCTATATTGAGGCTTAAATAGGGATCCAACTTGTACATACCGGGGCTCACATTAAGGCTGTTGTTACAATGTTTGATCAGAGCAGACTCGATCACGTTTCGTTCAACAAAATCCTTACTTTTAACAATACATTTTGCCCCTGTGAAGTCGATAGAATGATTACATAAACTGGAATGTAAATACAATGCACTGGATTGCTGGGCTGTACGAATAGCGTATGAATGCTGTTTTAAACGCGAGGAAAGAGATTTACCTGTCTGGCCGATGTAAACACATGCACACTCATTACAAGGGATAATCCCTTGTAATGAGTGTGCATGTGTTTTTAATTCGGCTGTAGTGTCCTTCGTTGGACAAGTAGATGGGGTCGCCATGGGTTCTCCCCTAGGTGTCCTGTTTGCAAACTTCTACATGGGTACCATCGAGCAAAAAGTCTTAGTCGACATGAACTTGAAACCGGCCATATACTGCAGGTATGTTGACGACATTTTTACACAGGTACCTGATGTCAGACATCTGCAGGAGCTGAAGGAGGCATTTGAGCAGAGTTCCGTGCTGCGTTTCACTTACGAGACGGAAAAGGATGGGAAGCTGCCTTTTCTAGATGTAACAGTCATGGAAAAGGGCGGAGGTTTCCACACTGCAGTCTACACTAAGGAAACAAACATAGGAATGTGCCTAAATGCCAACAGCGACTGCCCTGACAGGTACAAGAGGAGTGTTGTTAACGCATACGTCGACCGTGCTCTCAGCCACAGCTCAGAATGGAAGCAAGTCGACGAAGAACTCTGTAGGGTAAGGCAGGTCCTAGTCAATAACGGCTTCTCCAATGGTTTCATCGAAGACATCATAAGAAGGAAAGTGAAAAGCCATGCAACCTCCGAAGAGACAACTAACACAACACCTATACCCCCTATTAGACTATTTTACAGGAACTTCTTTTCCACAGCTCATAAAACGGAGGAAAGGGTCCTGAAAGATATTGTTAATAGAAACGTTATCCCTACAGACAAAAATCAGAGGATACAACTGACGATTTACTATAAAACCAGAAAAACGGCCAGCCTACTCATGAGAAACTCTCCAGACACAAAACAGAACGCTTTAAAAGAGACTAACGTCGTCTATGCCTTCAAATGCCCACTTGGGGACTGTAAGCTCCAAAAAAAACAGTATATAGGCAAGACAACAACATCTCTTTCTAGGCGTTTAACGATGCATAAGCAACAGGGCTCCATTAAGGAACATATAATCTCTTCCCATAACCAAACCATCGCCAGAGAAATCCTAGTAAACAACACAGAAATCATCGATAGATACAGCGATAGCAGGCGGCTTGACGTTTGCGAGGCACTACACATCAAGAAGTCAACACCAGCAATCAACAGCCAATTATTGCACAACTATATTCTACCCACCTCAAGACTCCGCTCCAATATAGAAGCATCAAGAAATATGGACCAATAGGCTTTCTACAAACACTTCTATTCAATACCCATTGTTTCTGTTCTGTCTTGTGTTGATACTTTTAATACCCTATTAATATCCCCTATTGTTCTGTCTTGTGTTAATGCCACATCACCCTTCCCACCTCACTCAAATGTAGATATAAAATCAGAGAAACGCAAGTTCTAATCAGTTGTGTATTTGTGAAGTCTTTGAAAATGTAATAAGTTTTACGAAACGCGCCTGTGTCGCGTCAGACTAGAAATAAAAATGAATTTTGGAGAAGTGATTTTTGATTTACCTCCAACAGTGAAGCGTAATGTACGAAAGATTGAGAAAATTCGTGTTAGAATTATTAATCTTACTTTTTCGGTCATATTTAATAATATATATATATATATATATATATATATATATATATATATATATATATATATATATATATATATATATATATATATATATATATATATATACATATATATACATGGACTCTGAATAATAAGGTAATATCTACAATGAAAACTGATTAAATCTCAGCTGTGACAGAGGGACGTAGATGCAGTCCACTGTACGCCAGTCTGGAAACAGTTTGAAATAGTGATACTTGGAGCACGTGAGGTTATGGCGGTCACACGCTTCCTCAAGGGTGTTGCACCATGCTGCAATAATGATAATTCCATAATTTCCACCCCAAACCAGTATTCACACACATATAAGGTAATATCTAAATATTTGGAGGGGAAAGAGCTGTACTTACATGGGATTATTTTTTACGCCCGCAGCATAACGACATGGCACCTACATGATCTTATTTAAGAGCTCGTTAAATAGAACAAATGAGGTAAAAATGCCTGCTGAACTGGTGTCCGTGATTCAGGTAAGCTGCGTCCTCAATCCAGCATCTAGGGATGTAAGGATGCCGTCAGGATGGTAAGATTTGTTGGACCGCTTCGGAACACCTTCACGCTTGTTGATCGAATATGGCGAGAGTCCTCTCTCCTCTCTTCCCCAAAGTTGCGCATGCGCAAAAGCTCACCGTGAGGGTTCGAGCATAAATTATATTTATTTATTAAAGCTAAATAGGGAAGGGGGCGTTTATGAACACTCTTGATGATTTCGATAAATTCTTTAAGTGGTGATGTTTTGATTCTCACAGTGCACGTCAGTTAATGTAGACGGCACAAATAAAACAATACGGGCTTGGTGGTGGAAATTATGTTAGATTATGAAATGATTTACTGGAACAGCGATTAAGCTGGGTAAAGAAATTCCAGTAAACTATTGTATACTAAAAGTAAACCTATTACTAAATTATTATTCCTAATAAAGGAAAGTAAATGGTTACATTGGTGTTAAATCTACTGGTATGTGGAAATTTTATCTCCTTGCTTGGCTGACGCAACACTACACAATTCTAGGAGAAATTAAATGATGTTCCACAACCTAATACAGTAAATTCTACAATACTAAACTACATATTAGTAGTGTTAGTTAATTATTACGCCTAATACAGGAAATACATCCTGTTGTATTAAGGATTAGTAAATGAATATTAGATGTGTATGAAGCCTAATATAGGAAATACATCCTGTTGTATTAGGGATGAGAATAACTGTTTGAAATTTCCAACATAATTCCGGGGCGGGAAATTACGGGTCGTAGTTCAATGTTAAGTACTAACGTACCTATTCCCTTTCCATGAAATTACATTCTTATATGTTAGTAGGTTAGTATGTACATAACTAATGTCCCGGATCTGTGTGACAGGTATGATCCGTTATCACGTGGTACATCTGTGTAATGATTAATTATTTTATATGCCTCTTTAAGATCAAGGAGATACTGAATCTACAGTGAGATTAGTGTCTAGGGTCGCAGTAACATGTAACTAGATGAGTTACTAGACACTAACTGATCACTGCAGACTCACAAATCACCTCAACATCAAATGAGAACTTCTAAGTGTTTATACAAGATTAAATTTAGCCTAATGTGCAGTTCTTGCTGCTCAAGTATTTCAGGCTATGCAATGATAATAACTAAATTCCTAACCTAGCTAAATTCTTGATAAAATAGAGAACGGAGCATCTGAGCATCAGTCTCTATAAATGCAGTCAGTGGTATGCTTTAGTGAGTACAGATTTAACTTTCATTCAGCTGACCTTAACTAATGTCCCTAATCTATTTAAGTAGAGGGTAAATGCGAATTATATACATTAGGCTACAGTGCTATAACTTCTCTGGAAGTATAACTAAACACATATAGCAACCTAAAGATTCTAAATGAGTAATAAACCTATTCGGATTATATACATTAAGTTACAGTACTATAACTCTCTGGTGCTATTATTAAGTACATGATAACTTACATAAAGACTGAATGTGGTCAATTATTACTGTCAAGAATAGTTCTGGGTCTACAGTGGGTCAATGACATGTGTCTCTGTGACATGAACCGGTTTAGGCTACTAGTCACTGATTTATTCACTGAGATCCATAGAAACTAACTCGGCTAGTAATACCTGTACCAGACTCAATCTGGAAAAAGATAAGACGAGTTTATTCTATTATGAGAAACAATTTGTTACACTTCTAATAGTCTTCCGGTAAGTGTTCACTTACAAATTCAATTTTGCTTGCGCTAAGATACTTCTCTAAACTGTCTCTAAGATGCTTGTGGGCAGAGACAAGAAAGCAGAAGGAGCTTAAACAAAACTGATACAACCCTGCAGGTGTATCATATTAAATGAATTACTAAATCCTAGTCCAGACGACTTGATATAAATGCAGTCTTCTCTGGAAGACTTACCTAAAATACTATAAATGCTTTCTTCTCCAGAAGACTTACCTAAGGTATGATAAATACGATAAGATGTTATGAAATGCTATGAAGACTGAATGTGGTCAATTATTACTGTCGAGAATAGTTCTGGTTCAACAGTGGGGTCAATGGTATTTGTCGCGGTGACCTGCAGCCAATTCTTAGGCTACTGACCACTGATTTATCCACTGATATCCATAGAAACTAACTCGGCTAGTACTAATTGTACACACTCAATCTGGAATTAATGTTGGTTGTCAGCTGGCATAGGCTTCTTCAGGTTCAAGACTCTACCTGTAAGTAAGTAGCCTCCTGCTGAATTCAACAAGTTCATTCCATGCTGGCTTGTAGTTCCAGTAATGAACTGATAATAATGGTCTGCTCCTACTAATAGATCTACATTGGTGAGGTGGTCAGACTTTATCTTGGAGTCAGCCAACTTGATTCTATTTTTCTGTAAAAATTTGGCTGTGTCCCTTAGACCTTTGACATTCATGTCAAGAGGGATGTGATTAACTACTATGGCCTTAACAGGTCGGACGTAACCGCCTAGGCGTATTAGTGGTTGTACTACTTCAAATTCTTGAGGTCCAGTATCTGCTAGGAATCCTGATATGTTCAATGTCACCTTACACAAGGGTTTAAGTTTCAGCTTGTTAGCGGCTTGTTGTGTGATAAACGTTCTCTGGGATCCCTGGTCGAATAGACCTCTTGTAATGATTCTAGAATTCTTACTATTTAATTGTAGTTGTGCAGTGGGTAATACGGCATTATTACGAGACTTGGTATTAAGCACCTTAACCTCCTGTCGCACTTTACAGCACTGCACAATGGTGGAAGTATCCTGTTCCACCTGGAGTTTTGGTGATTTAGGCCTATCAACTCCAAACAATGCTGAATGATGTTGATCCTGGTGGCACCTGTTACATATGTGTAATGGGGTGGTGCACGTATTAGGATCGTGTTGCAACAAGCACCTGGTGCACTTGTGCAATTCTTTGAGGCGCTTTATCCTAGAAACGCGATCAGGAAAGTTTTGACACTGATAAATAGTATGACTCTCTGGGCAAAAGAGACAGCATCTCCTTCCTGTAGTAGATGTAGGAGTCACTAACTTGGGTGACTTATGGACTACAGGTTTAGAAGGGCTGATAGTGTAGGTACCTACTGTAGTATTCTTACATTTTGGAGTGGAAGTAGCGATTTTAGATTTATTAGGCTGTTTGGAGGTACCTTTGGATTTGACTAGTTTATCAGTGGTTGATTTGTCAGTGTCAGATATTATTTTCTCATGAGCTCTCAGTCGATTAACTGTTATCCTTAATCCCTCGAAAATTTCAAATAAGGATAGGATATCCGTTCTAAGAAAGTCTCTAAAACAGTTGGTATACTCAACAAAATCAGATATTATGTACCTAACTCTGCTCTCATCTCTCTATATTATGCACTAATCTATCCCTATCTTAATTATGGTATCTGTGCATGGGGTTCAACCACTGCAAACCACCTCAAGTCCATCATTACCCAGCAAAAATCTGCTATCAGAATAATAACAAATTCTGCTTTCAGAAAACACTCAGCCCCCTTGTTTAACTCCCTAAACATGCTAAACATAATCTCACTCCACAAATTCTCTTGTGCCAACTACATTTACAAAACCCTGTTCTTAAATGCAAATCCTGCTCTGAAACTCTCCCTGGACAGATGTAATAGGACCCATTATCACCACACCAGAAATAAATATCGCTTTGATATCCCCAGAGTCAAACCTAATTTGTGTAAACACTCTATGCAAATAAAGGGACCCAGTCTATGGAACTCACTCCCTATTGAATTGAAAAGCTGTCCAACTTTTGCATCATTCAAAAACAATACTAAAAAGTACCTAATTTCATTTTCATAGTTTTTTACCTTTTGCTTTAAAACTGCACTGTATCTATTGCTACCCAATCTCCCAATCTTTATGTACCCAATCTGAACATCTTTATCATTGCGATCATTGCTGTCTTCTTATATGTACTGTCAATCTGCTGTATGGTATCTATTAATCTTGTTTAAATTACCAATCAAGCTGTCAATGTAATCAATCAGAGCTTTAATATACCAATGTGCTTTAATATACTAACTAATCTCTCTCATCTCATTTTTTTTCTTGCAATGTATTTGTTATCATTTTATTAATTCTGATAGAATTTACCTACTTAAAATTATCTGTTAGATTAAGGACCTGACCGAAACGCTGCGCGTACTAGTGGCTTTACAAGAGTGCAATTACTGTACTATCCAATGTATTCTCACAAACCCAATGTACCTTCTTGTATATAAATAAATAAATAAAAATAAATAAAATAAATAATGGGAACAGATGGATGCTAGAATCCATCAGATTTGGCAAACCAGTTTGTCCTTTTTGTTTTTGTGATCAGATTTAATGATAAGGTACGACAATTTGTCGTTATGACCTGAGCCCATTAAAACAAACTCATAAGTTTCATTCCCTTTGTCTCTAAACACTAAATGTTGTGAATTCGTGTGGAACTATATGTTTAAATAGAATTTACATGCAAATTGTCTTTCAGCTGCAGTTCAAGAGCAAAGGAGATGATAAACTTCCATGCCGATCATGAGTTCCGAGTGTAACCTGCCTGGATAAGTTTTGGAGACGGGTTCACAGGACGCTTGCTACTGTCTAGTAAAACAGCAAAGCTGTTTTTAATCTAGTTGTAAATAGTAATCAATAATATTCAATGATTTATTATTATTACGTGTTTAAATTTTTATATACACGCTTATTACTTATTATCTAAATTTACCCCCTAGGTTTGTGTCTAAAGTCTGCTCTATAATATATTTTATTTACAGTCCATTTATTATGCATTGATAGATTTCGGTTACATTTAATATAAGAGATCTATAGGTATTGGTTCTCTAATTTATTTATTTATTAAGAATGGTCCTTCGAATTTATGAGATTTATTATCATTACACTGGAGCCAGATTTCCCCACAGGGATGGTAGATATGCACAGGAAAGGTGGTGAAGGAGAGGGAAGGTGGTGAAGGAGAGGGAAGGTGGTGAAGGAGAGGGAAGGTGGTGAAGGAGAGGAAAGGGGGGTGATGGAGAGTGAAGGTGGTGAAGGAGAGGGAAAGTGGTAATGGAGAGGGAAGGTGGTGAAGGAGAGGGAAGATGGTGATGGAATGGGAAGATGGTGATAGAGAGGGAATGTGGTGATAGAGAGGGAATGTGGTGATGGAGAGGAGATGGTGGTGATAGAAAGTGAAGCTGGTGATGGATAGGAAAGATGATGAAGGACAAGGAATGTGGTGAAGAAGAGGGAAGGTGGTGAAGGAGAGGGAAGGTGGTGAAGGAGAGGGAAGATGGTGATGGAGAGGGAAGGTGGTGAAGGAGAGGGAAGATGGTGATGGAGAGGGAAGGTGGTGAAGGAGAGGGAAGGGGGTAAAGGAGAAGGAAGATGGTGAAGGAGAAGGAAGATGGTGAAGGAGAAGGAAGGTGGTGAAGGAGAAGGAAGGTGGTGAGGGAGAAGGAAGGTGGTGAAGGAGAGGGAAGGGGGTAAAGGAGAAGGAAGATGGTGAAGGAGAAGGAAGATGGTGAAGGAGAAGGAAGGTGGTGAGGGAGAAGGAAGGTGGTGAGGGAGAAGGAAGGTGGTGAGGGAGAAGGAAGGTGGTGAAGGAGAAGGAAGGTGGTGAAGGAGAGGGAAGGGGGTAAAGGAGAGGGAAGATGGTGAAGGAGAAGGAAGATGGTGAAGGAGAAGGAAGGTGGTGAGGGAGAAGGAAGGTTGTGAGGGAGAAGGAAGGTGGTGAGGGAGAAGGAAGGTGGTGAAGGAGAGGGAAGATGGTGAAGGAGAAGGAAGGTGGTGAAGGAGAGGGAAGGTGGTGAGGGAGAAGGAAGGTGGTGAAGGAGAGGGAAGGTGGTGAGGGAGAAGGAAGGTGGTGAGAGAGAAGGAAGGAGGTGAGGGAGAAGGAAGGTGGTGAAGGAGAGGGAAGGTGGTGAAGGAGAGGGAAGGGGGTAAAGGAGAAGGAAGATGGTGAAGGAGAAGGAAGATGGTGAAGGAGAAGGAAGGTGGTGAAGGAGAAGGAAGGTGGTGAAGGAGAAGGAAGGTGGTGAAGGAGAGGGAAGGTGGTGAAGGAGAAGGAAGGTGGTGAAGGAGAAGGAAGGTGGTGAAGGAGAGGGAAGGTGGTGAAGGAGAGGGAAGCTGTGCCTACAGCCCTCAACCTGTCCTCTTAAAAATAACGTCGCTTTTGGCCGTTTACCCGTTTGGCTGAAAGTGGACGTAATTTGAAAATTAATAAAAAAAATGTAAATAAATTTGGTATTTTTTTCAACAACAGTAGGTTAAGGGTCCTCTGATAGGTTAAGTGGGCAAGAAATTCTCATAAAGTTTCAAATCTTTATGAAAAATGTTAATTGAAAGTTTCCTTTTCTAACCTTACCGAGTAAGCCGGACGACTCAAACAGAAAATGGGACCTTACGTCATTTTTGTGAGTCAATTTCATTTCAAATTACGTCCAAATTTGGCCAAAGCGAGCATTTGTAAGAGGACAGGTTGATGATAGTAACAGAGACGAAGATATAATTTAATGAAGATGGTTACAGTGATGAGGACAGTCATGTGTAGTGTAGATGGTTACAGTGATGAGTAGTCATGTGTAGTGTAGATGGTTACAGCGATGAGGACAGTCATGTGTAGATGGTTACTGTGATGAGGACAGTCATGTGTAGTGTAGATGGTTACAGCGATGAGGACAGTCATGTGTAGATGGTTACAGTAATGAGTAGTCATGTGTTGTGTAGATGGTTACTGTGATGAGGACTGTCGTGTGTAAATGGTTACTGTGATGAGTAGTCATGTGTAGTGTAGATGGTTACTGTGATGAGGACTGTCGTGTGTAGTGTAGATGGTTACTGTGATGAGCACAGTCATGTGTAGATGGTTACTATGATGAGGACAGTCATGTGTAGTGTAGATGGTTACTGTGATGAGCATAGTCATGTTTAGTGTAGATGGTTACTGTGATGAGCACAGTCATGTGTAGTGTAGATGGTTACTATGATGAGCACAGTCATGTGTAGTGTAGATGGCGTCCGTGTTGCAGATAGTATGTAGTGACGGGAGTTACAGTTATGATGGCTGTAACTAGTTAAGAGGGTTATAGTGAGGAAAATCGTTCGTAGGAAAGAAGGCTTCAGTGATATAGACTGTATGAAGAGAACTTTGTTACATGATGTAGATAGTGTGAAGTGAAGATAGGGAATAATTTACCCGAATAATTACGAAACTTAAACAATCTTACTTTTTCTCCATTGCATGTTGCAGTCCCTCATCGTGCGAGGCAACAAAGTAGGTACGATCAACCAGCATCTTGTTCAGAGTGGAGTTAGACTTCTTGAAGGAATCATAGAAGAGAGTTCGAAAGTAAGTAGGCATAACCACTCTGTAAATAAACAATTATAGATGATTGCAGACATTTTATTAGTTACATTAAGAAATTATCTGTTACAGTGGATCATTGGGATACATTGTTTTTAACGGGATCATTTACATATGTTTAAATTAATTCATAAAATGCAATTTCATTGTATGTGCCATTCCATTTTATAGTAACCATAAGATATGAATTGTATACATGAAATAATATTAGAATCTCGTGGTGTTTTCAGCTTGACTAAGGAGATTAAAAAGAACAGTTGTAGCGTAGCTATGATCACACTCATTACCGCTGTAAGACTCAAAGTGACTAAAACAATATTACAAATTATCAGCCCCTGAATATCTGGTGAATAAAGTAATTCTCTGTTCTTCTTTACTCAGTTGGTTAAAACCCTGATTGCTGAAGCGTTGCTATTAACAAAATATATGAGAATCCACTTACTCTCATATAGTGAGGCTCCCATTAGGGAGTTACTATAGTAAATGTTTCTCAAGAGGCTTAATTAATGTCCTTAGAACTCTTCCACTCTTTCAAGCTCTGTAACCATAGGAATCTCAGACATATTGGTCAAGCGTGCCAGATCTTTAGTAATTCTACGTATGTGCCAATAGAAAGTAAACCTCTCTTCCAAAAGTAAGAGGGAAGTGCTCGTGAAGGAGAAAACACGAAAAAAAACAGCACAATGTAATGAAACGCCATTTTCTGGGTGAGACCCGGAGGCTCCCCGGAGCTATCCGGGCTGATATGAATGTATTAGACTCTGACATCAGTCAGTTAATGGGAGTTCACAGGCCTACCAGGGACCACAAGCCAGAACCTGTCCCTCTCAGAGTCACGAGCAGCAATGGCCTATATAAACCCCCGTGGGGTTGGAAGCATTCTATGTCTGCCATCGACCGGGTCGGGCACCCAGAAAGGTAGGAGCCTAAAAAAAAACAATGTGGTTAAAAATTGCTACCGAAAGCCGAACTGTTGGACAGAACTGCCCATACGAATAACGAGGATGACGTCACAACCGTCACCGAGCCGCCATCTGCAAAACTCCCACCGCCATAAAAGTGGAAGCCCCAGATTCCCCTCGCGCCGACTATCCACCCTTCAGTTCTGAGGCTGGATGTCAAAACTCGCGAAAAACCACTGACCGGAGGGAAGGAGGGTTCCTGGGGAGCCTCCAGGTATCACCAAGCAAAGGGCGTTACATTACACTCAACGCTGATTTTCTGGGGGAAGCCCCTTCGGCTTCCCGGAGCCACTTAATCAAAGACAAAACAAGAGGGACTTACCCGGGAGTTGGTCCCCATTCGCTCCTCAACTCGAAGTCGAGACATCTGGCTTCAACCACGAACCCAATGCGACACATTGACCAGGTAGTCAATGGCCTAAAGAAACCCCTATGTGGTTGGAAGCATTCTATGTCTGCCATCGATAGGGCTGGGCACCCAGAAAGGTAGGCACACTAAAACAAACCCTATCTGGTTAAAAAGTTGCTACCGAAAGCCGAACTGTTGAGGGGAGAACTACCCAAACGAAAAACAAGCAAACGAGCATGAGGTCACAACCGTCACAGCACCGCCGTCTGCACAGCTGCACAGGCCCTAGTTCCTGACTAGGGCCAGGAACATTGACCAGGTAGTGAGCGGCCAGGACCCTGTTCGACCTCCAAAAACCTGGTGATGTTTTTGGAGGTTTTTGGTTGACGAGCTAAAGCAGCAAACTTATGAAAACCATGGGCATGAGGATAGACCGCACCCCCTAACCTCGAGCATTACCTGTCCCACAACCCTAGGAATTCGTCCTGTCCCAAGCAGTCCTGAGCAGTTTCTAAGGCTTCCCCCGCACCCCTCCTCCCCCCACCCCGACTTCCCCTGAACCCCTGGTAACTTGCCCACAGGAGGATGAGCCTACCCAAGCAGCAATGCCCACAGAACAGATTCCTACATTAGTGGGGAGGGTGGGTGAAAATGGATATAGGAAAGTAGCTTCAAGATAATGTACTCAATCATCGATGGGATAACCAACAAAGCAAGTGAACTGGCAGAAAGGGCGCAGGAAGAAAACCCAGATGTCATAGGACTCACAGAAACAAAATTGTCAGGAGTCATAATAAACGCTGTGTTTACAGAGGACATTTAGTATAGGAAAGGACATATAGTAAGGAAAGAAAGGGAAGGGAGAGGAGGAGAAGTGGCCCTGCTGATAAGGAAGGACTGGAGCTTTGAAGAGATGGAAATTCTGGGCTATGATGGATTCAGAGATTACATATCAGGAACTATGACAAGGGGTAGACTTAAGATAATAGTGGCAGTCATTTGCAACCCTTCACTAAATGAAAGAAGACTCAGACAAGAGTTCGACAGAAACAACATAGAAATCATTAATATAATAGAGAGAGAACAGCTTCAGTTGCCTGCAGGAATGGATCCAGACCCTTAATCATGGGCGATTTCAACCATGGAAAGATAGACTGGGAGAATGGGACTCTCATGGAGATGAAGATACATGGAGAGCTAAACTCTTGGAAACGACAACAAGGAACTTTCTAAGCCAACATGTCAAGGGACCCACAAGAATGAGAGGCAATAACAAACCAGCTAGACTCGACCTGATATTCACCTTGAATGATTCAGAAATAAGGGAAGTCAAATTTGAAGCCCCATAGGAATGAGTGACCACAGTGTATCGACATTTGAGTATCTGGTAGAGGTAGAGATAACCTATCCAAGTATGGGATTGGAAGGGAAAAGACTAAATTACCCAAGAGGAAAATATGACGAGATGAGGAACTCACTAATGGGAATACCATGGGAAATAGAACTCAGAGAAAAGACAGTACAGGATATGATAGATTATGTCATCTAGAAATGCCAGGAAGCTGCAGACCGGTTTATACCAACCCAAAAAGAGAGAAGTGAATAGCAACAGAAGAATCCATGGTTCTATCAGGAATGTGCGGCAGCAAAGCAATTGAGTAAAAGAACATGGAGGAACTACAGGAACAACAGAACACCAGAGAGCAGGGAGAGATACCTGAGGGCCAGAAATGAGTACCTCAGAGTGAGGAGAGAAGCAGAGTGACAGTATGAAAATGACATCGCGAGTAAAGCTAAGACCCAACCAAAACTGCTCCACAGCCACATCAAGAGGAAAACAGCAGTGAAGAAACAAGTGATGTAACTGAGAAAAGGGAAGAACATATACACAGAGAACGACAAGGAGGTGTGTGAAGAACTCGACAAGAAATTTCAAGAGGTCTTCACAATAGAATAAGGAGAAGTCCCTGCACTAAATGAGGAGGCAAACCAAGAAGACTTGGAGGAATTTGACTTCACCAGTGAGGAGGTCAAAAGGAATCTGTTGGAGCTGAAGGTGACAAAGGCTGTTGGGCCTGACAGAATCTCACCTTGGATACTGAAAGAAGGTGCAGAGGCACTAAGTGTGCCACTCTCTATGGTGTATAACAGGTCTCTGGAAACGGGAGACCTACTGGAAAGCTGGAAGACAGCTAATATAGTCCCAATATACAAAAAGGATGACAGACAAGAGGCACTGAACTATAGGCCAGTTTCCCTATCTTGTATACCATGCAAGGTGATGGAGAAGATCACGAGGAAAAGGCTCTTAGAACATCTGGAGGGAAATAGTTTTGTAACACACCACCAGCATGGGTTCAGAGATTGTAAATCGTGCGTCACAGGTCTAATAGAATTCTATGACCAAGTAACACAAATTAGGCAAGAAAGAGAAGGGTGGGCAGACTGCATTTTCTTGGACTGTCAGAAAGCCTTTGACACAGTTTCTCACAAAAGGATGTTACGAAAGTTGGAGCAACAAGCAGGAGTGAAAGGTAAGGTGCTCCAGTGGATAAGAAAGTATCTAAGCAACAGGAAGCAGTGAGTAATGGTGAGGGAAGAGGCATCAGAGTGGCGAGATGTCACAAGTGGAGTTCCACAGGGCTCTGTACTTGAACCTATCCTGTTTCTAATATATGTAAACGACCTTCCGGAGGGTATAGACTCATTCTGCTCAATGTTTGCTGATGATGCAAAAATTATGAGAAGAATAAAAACAGATGAAGATAAACAGAGACTACAGAACGACCTGGACAAACTGGTGGAATAGTCTAGAAAATGGCTACTAAAGTTCAACTCAGGAAAGTGTAAAGTAATGAAATTAGGCGAAGGAAGCAGAAGGCTGACCACAAGGTACCATCTGGGAGGTGAAATCCTGCAAGAGTCAAATAGAGAGAGAGATCTGAGGGTTGATATCACACCGAACCTGTCCCCAGAGGCTCACATCAAAAGGATATCATCAGCGGCATATGCTAGACTGGCCAACATAAGAACTGCCTTTAGAAACTTGTGTAAGGAATCGTTCAGGACCCTGTATACCACTTATGTAAAACCAATCCTGGAGTATGTAGCTCCAGCCTGGAGTCCATACCTAGTTAAACACAAGACAAAGTTAAAGAAGAGGTATGCCACCAGACTTGTCCTGGAACTGAGAGGTATGAGCTACGAGGAAAGGCTAAGGGAACTGAACCTCACATCCCTGGAAAACAGAAGAGTAAGGGAAGACATGATAACCACCTACAAAATTCTCAGGAGAATTAACAGGGTGGACAATGACAAACTCTTTAGCAAGGGTGGAATACGAACAAGGGTACACAGGTGGAAATGTAGTATCCAGATGAACCACAGAGACATTAGAAAGAGCTTTTTCAGTGTCAGAGTCGTTAACAAATGAAATGCATTAAGTAGTGATATGGTGGAGGCAGACTCCATACACAGTTTCAAATGTAGATATGATTGTGCCCAGTAAGCTCATGTATCTGTACACCGGTTGATTGACAGTTGAGAGGCGGGACCAAAGAGCCAGAGCTCAACCCCTACAAGCACAACTAGGTGAGTACAACCAGGTGAGTACAGGTGGGACACCATCAACGAAGCCACCTGCTAGCCATACAAGTGGTGATAGACCCGTGTCAGAAAGACCAGACATGAAGACTTGAGAAGATCAAACCAGCTATGTAATGGACTGGCCATATCTGCTCAAAGAGGCGGAGCTGCTGGAAGACTCTGGGTTCGGACACCGAGCAAGCAGCACCTGAAACCAAGACTGGGCCGGCCATCAAGGAGCCAACAATAATACTCTCCCTTGGTAAGTCTCCAAGCGAGCTAGGACTTGGAGCAACTGTGGAATCGGGGGGAAGAGGTACAGGTTACCCCACCTCGACCAGTTCTGCCTGAAGACAACGACCCTGACGGCCTCGCAGTTGGGAAAAGGCGCCACATATATCGGGAGATGCCAGATGTCTACCTCTTGGAGCCCGTTCGTTCGGCAGTCAGTTTAATGAGTCGGCGTCGACCGTCCATTTCGTGGTCAGGGAGAATGAATTGAGACATGCCGTCCGCCAGGACGTTGGACACTCCCCTTCCCCCACGAACGTGAACGGCCAGGAGAGCCAAACCCTGTTGGAAATTTCCAAACACCCCAAATAAACACCCCTTGACACAATAAGATAAATTGCGTTGTGTCAAGATATTAATTTAACTAACCATACTAACAGAAGTTCTAGAACATGCTAGAGACGATTGCATCAGCTGCACATGTACGCAGTGACTATTCCTTTGCCTAGCACTTGATAGAAACTCCATCTTCAACCTACTTTCATTCGCGTTTGATTATCTTAGATACAGTTTAAGTAATGATCATAGTAATCGAGAAGAATAAATTCATATATAAATTAGCATTTACCTCCTTTCATTCGTAAATTTGCACCCAAATATTGTGCCGTAACTATCAGCTGATGAGAGACACTGCACCACGCCGAAACAGTTTCGGAGCAGCTGGCAAGAGAGGCGGATGCATCACTTCGTTTTTCATATAGATGCCATATTTGAGCTTATAGCCGCAGAATTGTGTCATTCGATGATGCAAATTGTGCAGCAGAATCGTGGCATTGGATGGATTGCCTCATATCAAGTTGTCGCATTCTCCAAGGACGTATCCCAGTTGAATTATATTGTATTTACTTGTTGTGAGCTCATTACATTGAAATTTCAACCAGGTTATGAGGCATGATTAACAACAAACCCCAGTAAGTCTCTCTCTTTTCATTAGGTATCATTTCCTGCGTTATAAAGCTAATATTGAAGGCTGTTGCAGTTGGTACATTGTATTACTCCGGCAGATCTACGTTGGTGATGTGAGAGAGGGTTCGACCGGTTCCAACACGTTGGAGTTCAGGGCTTGAGTACAGGACGCAGTGTCCACGGAGTCAACATTTACTGCATAACCCACTTGATGACTGCTCTCATGTTATTGCTGGACTAGGAGGAAATCTTCAGCCCAGCTAGGCTGAAGTTTATAACTAATCAGTTGTAGTGTAGTCTACTAACTCTTTAACCCTCAGTTATCTATGAATATCATCATTGAATTAATCAATATTTATTTGCATCAGGTAGACCTAGCATTATTGATTCTACCCCCCAAAAGATGTGTAAGGGAACCACTCCAAATAATATTTAGAAATTTTACAGTCCTCTTTTCTAATTTTATTTAAATCAGTTATTTAATTCCTGATCATATCAGATTATATATTAGAGAGTTCTCCCCTACAAACCCCAAAAACTCAGTAGACGAGTCACCCGAAGCGACCAGCCCCAAAGAGGCAAGGACCACATCGAAACGCCGCGGTTCAGGCAATGAACCACCGGGTAGCAGTCCAAATGGACCCTGATCGTCGATCAGATACGAACCCTCCAAAGCGACATCCACACAGCTGCAAATTCCCACCGTGCTGTGTGCCCGACGAAAGGACGGACCCCACGGCCCTGGCCCCAGCCAAGAGATGACGCATCTGTGAGCACATTAAGCGAGGGTTTGGGTAGGCGCCAAGGCACTGAACCACTGAAAAACCTGAAGAGGAAGTCGGCGACGCAGTAGCCGAAGTAAGGTACCCGGAGGCCGAACCCAGCGATCGCGAGAGAGGCGGAAGGGTCGTCCCCGAAGAAACCAGAACAGTGAACAAAGCCAAACCCGACCCGGCAGGAAGAACACAAACCCTCAAGCAACCACCAAATGACACGGAAGCCCTCCAGAAACAGGTAAAAGCAGGATCGCAGCTGTAGCAGATCTTCTGGAGAGGGAGAGAAGGAAGTGGTCCAAGAGTCCCAAACAGGACCCAGCCAAGACCGAACCTGAGAGGGACCCAACTGGGACTACCTCCAGTTCACCAGAATACCTCCAGTTCTGGTAGGTCAGAACCTGAACTCCCTAAGAGATGCAAATGGGCCACCACAATCTGGGAAAGGTATGTGAACACGCGAGGTGACAGATTCAAGCCGAATGGAAGGCAAGGAAAGCAGTAAGCCTGGCACACCACAACAGAACTAAGCCAGTCCCTGAACCCCGGATGAATCGGGACATGCCAATACACATCCCTCAGGTCAGAGACACCATCCAAGTGCCCTGCTCCAAGAGAAGACGGACCTGAGACAGAGTAGTTATCCGAAAAGAGGGGCAATAGACCCAAGGGGTTCAGACGAAACAAGTTCAGAATGAACCACAGGTCTGCATAGTCCCGTTTCGGAACTGGAAACAGGCGGGAAAACCCACCTGAGGGACGAGGATGTTTCGACCACACCCAAGCAAACCCAATCCATCATAACCCAACATAGTGCAGGAGAGGAGGCCCATTCTGAACCCCTTGAAGTGGAAGGAGCCACCCAACGTAACCGCAGGCCGCAAGGAACGACCCAAAACTCTCACAAATCATGGGACCAGACATGGGCAAACAGCACGAACCTCCCCCCCCCACTGCCCCGACAATGGGATGAACCACAAAAAGGCCGACACCCCTTACACAAAGCCGACTTATGAGCAGAGCGATCACTGTGCCAACCAGTTGTCATCGGTTCCGAAGGCTGCGCCGGCTTCGAAACTGACACCACTGGCCTACCCCGACGGGAACAACCCTCAGCCCTAGCAAGATCCTTCTGGGAAGACCCCCTCCTGGGCCAACAAATTGCACGTGGGTCGACAACTCTGAGAAGCCACCTGCAGATACTGCACCACTGCAGACTCTGCAAACAGTAAAGGACAAAATGGTGTAGGAAACCTAAGAGCTTGGGGCATAGCGGATTGCCCAGAATGAGTGACCACTGCCTGTCAGCAAGTGTGATGAGAAGCAAAGAACAGAGACACCCACTCCTGCAGGATCGGCACAAACAGCATCAACAAGGCAGCTGACGCCTGCACCACCGAGAGCAGTATACCAGAACCCAGATCAGCACCGAGTGCCTCCACGTCCTCTTCAAGCCAGTCCAAAAACAGTTTGAGAATGGAAAAGTAATGCAAGACCAAAGCCAAATGGCCATGGGCCCACAAGTCCTCAGCAACCAGGGCAGCCGAGAGGGAAGGAACCTGCACGTGAAGTTGTACCTGGCCGACATCCCATGGAAGGGCAGGGGCAAACAAACATGCATTGAGGCATTCAAACTTGCTCCCCTCAGGTAAATCTGTACCACAGTAAAGGCCTCTCGCCACTCAAGCATGTGGGACTGACAGAACGCATGCCACACCCACAACAAAAAGATAGAAGTGTCTTTCAACCAGGACGACTCCGGAACCTCGTAAGACACCTAGTAAAGAAAAGAAAAAGAACCGAACTCAAAAGAGGCAGGATCCATTATCGAGGCGAACTCCATGGGCCAGATTGACGAAGCAGTTACGTATGTATGCAGACGAGGAGTCACAATAACGTGGCTGAAATATGTTGACCAAATCATTCACTTGAAAGTGAAGGGACGACGACGTTTCGGTCTATCCTGGACCATTCTCAAGTCGATTGTGAGATTGTCGACTTGAGAATGGTCCAGGACGGACAGAAACGTCGTTGTCCCTTCACTTTCTAGTGTGTGGTTTGGTCAACAGTTACCTACTTAATTATGAACGTTTTTCTTCTCAGCATCTTCATTGCGGCTATGTCGGTATTCAGGTAGGCAGCTATGTATGAAAATCTTTGTAAGTATACTTTATCGTGCTAAGAACGGCCTCAACCACTCGTAGTTTTACGTAAGCTGGATATAACTAAATTTTTCTCTACTACAGAACACAGAGGATCGATTTTAATTAATATTAACAAACATTTTAGTTGGTGAGTTTCATCAAGAAGAGTCCTTCGTGTTAGGTAAATATGCATTCTCTGCTTGAAACTTGTAGTAAATGTCTTTTATGATATTAGAATTAGTTGTATAATAGCAAGTAGTTATAATAGCTTTAGTAATTATTAACTTTAGATGATTTAACAATTCAATGTTTTACATTTAACATGAGTTCCCTTACAAGACTTAGAGTCTTATCTGTCTTTGACAAATACGGGACATCCGTTATGTGCGTACTAACATACTAATATTAGAATAATTTCGGAATTGGTACGTCAGCACTCAACATTAAACTGCGACCCGAGTTCCCCCCCCCCCCACCGAGTTATGTTGGAAAGTTCCAACACTGATACATCCTTATTGTATCATAATACATCACTATTGTATACTAAGCATAGTATCTATTAACCCTACTAACTGTAGTACTAATATAAATTAATATTTTCCAATTTGTGCGTCATTTACTAAAATTCTCCCCACATCGAGGGGCAGCCCCAGCAAACACAAATCATCTACACAACGTTCGCCTATCTCTTCCCATAGGTGTGGGAATGATTTGCATTGAGAATGGTGCAGGAGAGCCTTTGAGAAACTTTTACTCAAAAAATCCAAACACAAAGGTTTAATTATAAATTGTTTTTCTACAATTATTTTCTTCCAAATGTAAAACAAATAGTTTTTACATGTTTAAATATAAAATTTATGGTGTTTTTTTGTAAAATTCATTAATAAATTGTGAATGATATATATTGGCTGAGTGAAACCTTTAAAATCCATTTAGTTATAATATGAACAGAAAAAAGTAGTTTTCCAAATTTTCTAAAAATCGCTCTTTTTAACACAATTTGACTCCTTATGCATTCCACTAAACACTAATATCATGTTTAAATATATAATTTATGTATTATTCCCTAAGATAATTTATATAAATTTTAAAAGTTGCTGGAAAGTGGTGAGAACGAATCTGAACACGTTTTGTTGTCTTATATTGGCGTGTTCTTATTAACTAGAGTGAGTAAGAGTGAGCGAGAGTGGGTAAGAGTGAGTAAGAGTGAATGAAGGTGAGTGAGAGTGCCAGAGAGTGTGTAAGTGTGAGTAAGAGTGAGTATAAGTAAGAGTGACTGAGAGTGAGTAAGAGTGACAGAGTGAGTAAGAGTGAGAGTAAGAGTGACAGAATGAGTAAGAGTGAGAGTAAAGTGATTGAGAGTAAGGGTGAGTATGAGAGTAAGAGTGATTGAGAGTTAGTGAGAGTAAGAGTGATTGAGAGTAAGAGTGATTGAGAGTAAGAGTGATTGAGAGTAAGAGTGATTGAGAGTAAGAGTGATTGGGAGTAAGAGTGATTGAGAGTAAGAGTGATTGGGAGTAAGAGTGATTGGGAGTAGGAGTTAGAGTGAGAGTAGGAGTAAGAATGAGAATAAGAGTGATTGAGAGTAAGAGTGAGTAAGAGTAAGAATGAGAGTAAGAGTGATTGAGAGTAAGAGTGATTGAGAGTAAGAGTGATTGAGAGTAAGAGTGATTGGGAGTAAGAGTGATTGGGAGTAAGAGTAAGAGTGAGAGTAAGAATGAGAATAAGAGTGATTGAGAGTAAGAGTGATTGGGAGTAAGAGTAAGAGTAAGAATGAGAGTAGGAGTGATTGAGAGTAGGAGTGATTGGGAGTAGGAGTGATTGGGAGTAAGAGTGATTGAGAGTAAGAGTAATTGAGAGTAAGAGTATGAGAGTAAGAGTGAGAGAGTGAGTATGAATGGGTAAGGGTGACTGAGAGTGAGTAAGAATGACAGAGTAAGAGTGACAGAGAGTAAGAGTGACAGAGAGTAAGAGTGACAGAGAGTAAGAGTGACAGAGAGTAAGAGTGACAGAGTAAGAGTTGTTATACTCAAAATTCTGTCAGTTGAAATGTAACCAATCACAGGCAAGTAGGCCTCTGACGTCATGCCAGACAGAGGAGCATCAAGCATGCTCCCAGCAGCCTGAGTTATCCTCACAGACTCAGAGTAGAAGGACCTCGGCTAGGCAGATATTTACCTTGCTATCTCAGTCAATAAATATATACAGAAGCGACTACTGAGTCTACATTCTACCCGAACAAGGCAAACGAATACTGGTAGCAGCAGTGGGATCCAGAAATTTTTTTCTGGAAGCAAAAGTTCCAGTACCCAGCATCGCCTCGTGTTCCAGCCAAAACCGCCGCCACCGCCACCGCCATAAGCCGCCATCCTGCCACCCACGCATCAAATATTGTGCCAGACCGGGGTCCTGCCATCAACCACTACTCCAGGCCAACGTTTCAGAAGTAAGGGTCAATATTTTCCTGTGAGAACGCTCACTCATCAGTGAGGAGGAAGGAAGCTTCCCGCGCCAGCCATTTTTGAACCTCGCGCCACCACGTGGGAACCACCTATTACACCCACCACCACCACCACCGCCACCCAAGCTGACAGTATCAAGCTTCGTGAGGGTGCAAGCTACTGCAATCGTCGTCAGCCATCGTCGCAGGTATCAACTGGTTATTCCATCGTCGCAATATTGTCGTCGTCAGAATTTATCTTCGTGCCTCTAGCCTGAACAGTGTGGGGTCCCTGAGTCTCGCGCCAC
The DNA here is from genome assembly GCF_040958095.1 of Procambarus clarkii. Lineage (NCBI taxonomy): Eukaryota > Metazoa > Arthropoda > Malacostraca > Decapoda > Cambaridae > Procambarus > Procambarus clarkii. Next base: position 18,713,542 of record NC_091199.1, on the reverse strand, counting down.
CGCCGCCAGGAGCGCTGCCGTCGCATCCAGTTTGTAAACACGCCTCACATGGGCCTCTTCCGATCTTCACGACGCTTCTCCTACTTTGGCTACTGGTGATCCTCATAAATTACAACCCTGAGATAAGTAATTGCTAGTTGAGAACAACGTGCCAAGTGTTAAAAAGTGACTTATGTAATAATTCCCATAATATCCTGTGAATTAACCATTCAGTGACTTGTTAAATATTGGAGCTGGTTCAGTACTGCACTCCCCACAGTTTTCCTGTGTGATTTAAACATTCCTGCTTCTTACAGTAATTTCATTGAATTTTAATTGTTCTCCTAGAGTGTTATTGGTAAATTCAAATTCCAGTGAATTAAGAAATCCTTGTTTTAGTAGCAGTTAAGGATTTGTGCAATATAATTTTTTTTTAATTCCTCCAGGCCTAAAATTTAAATTTATTCCTTCAACATTGCATATTATAATTTTTTTTTACCATAGTTATATACATTCCTGTGTCCAGTTTATGTGCTACATACATATTTCTTGCATTGCCACTTGCTGTGTTGAATCTTTTTAATGAAATTTTGCAATTGCACTTCCAGTTTTTATATTCTCAATTGCTGTGCTTAGTCTGGTTTAATTAATTTACATACATCTAATTCCAGTCATTTTTTAATGAAAGATTGCTAAATTTAGTTTACAATTGCTTGTTCTTAATTATTTTCTTGCCTAGCCCAATTTAATAATTTTATTTCTGCCATTTTTACTTTAGCCAAGTTGATATTTTTTGTGTTTATTTTTGTGTATACTATTTCTGATGCCAGGTGCACTTAATTATAATCTGCGTTCAAATATTACTTCCACGGCTGTGACAATGCCTACCACTGTTGAAACCCCTTCAGAATCAATGGGAACAGTTGCTCGTCCCAATGGCCAGAGATCAGCTCAGGAAATGGCTATTCCTCTTTTTGCTGGGGAATCGCGTTTATTAGAATCATGGTTTAGTAAGGTTGAAGCGAAAACAGTTGCACGTTTTTCTAAGCCTACTGATGCCGAATACTTAGCAATTGCACGGTCAGCCGTGGACACAACCAAAGGTGATGCACGTTTTGTTGTTGATGAGAAAGCCATTGTTAGCCTCCAGTCTTGGCCTGAATTTAAGGATTTCTTTCGCCGTCGCTTTGTTAATAAAGGAGACCTTGACCCATATAGGTTAGTCAAGAAAATTGCCAATGCCACCATGCAGCCTGGTGAATCGTTTAATGCGTTTACTAGCCGTCTCGATCAGTATCTGTATGCCTTAGTTTCTGCTATGAATAATTCAACTTGGTTAGATAAAGACAATAATCTGTCCCCTGAGGCTATGGCCAAAATGATAGCATTTGGTACTTTAATGCATTTTGCCCCCGAGCATACAAAACCAATCGTTGAGCAACAAAATTTTGGTGTTAAACATGAAATTGGTGAAGTATTTGAGGCTATTAACAATGCCGCAGATAAACTAGCTCCCCGAAGTGCTCAACTGTTGCCACCCTCTGATGCTGTAAATGTAGTTACAAGCTCTCAGCATCCTCCCACAAATTCTCAAAACTCTTGGTCGCAGAAGCGTACCCATGCTCGTAGCCCCCAGTCAAATTCGCCGCCTCATAAAATGCCGAAACGCCATAGTCCACAACCATCCACTCCCTCATGTTGGCATTGTGGTAAGAGTAACCACCTTGCAAGGGACTGTTGGTCCGCCCCTAGATCATCACCTCCTAGACAATTCTCTCGGCCCCCTCATCAATCTAATCATTCTAGGCTTCCATATTGCACGTACCATAAACAAGTTGGTCACCACACTGCGGATTGTAGAGCTAGGCAAAGGACATCTCCACCTCGTAACTCCCATGGTCAGTCTTGGCGAGGCTCACAGCGTCCAAGACATTATCAGAACTCTCGTAATTACAACTCCCAGCCCAGCTATAATGCAATTTCAAATTATAATGCTCAGTCACAGAATGCTGGAGCTCAGAATGTTCACTCCATGTCGTCGGGAAACCCCCAAGGCCATCCGCTAACCAATTCAAGCTAGCCAATCCTAGTGCCCTCCCTGTGTATTCAGTAGCTACCCAAAATAGATTTGGACACTTGACAGAGGAGGACACTGACTCTAGACCAGTTGTAGATGTTGACGGATCCACAGTAAATTTGACACAAACAAGACGCAGATATCCCAGACAACATAAGTCAAAAATAGTAACTTGTCCAGTCTCAAGTGATGGTCCCCTTGTATCAGCCATTGTACATGGTAGAGTTTTAAAAGTTTTTCTTGACTCAGGTGCAAAAATTAATATTGTCAAGCCCTCAGCTCTTAGAGACATTGAAAGTATGCACCCTACTATTTTAAAACAGTCACACATACCTTTTCTAAGTGGTATTTCAGGAAATAAAGTAAAAGTTCAGGGTGAAATTGACCTCCCACTCAAGTTCAATGATGTCACATTGTCTATAACATGTTTAGTTGTTGACATTATTCATTTTCCTGGAGACATTCTCTTAGGTCTGTACACCATGATTGATGAAAATATTGCATTGTTTCCCCATCGTTGGAACATAAGTATCAAAGACCATGTCATACCCTTGTGTAGCATGTATCGACAGGGCCACGAGTTCAACCTTCAATCAGATTATGTTAATTTTGTTGACACCCGCCTTGCTAGCGTAGGTTTGTCAGATCATTGTCGTGGTAGCATACCCGAGAAAACAGGCACTCGATTGAAGCATAGTAGTTGTACAGTTGTTAAGGAGAATGAGTATCGGGACTTTCTGGAAGGGGACGCCCTAACGGATTCTCGTTGTCTCGCTCGCCTGGCAGCTTCCATCTCTGAAGTCAGTGGTTCCACGGCTACTGACACTGTGCTACACCCTCATTCTCTCACCAGAATAAGAGTTAAGGTTCAGGGAGTGCCTGAGTTGTCGGATGTGTTTGCGGAAAGTGAAACATGTAAAGTGAATGGTACATTTGTTGAACCCTCCTGGCACACAGTGCAGGATGGTACTGTCTCACTTTTTATCGCGAACACAAGTAATGCCGATATCCATCTCCAGTCTGGTACCCATGTTGTAGATTTTGCCCATTACTCGTTACCGGTGCGAGTTGTGGATGATGTCTCCATGGATCATACTGTTTGTACACTCACACCAGGAGAACAGGGATCTCAGCCAGAGGTGCAAGCGCAACACCTCAGTCCTACTGATTTTCCTGACTCTGTGGCTCAGCTTTTGGAAATTTTGAACAGGAATAGAGCTGTTGTTGCTCTACCAGGAGAAAAATTAGGTCTCACTCCTCTCATTACACATAAAATTCCCCTTGAACAAGGAACTACGCCTATTTATGTACCAGCTTACCGACTTCCCCATTCTCAGAGAGCAGAAGCAGATAGACTTGTAGAAGAAATGTTACAGAGTGATGTAATTGAATCGAGTAATTCGCCATGGAACGCTCCATTGATTCTTGTACCAAAGCGAGATGGGACTTGGAGACCTGTAATCGATTATCGCAAGCTTAACAGAGTAACAATACCTGATCGTTTCCCACTTCCAGTTCTCAATGATTTGTTGCAAAGTATTGGTCGAAACAAAGTATTCTCAACGTTAGATTTGTTGCAGGGATTCTGGCAAATCCCCCTTGATGAGGAAAGTAAACAATTGACAGCCTTTAGTACTCCCAATGGTCATTTTCATTTCAAAAGAATGCCGTTTGGTTTGCGTAGTAGTCCAATAACCTTTTCACGGCTCATGACAAATCTATTTCGTAGATTGATAGGAAGTACGCTTCTAGTTTACCTTGATGATCTCATAATCATGTCGCAAGATGTTCAGACTCATTTCCAGAACCTTGAAAAGGTACTTGCAAAGCTCGCTGAAGCTAATTTAAAAATAAAGCTTGCAAAATGTTCATTTTTAAAGCAAAAGATTAATTTCCTAGGTCATACAGTTACACCTTCAGGTATTACATTGAATGAATCAAAAATTATTGCTGCCCGTGATTTTCCAACACCTCGTACCGCAGAAGCCGTAAGACAGTTCACAGGTCTTGTAGGATTTTATCGTTCATTTATTGCTGGATTCTCTATTATAGCCGCTCCGCTTTACAAGTTGCAAAGAAAAGATGAACCCTTTGTTTGGGGAGAGGCCCAGGATCAGTCATTCAAAAAACTCAAAGCAGCCTTGATTTCGTCACCTGTCCTTAGGTATCCAGATTTTTCTAAACCTTTTACGTTGGTTACAGATGCTAGTGACATAGGTCTAGGTGCTGCATTACTTCAAACAGAAGGTCACAGAGATCACGCAATAGCTTATGCTAGCCGCACATTATCCAAAGAAGAGAAAAATTATAGTGCAACAGAACGAGAAGCCTTGGCAGTTGTTTGGGCACTTAAACATTTCAAGGATACAATTTATAATTACCCAGTTCATGTTCTTACAGATCACCAACCATTAATTCCCTTGTTCAAAAATAAGAATCCAGTTGGAAAGTTTGCTAGATATTTGCTCACAATTCAAGAATTCAATCCCACATTTGGATATATTCCAGGAAAGCAAAATGTTGTAGCGGATGCGTTTTCTCGACACGTAGCTGCGATTCAGTTAAATTACCCAGCATTAGATGCTACAGTAGTAGAAACGGAACAAAGACAAGACCCCATATGGGCACCCGTCATTAAATTTTTGACTAAGCAAGACACTCGCCCGATTCATAAACCACCAGTACCATTGAAAGAACTAGTTATGTTGGACAATTTACTGTGTAGAGTAGTAAAGCTAGGGACAGCCCCGAGGAAATGTTGTCAGTTAGTTGTTCCAGCTGTCTTGGTACCAACTGTGTTAAAAATTATCCATGATGCTCCTGCAAGTGCACATCCAGGAAAGGATCGTACACTCCAACAAGGTCGATTGAAATATTTTTGGCCAAAAATGGCTAAGGAGATTGCTCATTATGTTGACAGATGCTTAACTTGTTTACAGCACAAGGGACATGTTTCAGGACCTAATCCAATTCAGGTGTACCCAGCAACTAAAGCTCCTTGGGAACGAATATCGATGGATTTATTGACAAATTTTGCGGAAACAGAGAAAGGGAACAAACATTTGCTTGTAATGGTCGATAATTTTTCACGGTTTTGTGAACTAGTTCCTATCCCGAACAAAACAGCAGAAACCATAGCCAGCGCATTCCATGACCAAATAATTTGTAGATATAGTATGCCTAAAGTAATCCTTTCAGATAATGGTCCGGAATTCAGTAATAGTATTCTAACTAGCTTGTGTGATTTATATAACATCAAAAAATGTAGCATTATGCCTTACCATCCGGCAAGTAATGGACTAGCTGAACGTACTAACAGGAAAGTGTTAGATGCCTTGAGAGTCACGTTGAATTTTGATAACAACAATTGGGATGATTTTATACCCTTAATTCAGTGTGCTATAAATTCTTCAATTAATGTTTCTACTGGTGACACACCTCACGCTATTCTTTATGGTACAGATAAGATCCTCCCTAATGAATTGATTAACGTACCTCCTACTCCCTTATATAACGTAGATGATTTTGTTCAAGTGAAGCGTAGACAAATGCAATTAGTATTCAAGAAAATACGAGAACAACTGTCCAAAGCAACAGCCGAGTTCACTCTAGCAAGGAATGCACGAGCTAAACCCAATAAAATAACTATTGGATCTGTAGTAATGATACTTAACCAACACAGGTCTGGTCCTATGTACAAGTTAACTAAGAAATTTTTGGGTCCATATAAGGTAATCGAGCTTATTAAAGGTAACAAATACAGACTTAAGAACTTGTTAACAGGAGAGTATATAAATGAACATTTAGACCACATGAAGTTAGCTAAAATGACTGTTGACGAGACTGATGAGGAAGATGACAATGAACTTACCCAGACAGATACTCCTACTCGGACACCACCTTCTGTGGTTGACAGACCACTGGATGTTCAGCAACCCCATACTAGCAATTATAATCTTAGATCTAGACCTCTCGTTTCAACCGTGCACTCACCACATGTCCATTGGCTAGATGTTAACGAGGATATCTCTCAAGATGATAGTTTGTCGCATGAAGTTTCACCTGTTCCGGACCTTCAGTCAGAGCCAGAGTTGTATAGTGCTCTGGATGAGCTAGGTGTAGATATCCGCAGAATTTATAATTGATTGCACTCTGCAGTTATTCTGTTTGTTTTGAAAAAAAAAAACTCATTTGCAGTATTTCTACCACATGTGTCTTATTATTACCATTATATATAATGTATAGTTTTTCTCAACTTTATTTGGTTATAAATTAGATGCCATTGTTAAGTCTACTACCATTTGTATTTTTACAGTGCTTGTCATAAGAGTTATTATTGTTCTAGCAACCACATTGTGGCCAGTGAATCCTGACTGCTATCACGCAGATGTTAGTCTTCTTGATCCAGGTCTTGTATATGCTTGTAAATATATTGCACATTATATATATTGTACATTGGTCTTGTAAATATATTGTATATTTCGAAAAAAAAAAAAAAAAGAGAAAAAAAAAAAATTATCTATCTTGAAATTCAATTGTGGTTGTTAGGTCAGAACTTTGTTCCATTAATGGAATAATTGTTTAATTTTGTATGGTTTTCAAGCACATGCCATTGACACATGTTAATAATTTTGTTTAGGCAATACCTTGAGTTGTATTGTTCATATCTGATCAGTAGACATACACATGTTCTTAATACTCTGATTTAATCAAAGCATTGTTACCATGATTTTCACCTATTATGATGAATTTTTTTTTTGGTGCATATATGCCGAGTTGTTTGTATTACGCACACCTGATCTTCTTTCAATGTTTTATTATGCAAATTTCACATGTAAGCCATTATTGTATGCCACCGAGGTCCTTTCAGTATCATTGTAACTATATAGCTAGCCAGAGCTTGTCGACAAGGGACGTCGACTTGGTAGCGTGTCCGAGCGGTGTTATACTCAAAATTCTGTCAGTTGAAATGTAACCAATCACAGGCAAGTAGGCCTCTGACGTCATGCCAGACAGAGGAGCATCAAGCATGCTCCCAGCAGCCTGAGTTATCCTCACAGACTCAGAGTAGAAGGACCTCGGCTAGGCAGATATTTACCTTGCTATCTCAGTCAATAAATATATACAGAAGCGACTACTGAGTCTACATTCTACCCGAACAAGGCAAACGAATAGAGTGACAGAGAGTAAGAGTGACAGAGAGTAAGAGTGACAGAGAGTAAGAGTGACAGAGTAAGAGTGACAGAGTAAGAGTGACAGAGAGTAAGAGTGACAGAGAGTAAGAGTGACAGAGTAAGAGTGACAGAGAGTAAGAGTGACAGAGAGTAAGAGTGACAGAGTAAGAGTGACAGAGAGTAAGAGTAACAGAGAGTAAGAGTGACAGAGAGTAAGAGTGACAGAGTAAGAGTGACAGAGAGTAAGAATGACAGAGAGTAAGAGTGACAGAGAGTAAGAGTGACAGAGAGTAAGAGTGACAGAGAGTAAGAGTGACAGAGAGTAAGAGTGACAGAGTAAGAGTGACAGAGTAAGAGTGACAGAGAGTAAGAGTGACAGAGTAAGAGTGACAGAGAGTAAGAGTGACAGAGAGTAAGAGTGACAGAGAGTAAGAGTGACAGAGTAAGAGTGACAGAGTGTAAGAGTGACAGAGAGTAAGAGTGACAGAGAGTAAGAGTGACAGAGAGTAAGAGTGACAGAGTAAGAGTGACAGAGTAAGAGTGACAGAGTAAGAGTGACAGAGTGTAAGAGTGACAGAGTAAGAGTGACAGAGAGTAAGAGTGACAGAGAGTAAGAGTGACAGAGTAAGAGTGACAGAGTAAGAGTGACAGAGTAAGAGTGACAGAGTAAGAGTGACAGAGTAAGAGTGACAGAGAGTAAGAGTGACAGAGAGTAAGAGTGACAGAGAGTAAGAGTGACAGAGAGTAAGAGTGACAGAGTAAGAGTGACAGAGTAAGAGTGACAGAGAGTAAGAGTGACAGAGAGTAAGAGTGACAGAGAGTAAGAGTGACAGAGTAAGAGTGACAGAGAGTAGGAGTGACAGAGAGTAAGAGTGACAGAGTAAGAGTGACAGTAAGAGTGACAGAGAGTAAGAGTGACAGAGAGTAAGAGTGACAGAGAGTAAGAGTGACAGAGTAAGAGTGACAGAGTAAGAGAGTGAGAGTGATTATGAGAGAGTTAAGAGTGTGAGGTGTGTGAGTGTAGCAGGCCAGGGAGGCAGGATGTGTGGTCACAGGCGAGGCCTAGGCCTCGTGATCTCTAATGTTGGTTTTTATATATATGTGGGATTTTTTGTCCTGTTTCAAATTATAATTATTTAGCAGGAATGTAATAAGATATTGCACAGTATTAATGTGACAATAATATATGCATTATTTCCTTGATAATCAAACTTGTTGTTCAAAGATAATATAAAATCTTTGAAGGAAACATTTTGAGAGCGCAAGCTGGCAACACTGTTCTGGTGGGTGAGAGAGACATATGGTTAGTTGTACTCAGACCTACAGTGGAGAAGGGTGTGTCCCAGCTGGCCGCCACCAGCCGCCACCCGCCGCCACCCGCCGCCCACCACCAGCCACCACCAGCCGCCACCCGCCACCACCCACCACCAGCCGCCACCCGCCACCACCACCCACCACCAGCCGCCACCCGCCGCCACCCGCCACCCACCACCAGCCGCCACCTGCCACCACCCACCACCAGCCGCCACCCGCCGCCACCCGCCGCCCACCACCAGCCACCACCAGCCGCCACCCGCCACCACCCACCACCAGCCGCCACCCGCCACCACCACCCACCACCAGCCGCCACCCGCCGCCACCCGCCACCCACCACCAGCCGCCACCTGCCACCACCCACCACCAGCCGCCACCCGCCGCCACCCACCACCACCCACCACCAGCCGCCACCCGCCACCACCCACCACCAGCCGCCACCCGCCACCAGCCACCGCCACCCACCACCAGCCACCGCCACCCACCACCGCCACTCACCACCCGCCGCCACCACCCACCACCAGCCGCCACCCGCCACCACCCACCACCAGCCGCCAGCCGCCACCCACCACCAGCCGCCACCCGCCGCCACCCGCCGCCACCCACCACCCGCCGCCACCCACCACCAGCCGCCACCCACCACCAGCCGCCACCCGCCACCACCCACCACCAGCCGCCACCCGCCACCACCCACCACCAGCCGCCACCCGCCACCACCCACCACCAGCCGCCACCCGCCACCACCCACCACCAGCCGCCACCCGCCACCAGCCGCCACCCGCCACCACCCACCACCAGCCGCCACCCGCCACCACCCACCACCACCCACCACCAGCCGCCACCCGCCACCACCCACCACCAGCCGCCACCGCCACCCACCACCGCCACCCGCCACCACCCACCACCAGCCGCCACCACCCACCACCAGCCGCCACCCGCCACCAGCCACCGCCACCCGCCACCAGCCACCGCCACCCACCACCACCCGCCACCAGCCACCGCCACCCACCACCGCCACTCACCACCCGCCGCCACCACCCACCACCAGCCGCCACCCGCCACCCACCACCGCCACCCGCCGCCACCACCCACCACCACCACCCACCACCACCAGCCGCCGTCACCACCACCACCCACCACCACCGCCGCCACCACCCATCACCGCCGCCGCCACCACCACCCACCACCACCGCCGCCGCCACCACCCATCACCGCCGCCGCCGCCACCACCCACCACAGCCGCCGCCGACACCACCGCCACCACCCACCACAGCCGGCACCACCACCCACCACCACCACCCACCACCGCCGCCACCACCAGCCGCCACAAGCCGCCACCGCCCGCCACCGCCCGCCACCAGCCGCCATCACCACCACCACCACCACCAGCCGCCATCACCGCCACCAGCTGCCACCACCACCAGCCGCCACCACCACCACCACCAGCCGCCATCACCGCCACCAGCTGCCACCACCACCAGCCGCCATCACCGCCACCAGCTGCCACCACCACCAGCCGCCACCACCGCCACCACCACCTGCCACCAGCCGCCACCACCGCCCGCTATCAGCAGTCACCGCCCGTTGCCACAGTCGCCACCGCAAGCCGCCAGCCGCCACCAGCCCCCCCCACCGCCGATCGTCACCACCCACCACAGCCGCAGCCGCCCGCCACCGCCCGCCACCAGCCGCCGCCGCCCGCCACCGCCCGCCACCGCCCGCCACCACCCACCACCACCCGCCGCCACCACCCACCACCACCAGCCGCCGCCACCACCCACCACCACCAGCCGCCGCCGCCACCCACCACCCGCCGCCGCCGCCACCACCACCCACCACCACCGCCGCCACCACCCACCACCACCAGCCGCCGCCGCCACCACCACCACCCACCACCACCGCCGCCACCACCAGCCGCCGCCACCGCCACCACCACCCACCACCACCGCCGCCACCACCCACCACCGCCAGCCGCCACCACTCATCACAGACCCCGCCACCGCCCGCCAGACACAGCCGCCAGTGTCCACCACCGCCGCCACTGTCCGCCACCGCCGCCACTGTCCGCCACCGCCGCCATTGTCCGCCACCGCCGTCACTGTCCGCCACCGCCGCCACTGTCCGCCACCGCCACCACTGTCCGCCCGCCGCCACCACTGTCCGCCCGCCGCCACCACTGTCCGCCCGCCGCCACCACTGTCCGCCCGCCGCCTCCACTGTCCGCCCGCCGCCTCCACTGTCCGCCCGCCGCCTCCACTGTCCGCCCGCCGCCTCCACTGTCCGCCCGCCGCCTCCACTGTCCGCCCGCCGCCTCCACTGTCCGCCCGCCGCCGCCGCCACTGTCCGCCCGCCGCCGCCACTGTCCGCCCGCCGCCGCCACTGTCCGCCCGCCGCCTCCACTGTCCGCCCGCCGCCTCCACTGTCCGCCCGCCGCCTCCACTTTCCGCCCGCCGCCGCCACTGTCCGCCCGCCGCCGCCACTGTCCGCCCGCCGCCGCCACTGTCCGCCCGCCGCCTCCACTGTCCGCCCGCCGCCTCCACTGTCCGCCCGCCGCCTCCACTGTCCGCCCGCCGCCTCCACTGTCCGCCCGCCGCCGCCACTGTTCGCCCGCCGCCGCCACTGTCCGCCCGCCGCCGCCACTGTCCACCACCGCCGCCACGGTCCGCCCGCCGCCACTGTCCGCCCGCCGCCACTGTCCTCCCGCCGCCACTGTCCGCCCGCCGCCGCCCTGTCCGCCCGCCGCCACTATCCGCCACCGCCGCCACTGTCCGCCCGCCGCCACTATCCGCCACCGCCGCCACTGTCCGCCCGCCGCCACTGTCCGCCCGCCGCCACTGTCCGCCCGCCGCCACTGTCCTCCCGCCGCCACTGTCCGCCCGCCGCCGCCCTGTCCGCCCGCCGCCACTATCCGCCACTGTCCGCCCGCCGCCACTGTCCGCCCGCCGCCACTATCCGCCACCGCCGCCACTGTCCGCCCGACGCCACTGTCCGCCCGCCGCCACTGTCCGCCCGCCGCCACTGTCCGCCCGCCGCCACTGTCCGCCACCGCCGCCACTGTCCGCCACCGCCGCCACTGTCCGCCCGCCGCCACTGTCCGCCACCGCCGCTACTGTCCGCCCGCCGCCACTGTCCGCCCGCCGCCGCCACTGTCCGCCCGCCGCCACTGTCCGCCCGCCGCCACTATCCGCCACCGCCGCCACTGTCCGCCACAGCCGCCACTCTCTGCCGTACAGCCTCCCCTCTCTCCGTTAGTAAATAACTATAATTGTTAGTAAATAATAAAAGAAATATAAATTATTAGATTTTTTTTACCCTTAAATTGGTTTTAATATTTAAATTGAAAATAATAATATAATATAAAATATAATAAAAATAATATAATATAAAATATAATTTAATTTCAAGAAATTTAACTTTAAACACAAAGATGTAAAAAGGGTTCAGATTATTGGCTCAAACCTTTCATAAGAGATTCATATTGGTATATGAATGGATTATGAATGACTCATGTTAGGAGTGTAAAGTTGCCACAACATCTCAAATTAGTGTTAGATACATATGTGTTGGTTATAAGTTTTGGAAACCTATTTAAGTCCACACACAATATCGTATCTGATACGATAAAACAAACGTTTCCAATACTTTCAAATACTTTCCAGATATGTTGTGGCAACCTAAAATTGTTTGCTGGGCTAGTATTGCGTCAGATAATATCCAGCAAGACATAATTATTGTCAACATGTCACAGAATTGAATAATATTCTCAACCTCAATCAGTATTCTTTACAAGAATTAACACCTGATAATATAACAACTAGTGATTCAATAACAACGAGTTATCAACTAAAATATCACTATATAACAGTTTATCTGTTATATTAAACCGTCATCGAAGAAACAGAACTTCTCTCCATTTCTCGTTCAATAAGAATACTGTTCATAACTATTGGCAATTAGCGAGGATGGAAACAATATTTAACTCCCTATAATTGCGACTCTATTCTCATTGACGTATTAAGGAGAGTAATTACAAGGAAAAGAATTTTCCGTTTCTACTAATATGTAGCGCATGCGCGAGAGAGGGGTTGAGGGAGGAGAAGAGTCGGACGCCAACGAGGCATGCGGTTGGACGACGCTTAGACAACGTGGCGGCCATTAGTCCAGGGAGAGGCGAATCTTTCATCAATTACGCAATAGGCCCTTGCTATTAATCGGCCTTGGAGTGTGCAACTACTCCATTAGCGATCCAAGGATTGCATCGGTGGACAACCAGCAGGTTAAGTGTTCTAGTATTTTTATAGGAGCTCTCTATATATGTACTGTGCACTTTGTCCATCGTTACGCCGTTATACCTCCCCAAACACCAATTACGTCCACAAGGAATTTAATTTGTCCCTTCCATTGAATTGTAATGGCATAATCTAATATGTGTAGACATTTTTTACACTCTATTAGATTTCCAGCATATGATGGAGCAGCCGTGATTGCTACAATTTCCCGCGCTATGCTAGTGGATCACGTGTTCCAGCAAGTCCCAGATGACGCCATCTCGTCACCGCACCTCCATTCACTGTTACAGTTAAGCGGCTGAAATTACTTTAATTTAGTTATTCTTAATTAATGAAAGGTTGAAACCCAATAATAATATGAGATTATATATCATTTACAAGATTTAGAAAGTCAAGAATAATTTCATAGCCTCATGAATTTTATATGAGAACAATTTCTCGTATAATCATTGTCCAATATATTCTTGCTACTAAACAAATTATCAAATGTCTATTTTATTTATATCTTAGTTACTAATTTATTCGAGGAAGAACCAGCCTGGATAAAGTGTACTGGGAGTACTCTACTTCTGGTATTAACCCCCCATTTGTGAAGAAGGGAAAGTTTACTTCTTGAATAGTAATTTAATTTACAGTCCATTAATATTCAAGGAATAATTCTTAATAGTGACATTATCCACAGGCACTGGTATTTCAGTCCTTTTCCATTGCTTATTTATCTGTTTCCCTTCTTAGTAAAAATAGGGTGGTCCTTCGATTAATTTAAATCAGTTAATTAAACATTAATATATTGAGAGTAAGCTTTCCTTCACGACAAAATAATCCATCCTTGTCCACCCTGTCAATTCACCTGAAAATTTTGGTATGTGGTGATCATGTCTCCCCGAGCCCTTCTGTCTTCCATCGACGTGAGATGCAGTTCACGCAGCCTGTCCTCATAGCTCATGCCTCTTAGTTCTGGGACTATCCTAGTGGCATACCTCTGAACTTTTTCCAGCTTCGTCTTGTGCTTGACTAGGTACGGGTTCCATGCTGGGGCTGCATACTCCAAGATTGGACTTACATATGTGGTATACAAGGTTCTCAAGGATTCGTTACACAGGTTTCTCAAAGCAGTTCTGATGTTAGCCAGCCTCGCATAGGCCGCTGATGTTATTCTTTTGATAATAGCTTCAGGAAACAGGTTTGGCGTGATATCAACTCCTAGATCTTTCTCTCTGTCCGTTTCGTGAAGGACTTCATCTCCCATTAGGTATCCAGTAACTGGCCTCCTAGTTCCTCTTCCTAGTTTCATTACCTTACATTTAATTAAGTTGAACTTTAGTAGCCGTTTATTGGACCATTCCTTCAGTTTGTCTAGGTCATCTTGTAGCCTTATACTATCTTCCTCTGTCTTGATCCTCCTCATAATTTTTGCATCATCAGCAAACATTGAGAGGAATGAGTCAATTTCTTCTGGGAGATCATTTACGCATATCAGAAACAGTATAGGTCCAAGGACTGATCCCTGTGGGACTCCACTGGCGACTCCCCGCCACTCCGAGACCTCACCTCTCACGGTGACTCGCTGTGTCCTGTTGCTTAGGTACTCTCTTATCCAGTGGAGTACCTTCCCTTTCACTCCTTCCTGCATCTCCAGTTTGTACACTAGTCTCATATGTCGTACTGCGCCAAAGGTTTTCTGGCAGTCTAGAAATATGCAGTCTGCCCAGCCCTCTCTCTCTTGCCTAATTTTTGTTACCTGGTCATAGAACTCAATTAAACCTGTTAGACATGATTTGCCATCTCTGAACCCCTGCTGATGTTGTGCTACAAAGTTCTTTCGCTCCAGATGTTCTACTAGCTTTTTTCGCACAATCTTCTCCATCATCTTGCATGGAATGCAAGTTAGGGACAATGGCCTGTATTTCAATGCCTCCTGCCTATCACCCTTCTTGTATATTGGAACTACATTAGACGTCTTCCAAATTTTTGGCAGTTCACCTGTTGCCAGTGATTTGTTGTACACCATGGAGAGTGGCAGGCACAGTGCTTCAGCTCCTTCCCTTAGTATCCAAGGGGAGATTCCATCTGGGCCAATAGTCTTTGTCACATCCAACTCTAGTAAACACTTCTTTACTTCCCCGCTGGTAATCTCAAACTCTTATAGTGTTTCCTGGTTAACTATTCCCTCTCTTATCTCTGGAATCTCTCCTTGCTCTACGGTGAAGACCTCCTGGAATTTCTTATTCAGTTCCTCACACACTTCCTTGTCGTTTGTAGTGAATCCTTCTGCCCCTATCCTTATATTCATTGTGTGTGCGTGTGAGTGTGTGTGTGTGTGCGTGTGTGTGAGTGTGTTTGTGTGTACTCACCTATTTGTACTAACCTATTTGTACTAACCTATTTGAGCTTGTAGAGGTTGAGCTCTGGCTCTTTGGTCCCGCCTCTCAACTGTCAATCAACTGGTGTACAGGTTCCTGAGCCTACTGGGCTCTATCATATCTACACCTTGAAAATGTGCATGGAGTCTGCCTCCACCACATCACTTCCAAGTACATTCCATTTGTCTACTAATATAACGATGACAAAATTCTTTCTAATGTCTCTATGGCTCATTTGGGCACTCAATTTCCACCAGTGTGTGTGTACTCACCTAGTTGTGTTTGCAGGGGTTGAGCTCTGGCTCTTTGGTCCCGCCTCTCAACCGTCAATCAACAGGTGTACAGATTCCTGAGCCTATTGGGTTCTATCATATCTACACTTGAAACTGTGTATAGGGTCAGCCTCCATCACATCGCTTCCTAATGCATTCCATTTGTCAACCACTCTGACACTAAAAAAGTTCTTTCTAATATCTCTGAGGCTCATTTGGGCACTCAGTTTCCACTTGTGTCCCCTTGTGCGTGTGCCCCTTGGGTTAAATAGCCTGTCTTTATCTACCCTATCAATTCCCTTCAGAATCTTGAATGTGGTGATCATGTCCCCCCTAACTCTTCTGTCTTCCAGCGAAGTGAGATTTAATTCCCGTAGTCTCTCCTCGTAGCTCATACCTCTCAGCTCGGGTACTAGTCTGGTAGCAAACCTTTGAACCTTTTCCAGTTTAGTCTTATCCTTGACTAGATATGGACTCCATGCTGGGGCTGCATACTCCAGGATTGGCCTGACATATGTGGTATACAAAATTCTGAATGATTCTTTACACAAGTTTCTGAATGCTATTCGTATGTTGGCCAGCCTGGCATATGCCGCTGATGTTATCCTTATGATATGTGCTGCAGGAGACAGGTCTAGCGTGATATCAACCCCCAAGTCTTTTTCTTTCTCTGACTCCTGAAGAATTTCCTCTCCCAGATGATACCTTGTATCTGGCCTCCTGCTTCCTACACCTATCTTCATTACATTACATTTGGTTGGGTTAAACTCTAACAACCATTTGTTCGACCATTCCTTCAGCTTGTCTAGGTCTTCTTGAAGCCTCAAACAGTCCTCTTCTTTTTTACTCCTCATAATTTTAGCATCGTCCGCAAACATTGAGAGAAATGAATCGATACCCTCCGGGAGATCATTTACATATATCAGAAACAAGATAGGACCGAGTACAGAGCCCTGTGGGACTCCACTGGTGACTTCACGCCAATCGGAGATCTCACCCCTCACCGTAACTCTCTGCTTCCAATTGCTTAGGTACTCCATTATCCACTGGAGCACCTTACACGCTACACCTGCCTGTCTCTCCAGCTTATGTACCAGCCTCTTATGCGGTACTGTGTCACAGGCTTTCCGACAATCCAAGAAAATGCAGTCTGCCCAGCCATCTCTTTCTTGCTTAATCTTTGTCACCTGATCGTAGAATTCTATCAAGCCTGTAAGGCAAGATTTACCCTCCCTGAACCCATGTTGGCGATTTGTCACGAAGTCCCTTCTCTCCAGATGTGTTACCAGGTTTTTTCTCACGATCTTCTCCATCACCTTGCATGGTATACAAGTCAATGACACTGGCCTGTAGTTCAGTGCCTCTTGCCTGTCGCCCTTTTTGTATATTGGGACCACATTCGCCATCTTCCATATTTCTGGTAGGTCTCCCGTCTCCAGTGACCTACTATACACTATGGAGAGTGGTAAGCAAAGTGCCTCTGCACACTCTTTCAGTATCCATGGTGAGATCCCATCTGGACCAACAGCCTTTCTAACATCCAGATCCAGCAGGTGTCTCTTGACCTCCTCTCTCGTAATTTCGAACTCTTCCAAGGCCACCTGGTTTACCTCCCTTTCTCCTAGCACAGTGACCTCACCTTGTTCTATTGTGAAGACCTCCTGGAACCTCTTGTTGAGTTCTTCACACACCTCTCTGTCATTCTCTGTATATCTGTCCTCGCCTGTTCTAAGTTTCAATACCTGTTCTTTCACTGTTGTTTTCCTTCTGATGTGACTGTGGAGTAGCTTTGGTTCGGTCTTGGCTTTGTTTGCTATATCATTTTCAAAACTTTTCTCTGCTTCTCTTCTCACACTGACATACTCATTCTTGGTTCTCTGGTATCTCTCTCTGCTTTCTGGTGTTCTGTTATTCCGGAAGTTCCTCCACGCCCTTTTGTTCAGTTTCTTCGCTTCCATACATGCCCTATTATACCATGGATTCTTCTGTTGCTTCTCGGATTTTTCCCTTTGGGCCGGGATGAACCTGTTTAGTGCTTCCTGACACTTTTGGGTAACGTAGTCCATCATACCCTGTACAGACTTATCTCTGAGATCTGTGTCACAAGGTATTTCACTTAGGAAACTTCTCATCTGTTCATAATTCCCCTTTCGGTATGCCAGCCTTTTGATTCCTAGTTCTTTTCTGGGGGAGATAATTCCTAGCTCTACCAGGTACTCAAAGTTCAATACACTGTGGTCACTCATTCCCAAGGGCGCTTCCATCTGAACTTCCCTTATATCCTACTCATTTAGGGTAAATATCAAATCAAGCATTGCTGGTTCATCTCCTCCTCTCATTCTTGTTGGTTCTTTGAAGTGATGGCTTAGAAAGTTTCTTGTTGCCACGTCCAGCAGCTTAGATCTCCATGTTTCTGGTCCTCCATGTGGGTCTCTGTTCTCCCAATCTATCTTCCCATGGTTGAAGTCTCCCATAATTAGTAGTCCAGATCCATTCCTGCTAGCAACAGAAGCTGCTCTTTCTATTATGTTAATGATGACCATGTTGTTTCTGTCATATTCCTGTCTAGGTCTTCTGTCATTTGGTGGTGGATTATATATGACTACGACTATGATTTTTTTCCCTCCATTTGTTATGGTATCTGCTATGTAGTCACTGAAACCTTCACAGCCCTGAATAACCATCTCCTCAATATCCCAGCCTTTTCTTACCACCAGAGCTACACCACCCTCACCTCTTCCTTCCATCTCTTTCCACATAACATAATAGTCCTGTGGGAACACTGCGTTTGTTATCGTTTTCGTTAGCTTTGTTTCTGTGAGGGCTATTATGTCTGGGTTTTCCTCTAGTACCCGTTCTCCAAGCTCATTTGCTTTATTTGTAATTCCATCTATGTTAGTCTACATTGCTTTGAATCTCACTTTCTTCTGTCCCTTTTCAAATTGCCTCCTTGGTGAGTGTTCTGCTGGTAGGGGAGGCTGTTCCATGGGTGTGAGGTCCTGTGAGGTGGATAACAGGGTCTCAGAGGATACTGGGATGAGGGGCGGGGGATCCAGTGAAGGGGGAGGGACAGGGAAGGTATGGGGTGAAAGGGGAGGGAGGACAGGAAGGAAAGGGGGGGAGGGAGGACTCGGGAGGAGGGGAGGGGTAGAAGGGTGGGGATTGGGTGTGGAGGGAGGGAGATTTGGCTGAACATTTGAGTGGGGGCAGGGAGGGTTTGGGATAGGGGGGTTTTCTATGCAGAGGAGGGTGGCGGGGTTGTCCTCCCTTCTGGTGTTACTGGGTAGCTGGTTGTGGGTTCCCCCCTCGCCTCTGGGGGTGTTGTGTTGGAAGCTGTGACTTCCTGGTTTTCCCCTCTCGCCCTGCACCTCTTCCTTGCTTCTGCCGCCATGGCTCTCTCCTCCCTTGTCATGTCTCTCTGGAGGAATACATTTTTGAATTCTCCAACGTTTTTCAGGGAGCTCTTCCTTGATAGAATCTTCTCCTTTGTGCTCTCATTTGCAAACACTATCTTTATCACTCGGTCTCAGTCTTTGTTGTACCAACCTAGCCTGAAAACCTTCTCAATGCTTTGCTCAGCCCCTTCCATGTCTAGTGACTTTAGTACTTCATTCACTGCTGCTTTGTCCTTGTCATTCCACTCTGTCCTATTAGAGCCTTCCTGCTCTTTAATATCCACAGCAACCACTGATCTGTTCCTTTCCAGCAGTTGGCTAGTGGAGCGTGCCGCCTCCTGTGAGGTGGCTGCTTTCATAGCCACCTCCATCACTGCAGTCATTACTTCAGAGTTATTTTTTGTTAGTATTTCTGCAAATGTTGCTTATATTGTGGCATTCTCATCCAAAAAACTATTACCACCTTCTCCCTGGATGATTTTCTGAGTCTCAGCCTCGATACCGTTCTCTATGTCTATGTTCTTCTATTCCACATTCCATAACATGGCATTTATTAACATTAAATTCCATTTGTCAAGTGATGCTCCAGATACTTATTTTGTCCAGGTCATCTTGAAGGGCATGACAATCATCTAAGTTTCTTATCCTTCCTATTATCTTAGCATCATCAGCAAACATGTTCATATAATTCTGTATACCAACTGGTAGTTCATTTATGTAGACAATAAACATCATTGGTGCAAGAACTGAACCCTGTGGTACTCTACTTGTGACATTTCTCCAGTCTGATACATTGCCTCTGATCACTGCCCTCATTTTTATATCAGTCAGAAAATTTTTCATCCATGTTAGAAGTGTGTGTGTGTGTGTGTGTGTGTGTGTGTGTGTGTGTGTGTGTGTGTGTGTGTGTGTGTGTGTGTGTGTGTGTGTGTGTGTTTTGGCGTGTTATGGTGAGAGGGGTGGGGGTTTAGCCAGTGGCGGCATAATGTAACACACACACACGTCTAAAAAAACTAATACCAATATAAGTCTCTCGGGATACTTTTTTGTATTTTAACTTAAATCCAAAAGCAGACGAGGAGTCACAATGACGTGGCCTAAATATGTTGACCAAACCACGCACTAGAAAGTGAAGGGACGATGACTTTAAGGTTCGACCTGGACCATTCTCAAGTCGATTGTTGACCAAACCACACCCTTTCTAGTGTGTGGTTTGGTCAACTTAAATCCGAAACTTATAATTACATTAAGGCACTGTACACCGTGTATGACTGGCTTAGAGAGGCACTTACTTCCAAGTCAGCGTCGCAAAGCACAACTAGGTGGTTTATGGAGCGATGTCCGCCTTAATTGTTGTCGTCCCTGTAGGCCTGTTGATACCAAATCGCCGCTGCCGGACAGTAGGATACCCCTATTACCTGCTATATATCACTAGGACTACAGTTTCTTGTTCCCCTTAGCAGCGTTATAGCCTTTTGTAGCCAGTATAGCTACACGTTTTGACAGCATGACTTATTCCTCACTATCGTAGCTAGTTATGCCACACTAACTGACCATCCCTATGTATCCGTGACGGCACTGATGCCTGTCGTGGCACTGATATCGTACACATGGTTTCTTGACTAATTACTATCGGACACAACCCCTGACATTGCTCTTTTCTAGTCTTACACTTCTCAATATCACTACACAACGATTTTCCTTCGTATCAACAGATCTCCTATATTATGAAATGTTTTCGAAGAGCGAGCGCGCGCGCGTGTGTGTGTGAACAAATATAAACTATTAATATCTGGGACTTGGGTGACTATTACTTAACAATAAATGGATCCCGGTGCTGTTGAATATAATCTACATTATTCCCAGCCTGGTGAGGTATTATGGAACCGGTTTCGCAAGACGAACACAACTCTTAATGATGCACCAAACTATCGTGGTTCCACAAGGAAGATAAATTATGATAATCACACCACTCTCGCTCTGTCATCAAAGTACTCAGTAAAGTGTAACTAGCATGTGTTCCTAGACTGTTGGGATACCAGAGGAATTCCAGAGGTTGAATTCCAGGTAGAAGGCAGCAAGGATGCTCACAATAGACATAATAGACTCACAACAGCAGCAACAAGCGTGTAGACACAGATCTTGGCCAGCACCCACCTTGCATCTGTCTTTAAGAGCTGCTCGAGGTTCTCTGGTCTGGCCGGGTACTTGACCACAGTGAGGCAGGCAGCAAGGATGTCACAATAGACATAATAGACTCACAACAGCAGCAACAAGCGTGTAGACACAGATCTTGGCCAGTACCCACCTTGCATCTGTCTTTAAGAGCTGCTCGAGGTTCTCTGGTCTGGCCGGGTACTTGAGTACAGTGAGGAAGGCAGTAAGGTTGCCCCGGTAAGCCGTGCCCACGATGAAGGCCAACACCAGCCACGCTCCCACCACAATCTGTGTGGAGCTCCTGCTGGGGAGGCGTCTGGTGAGGTCCTGCCCCAGAAGCGTCCCCACCACGTCCTGCGTCACCAGCAAGGGTCCTGGGGGACTCCTTCCTTCTCCTTCCTCTGGGGTGATGGTCACCTCCAAGCGAGCAACCTGAGAGTCAACAACAGTGAGTGAGACTTGCATGCACACAGCTTGGCAGGGGATCTTCTCATTATATATTTTAACATTTGCAACATAGACAGTGACTTGGGTCCTTTATTCCTAGATAACAGCCGTTTTTCTTGTCAGTTGTTCGACAAGTTTCGGCTCTCGATCTAACTTTAATGGTATAAAGACTTATACACAACAAGCACTCTATCAGGACATAAATTCTTCTCCACACAATACACCCTCAACAACAAATTCAAATTTATTTTCAACATTTATTTCAACAACAATTTCAATTATTTTTTATTTATTTTATATTATAACTTCTCCACACACCAAAAAATACATTTTTCCATTATAAATTTCCTCTGCAATAATATAAATAACCTAATCCATCATATAGGCAAAATCTGTTACAATTTACCAATCCACTCTCTGATAATTTATAAACTTACATATAAAGTCAAAGAACTCTTTACAAATAAAAAAATTGACAACCAACTATTACTTAATTCCGTTACATCAGCACGAACAATCGGTTTTATTTGTTACCCGCAACGAACACAAATCAAATCAAACACTTTTTTCATCATTGTTTGTATATTTATGATATGGAAATTTACAGCTAGTAACACTAGAGATCACGACCAATAACACTCTAATTTACGACCAGTAACACAGTGGTTCACGACCAGTAACACTGTGGTTCACGACCAGTAACACTGTGGTTCACGACCAGTAACACTGTGGTTCACGACCAGTAACACTGTGGTTCACGACCAGTAACACAGTGGTTCACGACCAGTAACACTGTGGTTTACGACCAGTAACACTGTGGTTCACGACCAGTAACACTGTGGTTCACGACCAGTAACACTGTGGTTCACGACCAGTAACACTGTGGTTCAAGACCAGTAACACAGTGGTTCACGACCAGTACCACACTGTGGTTTACGACCAGTAACACTGTGGTTCACGACCAGTAACACTGTGGTTCATGACCAGTAACACTGTGGTTCACGACCAGTAACACTGTGGTTCACGACCAGTAACACTGTGGTTCACGACCAGTAACACAGTGGTTCACGACCAGTAACACTGTGGTTCACGACCAGTAACACTGTGGTTCACGACCAGTAACACAGTGGTTCACGACCAGTAACACTGTGGTTCACGTCCAGTAACACTGTGGTTCACGACCAGTAACACTGTGGTTCACGACCAGTAACACAGTGGTTCACGACCAGTAACACTGTGGTTCACTTCCAGTAACACTGTGGTTCACGACCAGTAACACTGTGGTTTACGACCAGTAACACTGTGGTTCACGACCAGTAACACTGTGGTTCACGACCAGTAACACTGTGGTTCACGACCAGTAACACTGTGGTTCACGACCAGTAATATTGTGGTTCACGACCAATAACACTGTGGTTCACGACCAGTAACACTGTGGTTCACGACCAATAACACTGTGGTTCACGACCAGTAACACTTGTTCACGACCAGTAACACTGTGGTTCACGACCAGTAACATTGTGGTTCACGACCAGTAACATTGTGGTTCACGACCAATAACACTGTGGTAGACGACCAGTAACACTGTGGTTCACGACCAGTAACACTGGTTCACGACCAGTAACTCTGTGGTTCACGACCAGTAACACTGTGGTTCACGACCAGTAACACAGTGGTTCACGACCAGTAACACTGTGGTTCACGACCAGTAATATTGTGGTTCACGACCAGTAACACTGTGGTTCACGACCAGTAACATTGTGGTTCACGACCAGTAACATTGTGGTTCACGACCAATAACACTGTGGTAGACGACCAGTAACACTGTGGTTCACGACCAGTAACACTGGTTCACGACCAGTAACACTGTGGTTCACGACCAGTAACACTGTGGTTCACGACCAGTAACACAGTGGTTCACGACCAGTAACACTGTGGTTCACGACCAGTAACATTGTGGTTCACGACCAATAACACTGAGGTAGACGACCAGTAACACTGTGGTTCACGACCAGTAACACTGGTTCACGACCAGTAACACTGTGGTTCACGACCAGTAACACTGTGGTTCACGACCAGTAACACAGTGGTTCACGACCAGTAACACTGTGGTTCACGACCAGTAACATTGTGGTTCACGACCAGTAACACTGTGGTTCACGACCAGTAACATTGTGGTTCACGACCAGTAACATTGTGGTTCACGACCAGTAACACTGTGGTTCACGACCAGTAACACTGTGGTTCACGACTAGTAACACTGGTTCACGACCAGTAACGCTGTGGTTCACGACCAGTAACACAGTGGTTCACGACCAGTAACACTGTGGTTCACGACCAGTAACACTGTGGTTCACGACCAGTAACACTGTGGTTCACGACCAGTAACACAGTGGTTCACGACCAGTAACATTGTGGTTCACGACCAGTAACACTGTGGTTCACGACCAGTAACATTGTGGTTCACGACCAGTAACACAGTGGTTCATGACCAGTAACACTGTGGTTAACGACCTGTAACACTGTGGTTTACGACCAGTAACACTGTGGTTCACGACCAGAAACACTGTGGCTCACGACCAGTAACACTGTGGTTCACGACCAGAAACACTGTGGTTCACGACCAGTAACACTGTGGTTCACGACCAGTAACACTGTGGTTCACGACCAGTAACATTGTGGTTCACGACCAGTAGCACTATGGTTCACAACCAGTAACACTGTGGTTCACGACCAGTAGCACTGTGGTTCACGACCAGTAACACTGTGGTTCACGACCAGTAACATTGTGGTTCACGACCAGTAACACTGTGGTTTACGACCAGTAACACTGTGGTTCACGACCAGTAACACTGTGGTTCACGACCAGTAACATTGCGGTTCTCGACCAGTAACACTGGTTCACGACCAGTAACACTGGTTTCCGACCAGTAACATTGTAGTCACGACCAGTAACATTGTGGTTCACGACCAGTAACACTTTGGTCCACGACCGGTGACACTGGTTCACGGCTAGTAACACTGTGGTTCACGCCCAGTAACACTGGTTCACGCCCAGTAACACTGTGGTTCACGACCAGTAACACTGTGGTTCACGACCAGTAACACTGTGGTTCACGCCCAGTAACACTGGTTCACAACCAGTAACATTGTGGTTCACGACCAGAATCACTGGTTCGCGACCAGTAACACTGTGGTTCACGACCAGTAACACTGTGGTTCACGACCAGTAACATTGTGGTTCACGACCAGTAACATTGTGGTTCACGACCAGTAACATTGTGGTTCACGACCAGTAACACTGTGGTTCACGACCAGTAGCACTGTAGTTCACGACCAGTAACACTGTGGTTCACGACCAGTAACACTGTGGTTCACGACCAGTAACATTGCGGTTCTCGACCAGTAACACTGGTTCACGACCAGTAACACTGGTTCACGACCAGTAACACTGGTTCACGACCAATAACACTGTGGTTCACGACCAGTAACACTGGTTCACGACCAATAACACTGTGGTTCACGACCAGGAACACTGGTTCACAACCAGTAACACTGTGGTTCACGACCAGGAACACTGGTTCACGACCAGTAACACTGTGGTTCACGACCAGTAACACTGGTTCACGACCAGTAACATTGTGGTTCACGACCAGTAACATTGTGGTTCACGACCAGTAACATTGTGGTTTACGACCAGTAACATTGTGGTTCACGACCAGTAACACTGTGGTTCACGACCAGTAACACTGTGGTTCACGACCAGAAACACTGTGGTTCACGTCCAGTATGACTGTGATTCACGACCAGTAACATTGTGGTTCACGACCAGTAACACTGTGGTTCACGACCAGTAACACTGTGGTTCACGACCAGTAACACTGTGGTTCACGACCAGTAACACTGTGGTTCACGACCAGTAACACTGTGGTTCACGACCAGTAACATGAGAGAGAAAATGTGGCGTCAGTGATTACACACTCTTCTCACTGATTTTTTTTAAGGCAAGTCACACAAAATTCTTTAAAAAGGGTGTTTTACTGTTTATACACATTTATATGTAGTTTACACCACCACCACCCCGTTAAGGTCCACAGATCTTAACCGGCTACAATAAAGTAGTCTAAACATCGTGGAATATCTTCTTATTCTTTTTGATAGTGGGTGCACTTCGTGGAATATCATTATGTCATGGTGGGGCAATGTTTACTATAGCATCAGCGTCTGGGCACTAGTCCAATCCTCCCCAAGGTGGGTATAGGTGCCCTGCCTGTTTTAAGGATCCATTTATACAAGTGTTAAACAAACGTATTTGGTTAAACAAATAATCACTGGATATTTGCATTTATTTTGGAATATTATCATCATATGCTTATAGCTATTAGACGTAATTACATATCCTGATATGGATCAATTGAGGAGGCCTTCTTCTGATGGAGTTCACAAAAATATCCTGACGAAATATCCTGACTTGACACTTTCTGTCTTGGGAGAGTTTGGTTTGTTCTAAAATAGCCATGCGCCATGCCTGGATCATGTGCTTTCATAAACCATGTTATTAGACATATTATGCTATAATTTTGTTGGGAATTTCCACAGATGGGAACGGAGTCCTGCTGCAATAAGGTGTTCTTCGCTGATGCCGTGGAACTCTAGATTCACGTAACGAAGTGTATGTCATAGTGTATTAGTTAATAAGTTTATTGAATAGATTTATTTTACTATTACACATGCCTTTACGTCAATCCTCATTCTGCAGTACTGCCCCAGTGTCATGCTCTGCCCATTTTTATTTGCAATTTGTGTTAATAATTGGGTTGGCTCAGGGATCAAGCCCCAAAGCTTCTATACTGAATATAAATTCGGTGTGAGGACCTATCATTTATCATCTAGACTGCTGCAAGCAGATGAAGTACTAGTGATCCTTGTGTTGGGAAGTGTTCTTTTATTGCTTGTTGGCATCGAGGGTTGTCCAGACCTACACCTGACGCCCCACTCCCGCTAAGATAGAGGGACCTTGGTGTTTTCTGTCGCCCGGGGGTTAGTTTGATGTGACTTTCTGCAAAGTGACGTCTTACAGTGTGACCACCACTGGCATTGGTTCTGTTGCGTGCAATTGCAGGTTGGTACAGGATGCGGCAATAAGCAAACAAGAAATCCAAAGAACCGCCATACACCCACACACATATTTTATATACTCATTGCCACAGCACAGTTACCTCTTCCACAGAAAACATTGTACCTCAACATTCATGTTATCATCTCCAATAATGAGGTAGCACTTTACCACAATCCCAACACCCTAGGTCACTATTAATAACAGCAGGAACATTACACAAATCCTCCCACAATATGTACACTCTTTACTACATCGAACACATACTCATGGACAAAAAGGACACTCTCTGCCAACATCTACACTCTCTGCCAACATCTACACTCTCTATCAAAACAAACATATACTAATAGACAAAAAGCACACACTCTACCACAACATATAAACACTCAACAACAACAAACACATACTAGTGGACAAAATACACACCCTCTATCACAACATATACACTCTAAACAACAATAAACTCATACTCATGGACAAAATGTACGCCCTCTGCAAAACCCACTTGTACACGTTTTTCAATACTAAAAACACACATAAAACGTTTACTCACCAGTAGGAGAGTGGGCGGGAGTAGAAAGAGGAGGCCGACCACAGCCGCCCACACTTGCCCGCTGAAGGGGTGGTAGAGGCTCCGCCAGCGGGGCGGCAGCTGGGGCTTGGCCGTGGCAAAAGTCAGTGTGGCTTCATCGATCATGAAGGTGTAACTGAACTTATCTTGTAGGTGAGGAAAGATTGCCAGCCTCGATGGCCTGATGAATCGGATCCGCTTCTCAACCTGCTGCAGGATCTGTGGGTGAAGTTGAGCTGAGTGAGGGCTGTGCAGCAGGACTCAACGCTCATGCCCTCTCAGCGTCACACCATCTGAATGTCCCCAGTAATATTTTTCCTTCACCATTTGTCTCTATGTGAAATAAACCTTGACCTTTGAATTGGTCATTAAATGAATAGCAAATTTCAGAATCCGAGAGTTTATGATACTCAGATTCATTGAAAGTGATCCAAGAAATCATATGTCAAAAACTTTCAATTTCTAAATCAAAGAACATTAGTTACAAAATACATTTATTAGTGTATAGTAAGTAATATATATATATATATATATATATATATATATATATATATATATATATATATATATATATATATATATATATATATATATATATATATGTGCGAACAAGCCTGAATGGTCCCCAGGACAATATGCAACTGAAAACTCACACCCCAGAAGTGACTCGAACCCATACTCCCAGAAGCAACGCAACTGGTATGTACAAGACGCCTTAATCCACTTGACCATCACGACCGGACATAATGAGGTGATAGCTGAGGCTATTTGAACCACCCCACCGCCGGCACTCGGATAGTAATCTTGGGCATAGCATTTTACCAAATCACCTCATTCTTTGGGGCACACGTGAGGAACACAAATGCGAACAAGCCTGAATGGTCCCCAGGACAATATGCAACTGAAAACTTTTTTATATATATATGTATATATATATATATACACGAGCGCGTTTCGTAAAACTTATTACATTTTCAAAGACTTTAGTTTACAAATACACAACTGAATAGAACTTACACATCTCCGATTTTGTTTATATCTACATTTGAGTGAGGTGGATGGGGTGAGGTCGCATTAATAGGGTATTAATTTCATCAACACAAGACAGAACAAGAGGTGGCATTAATAGGGTATTAATTTCATCAACACAAGACAGAACACGAAACAATGGGTATTGAAATGGAAGTGATTGTAGAAAGCCTATTGGTTTCTATATTGGAGCGGAGTCTTGAGGTGGGTAGAATATAGTTGTGCATTAATTGGCTGTTGATTGCTGGTGTTGACTTCTTAATGTGTAGTGCCTCGCAAACGTCAAGCCGCCTGCTATCGCTGTATCTATCGATGATTTCTGTGTTGTTTACTAGGATTTCTCTGGCGATGGTTTGGTTGTGAGAAGAGATTATATGTTCTTTAATGGAGCCCTGTTGTTTATGCATCGTTAAACGCCTAGAAAGAGATGTTGTTGTCTTGCCTATATACTGGGTTTTTTGGAGCTTACAATCCCCAAGTGGGCATTTGAAGGCATAGACGACGTTGGTCTCTTTTAAAGCGTTCTGCTTTGTGTCTGGAGAGTTTCTCATGAGTAGGCTGGCCGTTTTTCTGGTTTTATAGTAAATCGTTAGTTGTATCCTCTGATTTTTGTCTGTAGGGATAACGTTTCTATTAACAATATCTTTCAGGACCCTTTCCTCTGTTTTATGAGCTGTGGAAAAGAAGTTCCTGTAAAATAGTCTAATAGGGGGTATAGGTGTTGTGTTAGTTGTCTCTTCAGAGGTTGCATGGCGTTTCACTTTCCTTCTTATGATGTCTTCGACGAAACCATTGGAGAAGCCGTTGTTGACTAGGACCTGCCTTACCCTACAGAGTTCTTCGTCGACTTGCTTCCATTCTGAGCTGTGGCTGAGAGCACGGTCGACATATGCGTTAACAACACTCCTCTTGTACCTGTCTGGGCAGTCGCTGTTGGCATTTAGGCACATTCCTATGCTCGTTTCCTTAGTGTAGACTGCAGTGTGGAAACCTCCGCTCTTTTCCATGACTGTTACATCTAGAAAGGGCAGCTTCCCATCCTTTTCCATCTCGTAAGTGAAACGCAGCACAGAACTCTGCTCAAATGCCTCCTTCAGCTCCTGCAGATGTCTGACATCAGGTACCTGCGTAAAAATGTCGTCAACATACCTGCAGTATACGGCCGGTTTCAAGTTCATGTCGACTAAGACTTTATGGTCGATGGTACCCATGTAGAAGTTTGCAAACAGGACACCTAGGGAAGAACCCATGGCGACCCCGTCTACTTGCTTATACATGTGCCCATCCGGGCTCAAGAAGGGTGCCTCTTTAGTACAAGCTTGGAGTAGTTTCCTTAGAATATTTTCGGGTATGTCAAGAGGAGTACAGGCTGGATCACGATACACTCTGTCGGCTATCATCCCGATTGTTTCGTCCACAGGTACGTTGGTAAACAGCGATTCTACGTCCAACGAGGCTCTTATCCCTGTGGCCCGTGTGCCCCGCAGTAAGTCAACAAATTCCTTTCGAGACTTCAGGCTGAAGGCGCAACGAACATAAGGAGTCAGCAGGCCGTTGAGTCGCTTCGCCAGTCTGTACATGGGTGTGGGTATCTGGCTAATGATTGGCCGAAGTGGGTTTCCAGGCTTGTTCCAAAGGTTCCAAAGGGTAACGAAGGACACTACAGCCGAATTGAAAGCAAAGGTCAACAAACTGATCGAAACTGTGAACGCCAAGAAATCCGGACTCCACCTGCCAAAGATCATTGGGGAATATAAACCTGGATATGCGTATGGAAATGTCAAGACACACAAGTCTGGAAACCCACTTCGGCCAATCATTAGCCAGATACCCACACCCACGTACAGACTGGCGAAGCGACTCAACGGCCTGCTGACTCCTTATGTTCCTTGCGCCTTCAGCCTGAAGTCTCCAAAGGAATTTGTTGACTTACTGCGGGGCACACGGGCCACAGGGATAAGAGCCTCGTTGGACGTAGAATCGCTGTTTACCAACGTACCTGTGGACGAAACAATCGGGATGATAGCCGACAGAGTGTATCGTGATCCAGCCTGTACTCCTCTTGACATACCCGAAAATATTCTAAGGAAACTACTCCAAGCTTGTACTAAAGAGGCACCCTTCTTGAGCCCGGATGGGCACATGTATAAGCAAGTAGATGGGGTCGCCATGGGTTCTCCCCTAGGTGTCCTGTTTGCAAACTTCTACATGGGTACCATCGACCATAAAGTCTTAGTCGACATGAACTTGAAACCGGCCATATACTGCAGGTATGTTGACGACATTTTTACACAGGTACCTGATGTCAGACATCTGCAGGAGCTGAAGGAGGCATTTGAGCAGAGTTCTGTGCTGCGTTTCACTTACGAGATGGAAAAGGATGGGAAGCTGCCCTTTCTAGATGTAACAGTCATGGAAAAGAGCGGAGGTTTCCACACTGCAGTCTACACTAAGGAAACGAGCATAGGAATGTGCTTAAATGCCAACAGCGACTGCCCAGACAGGTACAAGAGGAGTGTTGTCAACGCATATGTCGACCGTGCTCTAAGCCACAGCTCAGAATGGAAGCAAGTCGACGAAGAACTCTGTAGGGTAAGGCAGGTCCTAGTCAACAACGGCTTCTCCAATGGTTTCGTCGAAGACATCATAAGAAGGAAAGTGAAACGCCATGCAACCTCTGAAGAGACAACTAACACAACACCTATACCCCCTATTAGACTATTTTACAGGAACTTCTTTTCCACAGCTCATAAAACAGAGGAAAGGGTCCTGAAAGATATTGTTAATAGAAACGTTATCCCTACAGACAAAAATCAGAGGATACAACTGATGATTTACTATAAAACCAGAAAAACGGCCAGCCTACTCATGAGAAACTCTCCAGACACAAAGCCGAACGCTTTAAAAGAGACCAACGTCTTATATGCCTTCAAATGCCCACTTGGGGACTGTAAGCTCCAAAAAACCCAGTATATAGGCAAGACAACAACATCTCTTTCTAGGCGTTTAACGATGCATAAACAACAGGGCTCCATTAAGGAATATATAATCTCTTCCCACAACCAAACCATCGCCAGAGAAATCCTAGTAAACAACACAGAAATCATCGATAGATACAGCGATAGCAGGCGGCTTGACGTTTGCGAGGCACTACACATTAAGAAGTCAACACCAGCAATCAACAGCCAATTAATGCACAACTATATTCTACCCACCTCAAGACTCCGCTCCAATATAGAAGCATCAAGAAATATGGACCAATAGGCTTTCTACAATCACTTCCATTTCAATACCCATTGTTTCGTGTTCTGTCTTGTGTTGATGAAATTAATACCCTATTAATGCCACCTCTTGTTCTGTCTTGTGTTGATGAAATTAATAACCTATTATTGCGACCTCACCCCATCCACCTCACTCAAATGTAGATATAAACAAAATTGGAGATGTGTAAGTTCTATTCAGTTGTGTATTTGTAAACTAAAGTCTTTGAAAATGTAATAAGTTTTACGAAACGCGCTCGTGTTGCGTCAGACTAGAAATAAAAATGAATTTTGGAGAATTGATTTTTGAATTACCTCCAAAAGTGAAAACAAATGTATGAAAGATTGAGAAAATTCGTGTTAGAATTATTAATCTTACTTTTTCGGTCATATTTAATAATATATGTCTACAGGAAAGACTGCTACCAAAATATAATAATATATATATATATATATATATATATATATATATATATATATGCACAGACTACCCTATTCCAGTAGCTGAAGTTTATAACTTTTTAGACACTCAACCCACCAGGGGACTCGACCACTGGCCAACAATGTGGCAGTGTAGTGGATACAGCGTGCAACTGCCACCTTGTTGGCCAGTGTTCGAGTCCCCTGGTGGGTTGAGTGTCTAAAAAGTTATATATATATATATATATATATATATATATATATATATATATATATATATATATATATATATATATATATATATATATATATATATATATTTTGGTAGCAGTCTTTCATGTAAACATATGTTGTTGAATATGACCGAAAAAGTAAGATTAATAATTCTAACATGAATTTTTTCATTATTTTTTATGTTTTTCTTCATTGTCGGTGGTAATGGAAATATCAATTCTGCAAAACTAATTTTTATTAATGAATATATATACTTGTACCCCATATTAGACTATTTTACAAGAACCTCTTTTCGAGACCCGGAGGAAAGGGTCTCGAAAGATATTGGTGATAGGAGCGTCATTCCTACAGAGAAAAATAAAAAAATACAATAGATAATTTATTATAAAAACTAAAAAAGGCCAGTCTACTCATGAAAAACTCCCCAGACACCAAGCAGAACGCTTTGAAGAAAACCAACATCGTCGATGCCTTTAAATGGCCACTTGGTAACTGTAAGCCTCAAAAACTCAGTATATAGGCATGACAATAACGTCTCTTTCCAGGCGACGAACAATGCATAAACAACAAGGATCCATCAAGGAACATATAATCTCTTCTCACAACCAGACCATCACCAGAGAAGTCTTAACAACACAAAAATCATCGATAGGTACAGCGATAGCAGGCGGCTCGACATCAGCGAGGCACTACTTATCGAAAAGTTCACACCAGCAATCACCAGCCAATTAATACACAACTATATTCTACCCACTTCAAGGCACCATATGGGCCAATAGGCCCTCTGCAGTTACTTCCATTCTCATGTACCCAACTCTCCCAATACCCACCTCACCCAAAACCAATAAAAAGCAAGAGTTATGTCAAATGTTTCATACAGTGTATCAAATGTATCATAAGTGTAGTGTTAAGTATAAAGAAGTCTTTAAGAATGTAAGAAGCTTTTACGAAACGCTTCTAGGCGTCAGACCATACACACACACACACACACACACACACACACACACACACACACACACACACACACACACACACACACACACACACACACACACACACACACACACACACAGATATGAGCTACGAGGAGAGACTACGGGAATTAAACCTCACTTCGCTGGAAGACAGAAGAGCTAGGGGGGACATGATCACCACATTCAAGATTCTGAAGGGAATTGATAGGGTAGATAAAGACAGTCTATTTAACACAAGGGGAACACGCACAAGGGGACACAGGTGGAAACTGAGTGCCCAAATGAGCCACAGAGATATTAGAAAGAACTTTTTTAGTGTCAGAGTGGTGGACAAATGGAATGCATTAGGAAGAGATGTGGTGGAGGCTGACTCCATACACAGTTTCAAGTGTAGATATGATAGAGCCCGATAGGCTCAGGAATCTGTACACCTGTTGATTGACGGTTGAGAGGCGGGACCAAAGAGCCAGAGCTGAACCCCCGCAAACACAACTAGGTGAGTACTACTAGGTGAGTACACACACACACACACACACACACACACACACACACACACACACACCACTTCTGGTGTTACCCAGTAACACCAGAAGGGAGGACAACCCCGCCTCCCTCCACTGCATAGAAAACCCCCCTACCCCAAACCCTCCCTGCCCCCACTCAAATGTTCAGCAAAATCTCCCTCCCCCCACACCCAATCCCCACCCTTCTACCCCTCCCCTCCTCCCGAGTCCTCCCGCCCCCCCTTTCCTTCCCGTCCTCCCTCCCCTTTCACCCCATACCCTGCCTGTCCCTCCCCCTTCACTGGATCCCCCGCCCCTCATCCCAGTATCCTCTGAGACCCTGTTATCCACCTCACAGGTCCTCACACCCATGGAACAGCCTCCCCCACCAGCAGAACACTCACCAAGGAGGCGATTTGAGAAGGGACAGAAGAAAGTGAGCCTCAAAGCGATGTACACAAACATAGATGGAATTACAAATAAAGCAAATGAGCTTGGAGAACTGATACTAGAGGAAAACCCAGACATAATAGCCCTCACAGAAACAAAGATCACGAAAACGATAACAAATGCAGTGTTCCCACAGGACTATTATGTTATGAGGAAAGAGAGGGAAGGAAGAGGTGGGGGTGGTGTAGCTCTGCTGGTAAGACAAGGCTGGGATTTTGAGGAGATGGATATTCAGGGCTGCGAAGGTTTCAGTGACTACATAGCAGGTACTGTAACAAATGGAGGGAAAAAAATTATAGTCGCAGTCATATATAATCCACCACCAAATGACAGAAGACCTAAACAGGAATATGATAGAAACAACATGGCCACCATTAACATAATAGAAAGAGCAGCTTCTGTTGCTAGCAGGAATGGATCAGGACTACTAATTATGGGAGACTTCAACCATGGGAAGATAGATTGGAAGAACAGAGACCCGCATGGAGGACCAGAAACATGGAGAGCTAAGCTGCTGGACGTGGCAACAAGAAACTTTCTAAGCCAGCACACCAAAGAACCAACAAGAATGAGAGGAGAAGATGAACCAGCAATGCTTGATTTGATATTTACCCTAAATGAATGGGATATAAGGGAAGTTAAGATGGAAGCGCCCTTGGGAATGAGTGATCACAGTGTATTGAACTTTGAGTACCTGGTAGAGCTAGGACTTATCTCCCCCCAAAAAGAACTAGGAATCAAAAGGCTGGCATACCGAAAGGGGAATTATGAACAGATGAGAAGTTTCCTAAGTGAAATACCTTGGGACACAGACCTCAGAGATAAGTCTGTACAGGGTATGATGGACTATGTTACCCAAAAGTGTCAGGAGGCAGTAAACAGGTTCATCCCGGCCCAAAGGGAAAAATCCGAGAAGCAACAGAAGAATCCGTGGTATAATAGGGCATGTATGGAAGCGAAGAAACTGAACAAAAAGGCGTGGAGGAACTTCCGGAATAACAGAACACCAGAAAGCAGAGAGAGATACCAGAGAACCAGGAATGAGTACGTCAGGGTGAGAAGAGAAGCAGAGAAAAATTTTGAAAATGATATAGCAAACAAAGCCAAGACCGAACCAAAGCTACTCCACAGTCACATCAGAAGGAAAACAACAGTGAAAGAACAGGTATTGAAACTTAGAACAGGCGAGGACAGGTATACAGAGAATGACAGAGAGGTGTGTGAGGAACTTAACAAGAGGTTCCAGGAGGTCTTCACAATAGAACAGGGTGAGGTCACTGTGCTAGGAGAAAGGGAGGTAAACCAGGCGGCCTTGGAGGAGTTCGAAATTACGAGAGAGGAGGTCAAGAGACACCTGCTGGATCTGGATGTTAGAAAGGCTGTTGGTCCAGATGGGATCTCACCATGGGTACTGAAAGAGTGTGCAGAGGCACTTTGCCTGCCACTCTCCATAGTGTATAGTAAGTCACTAGAGACGGGAGACCTACCAGAAATATGGAAGACGGCGAATGTGGTCCCAATATACAAAAAGGGCGACAGACAAGAGGCACTGAACTACAGGCCAGTGTCCTTGACTTGTATACCATGCAAGGTGATGGAGAAGATCGTGAGAAAAAACCTGGTAACACATCTGGAGAGAAGGGACTTCGTGACAAATCGCCAACATGGATTCAGGGAGGGTAAATCTTGCCTTACAGGCTTGATAGAATTCTACGATCAGGTGATACAGATTAAGCAAGAAAGAGAGGGTTGGGCGGACTGCATTTTCTTGGATTGTCGGAAAGCCTTTGACACAGTACCGCATAAGAGGCTGGTACATAAGCTGGAGAGACAGGCAGGTGTAGCTGGTAAGGTGCTCCAGTGGATAAGGGAGTATCTAAGCAATAGGAAGCAGAGAGTTACGGTGAGGGGTGAGACCTCCGATTGGCGTGAAGTCACCAGTGGAGTCCCTCAGGGCTCTGTACTCGGTCCTATCTTGTTTCTGATATATGTAAATGATCTCCCGGAGGGTATCGATTCATTTCTCTCAATGTTTGCGGACGATGCTAAAATTATGAGAAGGATTAAAACAGAAGAGGACTGTTTGAGGCTTCAAGAAGACCTAGACAAGCTGAAGGAATGGTCGAACAAATGGTTGTTAGAGTTTAACCCAACCAAATGTAATGTAATGAAGATAGGTGTAGGGAGCAGGAGGCCAGATACAAGGTATCATCTGGGAGAGGAAATTCTTCAGGAGTCAGAAAAGGAAAAAGACTTGGGGGTTGATATCACGCCAGACCTGTCTCCTGCAGCACATATCAAGCGGATAACATCAGCGGCATATGCCAGGCTGGCCAACATACGAACGGCATTCAGAAACTTGTGTAAAGAATCATTCAGAACTTTGTATACCACATATGTCAGGAAAATCCTGGAGTATGCAGCCCCAGCATGGAGTCCATATCTAGTCAAGGATAAGACTAAACTGGAAAAGGTTCAAAGGTTTGCCACCAGACTAGTACCCGAGCTGAGAGGTATGAGCTACGAGGAGAGACTACGGGAATTAAACCTCACTTCGCTGGAAGACAAAAGAGTTAGGGGGGACATGATCACCACATTCAAGATTCTGAAGGGGATTGATAGGGTAGATAAAGACAGTCTATTTAACACAAGGGGGACACGCACAAGGGGACACAGGTGGAAACTGAGTGCCCAAATGAGCCACAGAGATATTAGAAAGAACTTTTTTAGTGTCAGAGTGGTTGACAAATGGAATGCATTAGGAAGTGATGTGGTGGAGGCTGACTCCATACACAGTTTCAAGTGTAGATATGACAGAGCCCGATAGGCTCATGAATCTGTACACCTGTTGATTGACGGTTGAAGGCTGGACCAAAGAGCCAGAGCTCAACCCCCGCAAACACAACTAGGTGAGTACAACTAGGTGAGTACACACACACATGGAAGGCACTAGACATGGAAGGGGCTGAGCATAGCATTGAGAAGGTTTTCAGGCTAGGCCGGTACAACAAAGACCGAGACCGAATGATAAAGATAGTGTTTGCAAACGAAAACACAAAGGAGAAGATCCTATCAAGGAAGAGCTCCCTGAAAAATGTGGGAAAATTAAAAAATGTATTCCTCCAGAGAGACATGACAAGGGAGGAGAGAGCCATGGCGGCAGAAGCAAGGAGGAGGCGCAGGGCGAGAGGGGAAAACCAGGAAGTCACAGCTCTCAACCCAACACCCCCAGAGGCGAGGGGGGAACCCACAACCAGCTACCCAGTAACACCAGAAGGGAGGACAACCCCGCCTCCCTCCACTGCATAGAAAACCCCCCTACCCCAAACCCTCCCTGCCCCCACTCAAATGTTCAGCAAAATCTCCCTCCCCCCACACCCAATCCCCACCCTTCTACCCCTCCCCTCCTCCCGAGTCCTCCCTCCCCCCCTTTCCTTCCCGTCCTCCCTCCCCTTTCACCCCATACCCTCCCTGTCCCTCCCCCTTCACTGGATCCCCCGCCCCTCATCCCAGTATCCTCTGAGACCCTGTTATCCACCTCACAGGTCCTCACACCCATGGAACAGCCTCCCCCACCAGCAGAACACTCACCAAGGAGGCGATTTGAGAAGGGACAGAAGAAAGTGAGCCTCAAAGCGATGTACACAAACATAGATGGAATTACAAATAAAGCAAATGAGCTTGGAGAACTGGTACTAGAGGAAAACCCAGACATAATAGCCCTCACAGAAACAAAGATCACGAAAACGATAACAAATGCAGTGTTCCCACAGGACTATTATGTTATGAGGAAAGAGAGGGAAGGAAGAGGTGGGGGTGGTGTAGCTCTGCTGGTAAGACAAGGCTGGGATTTTGAGGAGATGGATATTCAGGGCTGCGAAGGTTTCAGTGACTACATAGCAGGTACTGTAACAAATGGAGGGAAAAAAATTATAGTCGCAGTCATATATAATCCACCACCAAATGACAGAAGACCTAGACAGGAATATGATAGAAACAACATGGCCACCATTAACATAATAGAAAGAGCAGCTTCTGTTGCTAGCAGGAATGGATCTGGACTACTAATTATGGGAGACTTCAACCATGGGAAGATAGATTGGAAGAACAGAGACCCGCATGGAGGACCAGAAACATGGAGAGCTAAGCTGCTGGACGTGGCAACAAGAAACTTTCTAAGCCAGCACACCAAAGAACCAACAAGAATGAGAGGAGAAGATGAACCAGCAATGCTTGATTTGATATTTACCCTAAATGAATGGGATATAAGGGAAGTTAAGATGGAAGCGCCCTTGGGAATGAGTGACCACAGTGTATTGAACTTTGAGTACCTGGTAGAGCTAGGACTTATCTCCCCCCAAAAAGAACTAGGAATCAAAAGGCTGGCATACCGAAAGGGGAATTATGAACAGATGAGAAGTTTCCTAAGTGAAATACCTTGGGACACAGACCTCAGAGACAAGTCTGTACAGGGTATGATGGACTATGTTACCCAAAAGTGTCAGGAGGCAGTAAACAGGTTCATCCCGGCCCAAAGGGAAAAATCCGAGAAGCAACAGAAGAATCCATGGTATAATAGGGCATGTATGGAAGCGAAGAAACTGAACAAAAAGGCGTGGAGGAACTTCCGGAATAACAGAACACCAGAAAGCAGAGAGAGATACCAGAGAACCAGGAATGAGTACGTCAGGGTGAGAAGAGAAGCAGAGAAAAATTTTGAAAATGATATAGCAAACAAAGCCAAGACCGAACCAAAGCTACTCCACAGTCACATCAGAAGGAAAACAACAGTGAAAGAACTGGTATTGAAACTTAGAACAGGCGAGGACAGGTATACAGAGAATGACAGAGAGGTGTGTGAGGAACTCAACAAGAGGTTCCAGGAGGTCTTCACAATAGAACAGGGTGAGGTCACTGTGCTAGGAGAAAGGGAGGTAAACCAGGCGGCCTTGGAGGAGTTCGAAATTACGAGAGAGGAGGTCAAGAGACACCTGCTGGATCTGGATGTTAGAAAGGCTGTTGGTACAGATGGGATCTCACCATGGGTACTGAAAGAGTGTGCAGAGGCACTTTGCCTGCCACTCTCCATAGTGTATAGTAAGTCACTAGAGACGGGAGACCTACCAGAAATATGGAAGACGGCGAATGTGGTCCCAATACACAAAAAGGGCGACAGACAAGAGGCACTGAACTACAGGCCAGTGTCCTTGACTTGTATACCATGCAAGGTGATGGAGAAGATCGTGAGAAAAAACCTGGTAACACATCTGGAGAGAAGGGACTTCGTGACAAATCGCCAACATGGATTCAGGGAGGGTAAATCTTGCCTTACAGGCTTGATAGAATTCTACGATCAGGTGACACAGATTAAGCAAGAAAGAGAGGGCTGGGCGGACTGCATTTTCTTGGATTGTCGGAAAGCCTTTGACACAGTACCGCATAAGAGGCTGGTACATAAGCTGGAGAGACAGGCAGGTGTAGCTGGTAAGGTGCTCCAGTGGATAAGGGAGTATCTAAGCAATAGGAAGCAGAGAGTTACGGTGAGGGGTGAGACCTCCGATTGGCGTGAAGTCACCAGTGGAGTCCCACAGGGCTCTGTACTCGGTCCTATCTTGTTTCTGATATATGTAAATGATCTCCCGGAGGGTATCGATTCATTTCTCTCAATGTTTGCGGACGATGCTAAAATTATGAGAAGGATTAAAACAGAAGAGGACTGTTTGAGGCTTCAAGAAGACCTAGACAAGCTGAAGGAATGGTCGAACAAATGGTTGTTAGAGTTTAACCCAACCAAATGTAATGTAATGAAGATAGGTGTAGGGAGCAGGAGGCCAGATACAAGGTATCATCTGGGAGAGGAAATTCTTCAGGAGTCAGAGAAGGAAAAAGACTTGGGGGTTGATATCACGCCAGACCTGTCTCCTGCAGCACATATCAAGCGGATAACATCAGCGGCATATGCCAGGCTGGCCAACATACGAACGGCATTCAGAAACTTGTGTAAAGAATCATTCAGAATTTTGTATACCACATATGTCAGGCCAATCCTGGAGTATGCAGCCCCAGCATGGAGTCCATATCTAGTCAAGGATAAGACTAAACTGGAAAAGGTTCAAAGGTTTGCCACCAGACTAGTACCCGAGCTGAGAGGTATGAGCTACGAGGAGAGACTACGGGAATTAAACCTCACTTCGCTGGAAGACAGAAGAGTTAGGGGGGACATGATCACCACATTCAAGATTCTGAAGGGGATTGATAGGGTAGATAAAGACAGTCTATTTAACACAAGGGGGACACGCACAAGGGGACACAGGTGGAAACTGAGTGCCCAAATGAGCCACAGAGATATTAGAAAGAACTTTTTTAGTGTCAGAGTGGTTGACAAATGGAATGCATTAGGAAGTGATGTGGTGGAGGCTGACTCCATACACAGTTTCAAGTGTAGATATGACAGAGCCCGATAGGCTCATGAATCTGTACACCTGTTGATTGACGGTTGAGAGGCGGGACCAAAGAGCCAGAGCTCAACCCCCGCAAACACAACTAGGTGAGTACAACTAGGTGAGTACACACACACATGGAAGGCACTAGACATGGAAGGGGCTGAGCATAGCATTGAGAAGGTTTTCAGGCTAGGCCGGTACAACAAAGACCGAGACCGAATGATAAAGATAGTGTTTGCAAACGAAAACACAAAGGAGAAGATCCTATCAAGGAAGAGCTCCCTGAAAAATGTGGGAAAATTAAAAAATGTATTCCTCCAGAGAGACATGACAAGGGAGGAGAGAGCCGTGGCGGCAGAAGCAAGGAGGAGGCGCAGGGCGAGAGGGGAAAACCAGGAAGTCACAGCTCTCAACCCAACACCCCCAGAGGCGAGGGGGGAACCCACAACCAGCTACCCAGTAACACCAGAAGGGAGGACAACCCCGCCTCCCTCCACTGCATAGAAAACCCCCCTACCCCAAACCCTCCCTGCCCCCACTCAAATGTTCAGCAAAATCTCCCTCCCCCCACACCCAATCCCCACCCTTCTACCCCTCCCCTCCTCCCGAGTCCTCCCTCCCCCCCTTTCCTTCCCGTCCTCCCTCCCCTTTCACCCCATACCCTCCCTGTCCCTCCCCCTTCACTGGATCCCCCGCCCCTCATCCCAGTATCCTCTGAGACCCTGTTATCCACCTCACAGGTCCTCACACCCATGGAACAGCCTCCCCCACCAGCAGAACACTCACCAAGGAGGCGATTTGAGAAGGGACAGAAGAAAGTGAGCCTCAAAGCGATGTACACAAACATAGATGGAATTACAAATAAAGCAAATGAGCTTGGAGAACTGGTACTAGAGGAAAACCCAGACATAATAGCCCTCACAGAAACAAAGATCACGAAAACGATAACAAATGCAGTGTTCCCACAGGACTATTATGTTATGAGGAAAGAGAGGGAAGGAAGAGGTGGGGGTGGTGTAGCTCTGCTGGTAAGACAAGGCTGGGATTTTGAGGAGATGGATATTCAGGGCTGCGAAGGTTTCAGTGACTACATAGCAGGTACTGTAACAAATGGAGGGAAAAAAATTATAGTCGCAGTCATATATAATCCACCACCAAATGACAGAAGACCTAGACAGGAATATGATAGAAACAACATGGCCACCATTAACATAATAGAAAGAGCAGCTTCTGTTGCTAGCAGGAATGGATCTGGACTACTAATTATGGGAGACTTCAACCATGGGAAGATAGATTGGAAGAACAGAGACCCGC
This sequence comes from Procambarus clarkii, assembly GCF_040958095.1. Lineage (NCBI taxonomy): Eukaryota > Metazoa > Arthropoda > Malacostraca > Decapoda > Cambaridae > Procambarus > Procambarus clarkii. Next base: position 18,671,758 of record NC_091199.1, on the reverse strand, counting down.
ATGGAGGACCAGAAACATGGAGAGCTAAGCTGCTGGACGTGGCAACAAGAAACTTTCTAAGCCAGCACACCAAAGAACCAACAAGAATGAGAGGAGAAGATGAACCAGCAATGCTTGATTTGATATTTACCCTAAATGAATGGGATATAAGGGAAGTTAAGATGGAAGCGCCCTTGGGAATGAGTGACCACAGTGTATTGAACTTTGAGTACCTGGTAGAGCTAGGACTTATCTCCCCCCAAAAAGAACTAGGAATCAAAAGGCTGGCATACCGAAAGGGGAATTATGAACAGATGAGAAGTTTCCTAAGTGAAATACCTTGGGACACAGACCTCAGAGACAAGTCTGTACAGGGTATGATGGACTATGTTACCCAAAAGTGTCAGGAGGCAGTAAACAGGTTCATCCCGGCCCAAAGGGAAAAATCCGAGAAGCAACAGAAGAATCCATGGTATAATAGGGCATGTATGGAAGCGAAGAAACTGAACAAAAAGGCGTGGAGGAACTTCCGGAATAACAGAACACCAGAAAGCAGAGAGAGATACCAGAGAACCAGGAATGAGTACGTCAGGGTGAGAAGAGAAGCAGAGAAAAATTTTGAAAATGATATAGCAAACAAAGCCAAGACCGAACCAAAGCTACTCCACAGTCACATCAGAAGGAAAACAACAGTGAAAGAACTGGTATTGAAACTTAGAACAGGCGAGGACAGGTATACAGAGAATGACAGAGAGGTGTGTGAGGAACTCAACAAGAGGTTCCAGGAGGTCTTCACAATAGAACAGGGTGAGGTCACTGTGCTAGGAGAAAGGGAGGTAAACCAGGCGGCCTTGGAGGAGTTCGAAATTACGAGAGAGGAGGTCAAGAGACACCTGCTGGATCTGGATGTTAGAAAGGCTGTTGGTCCAGATGGGATCTCACCATGGGTACTGAAAGAGTGTGCAGAGGCACTTTGCCTGCCACTCTCCATAGTGTATAGTAAGTCACTAGAGACGGGAGACCTACCAGAAATATGGAAGACGGCGAATGTGGTCCCAATACACAAAAAGGGCGACAGACAAGAGGCACTGAACTACAGGCCAGTGTCCTTGACTTGTATACCATGCAAGGTGATGGAGAAGATCGTGAGAAAAAACCTGGTAACACATCTGGAGAGAAGGGACTTCGTGACAAATCGCCAACATGGATTCAGGGAGGGTAAATCTTGCCTTACAGGCTTGATAGAATTCTACGATCAGGTGACACAGATTAAGCAAGAAAGAGAGGGCTGGGCGGACTGCATTTTCTTGGATTGTCGGAAAGCCTTTGACACAGTACCGCATAAGAGGCTGGTACATAAGCTGGAGAGACAGGCAGGTGTAGCTGGTAAGGTGCTCCAGTGGATAAGGGAGTATCTAAGCAATAGGAAGCAGAGAGTTACGGTGAGGGGTGAGACCTCCGATTGGCGTGAAGTCACCAGTGGAGTCCCACAGGGCTCTGTACTCGGTCCTATCTTGTTTCTGATATATGTAAATGATCTCCCGGAGGGTATCGATTCATTTCTCTCAATGTTTGCGGACGATGCTAAAATTATGAGAAGGATTAAAACAGAAGAGGACTGTTTGAGGCTTCAAGAAGACCTAGACAAGCTGAAGGAATGGTCGAACAAATGGTTGTTAGAGTTTAACCCAACCAAATGTAATGTAATGAAGATAGGTGTAGGGAGCAGGAGGCCAGATACAAGGTATCATCTGGGAGAGGAAATTCTTCAGGAGTCAGAGAAGGAAAAAGACTTGGGGGTTGATATCACGCCAGACCTGTCTCCTGCAGCACATATCAAGCGGATAACATCAGCGGCATATGCCAGGCTGGCCAACATACGAACGGCATTCAGAAACTTGTGTAAAGAATCATTCAGAATTTTGTATACCACATATGTCAGGCCAATCCTGGAGTATGCAGCCCCAGCATGGAGTCCATATCTAGTCAAGGATAAGACTAAACTGGAAAAGGTTCAAAGGTTTGCCACCAGACTAGTACCCGAGCTGAGAGGTATGAGCTACGAGGAGAGACTACGGGAATTAAACCTCACTTCGCTGGAAGACAGAAGAGTTAGGGGGGACATGATCACCACATTCAAGATTCTGAAGGGGATTGATAGGGTAGATAAAGACAGTCTATTTAACACAAGGGGGACACGCACAAGGGGACACAGGTGGAAACTGAGTGCCCAAATGAGCCACAGAGATATTAGAAAGAACTTTTTTAGTGTCAGAGTGGTTGACAAATGGAATGCATTAGGAAGTGATGTGGTGGAGGCTGACTCCATACACAGTTTCAAGTGTAGATATGACAGAGCCCGATAGGCTCATGAATCTGTACACCTGTTGATTGACGGTTGAGAGGCGGGACCAAAGAGCCAGAGCTCAACCCCCGCAAACACAACTAGGTGAGTACAACTAGGTGAGTACACACACACATGGAAGGCACTAGACATGGAAGGGGCTGAGCATAGCATTGAGAAGGTTTTCAGGCTAGGCCGGTACAACAAAGACCGAGACCGAATGATAAAGATAGTGTTTGCAAACGAAAACACAAAGGAGAAGATCCTATCAAGGAAGAGCTCCCTGAAAAATGTGGGAAAATTAAAAAATGTATTCCTCCAGAGAGACATGACAAGGGAGGAGAGAGCCGTGGCGGCAGAAGCAAGGAGGAGGCGCAGGGCGAGAGGGGAAAACCAGGAAGTCACAGCTCTCAACCCAACACCCCCAGAGGCGAGGGGGGAACCCACAACCAGCTACCCAGTAACACCAGAAGGGAGGACAACCCCGCCTCCCTCCACTGCATAGAAAACCCCCCTACCCCAAACCCTCCCTGCCCCCACTCAAATGTTCAGCAAAATCTCCCTCCCCCCACACCCAATCCCCACCCTTCTACCCCTCCCCTCCTCCCGAGTCCTCCCTCCCCCCCTTTCCTTCCCGTCCTCCCTCCCCTTTCACCCCATACCCTCCCTGTCCCTCCCCCTTCACTGGATCCCCCGCCCCTCATCCCAGTATCCTCTGAGACCCTGTTATCCACCTCACAGGTCCTCACACCCATGGAACAGCCTCCCCCACCAGCAGAACACTCACCAAGGAGGCGATTTGAGAAGGGACAGAAGAAAGTGAGCCTCAAAGCGATGTACACAAACATAGATGGAATTACAAATAAAGCAAATGAGCTTGGAGAACTGGTACTAGAGGAAAACCCAGACATAATAGCCCTCACAGAAACAAAGATCACGAAAACGATAACAAATGCAGTGTTCCCACAGGACTATTATGTTATGAGGAAAGAGAGGGAAGGAAGAGGTGGGGGTGGTGTAGCTCTGCTGGTAAGACAAGGCTGGGATTTTGAGGAGATGGATATTCAGGGCTGCGAAGGTTTCAGTGACTACATAGCAGGTACTGTAACAAATGGAGGGAAAAAAATTATAGTCGCAGTCATATATAATCCACCACCAAATGACAGAAGACCTAGACAGGAATATGATAGAAACAACATGGCCACCATTAACATAATAGAAAGAGCAGCTTCTGTTGCTAGCAGGAATGGATCTGGACTACTAATTATGGGAGACTTCAACCATGGGAAGATAGATTGGAAGAACAGAGACCCGCATGGAGGACCAGAAACATGGAGAGCTAAGTTGCTGGACGTGGCAACAAGAAACTTTCTAAGCCAGCACACCAAAGAACCAACAAGAATGAGAGGAGAAGATGAACCAGCAATGCTTGATTTGATATTTACCCTAAATGATTGGGATATAAGGGAAGTTAAGATGGAAGCGCCCTTGGGAATGAGTGACCACAGTGTATTGAACTTTGAGTACCTGGTAGAGCTAGGACTTATCTCCCCCCAAAAAGAACTAGGAATCAAAAGGCTGGCATACCGAAAGGGGAATTATGAACAGATGAGAAGTTTCCTAAGTGAAATACCTTGGGACACAGACCTCAGAGACAAGTCTGTACAGGGTATGATGGACTATGTTACCCAAAAGTGTCAGGAGGCAGTAAACAGGTTCATCCCGGCCCAAAGGGAAAAATCCGAGAAGCAACAGAAGAATCCATGGTATAATAGGGCATGTATGGAAGCGAAGAAACTGAACAAAAAGGCGTGGAGGAACTTCCGGAATAACAGAACACCAGAAAGCAGAGAGAGATACCAGAGAACCAGGAATGAGTACGTCAGGGTGAGAAGAGAAGCAGAGAAAAATTTTGAAAATGATATAGCAAACAAAGCCAAGACCGAACCAAAGCTACTCCACAGTCACATCAGAAGGAAAACAACAGTGAAAGAACTGGTATTGAAACTTAGAACAGGCGAGGACAGGTATACAGAGAATGACAGAGAGGTGTGTGAGGAACTCAACAAGAGGTTCCAGGAGGTCTTCACAATAGAACAGGGTGAGGTCACTGTGCTAGGAGAAAGGGAGGTAAACCAGGCGGCCTTGGAGGAGTTCGAAATTACGAGAGAGGAGGTCAAGAGACACCTGCTGGATCTGGATGTTAGAAAGGCTGTTGGTCCAGATGGGATCTCACCATGGGTACTGAAAGAGTGTGCAGAGGCACTTTGCCTGCCACTCTCCATAGTGTATAGTAAGTCACTAGAGACGGGAGACCTACCAGAAATATGGAAGACGGCGAATGTGGTCCCAATACACAAAAAGGGCGACAGACAAGAGGCACTGAACTACAGGCCAGTGTCCTTGACTTGTATACCATGCAAGGTGATGGAGAAGATCGTGAGAAAAAACCTGGTAACACATCTGGAGAGAAGGGACTTCGTGACAAATCGCCAACATGGATTCAGGGAGGGTAAATCTTGCCTTACAGGCTTGATAGAATTCTACGATCAGGTGACACAGATTAAGCAAGAAAGAGAGGGCTGGGCGGACTGCATTTTCTTGGATTGTCGGAAAGCCTTTGACACAGTACCGCATAAGAGGCTGGTACATAAGCTGGAGAGACAGGCAGGTGTAGCTGGTAAGGTGCTCCAGTGGATAAGGGAGTATCTAAGCAATAGGAAGCAGAGAGTTACGGTGAGGGGTGAGACCTCCGATTGGCGTGAAGTCACCAGTGGAGTCCCACAGGGCTCTGTACTCGGTCCTATCTTGTTTCTGATATATGTAAATGATCTCCCGGAGGGTATCGATTCATTTCTCTCAATGTTTGCGGACGATGCTAAAATTATGAGAAGGATTAAAACAGAAGAGGACTGTTTGAGGCTTCAAGAAGACCTAGACAAGCTGAAGGAATGGTCGAACAAATGGTTGTTAGAGTTTAACCCAACCAAATGTAATGTAATGAAGATAGGTGTAGGGAGCAGGAGGCCAGATACAAGGTATCATCTGGGAGAGGAAATTCTTCAGGAGTCAGAGAAGGAAAAAGACTTGGGGGTTGATATCACGCCAGACCTGTCTCCTGCAGCACATATCAAGCGGATAACATCAGCGGCATATGCCAGGCTGGCCAACATACGAACGGCATTCAGAAACTTGTGTAAAGAATCATTCAGAATTTTGTATACCACATATGTCAGGCCAATCCTGGAGTATGCAGCCCCAGCATGGAGTCCATATCTAGTCAAGGATAAGACTAAACTGGAAAAGGTTCAAAGGTTTGCCACCAGACTAGTACCCGAACTGAGAGGTATGAGCTACGAGGAGAGACTACGGGAATTAAACCTCACTTCGCTGGAAGACAGAAGAGTTAGGGGGGACATGATCACCACATTCAAGATTCTGAAGGGGATTGATAGGGTAGATAAAGACAGTCTATTTAACACAAGGGGAACACGCACAAGGGGACACAGGTGGAAACTGAGTGCCCAAATGAGCCACAGAGATATTAGAAAGAACTTTTTTAGTGTCAGAGTGGTTGACAAATGGAATGCACTAGGAAGTGATGTGGTGGAGGCTGACTCCATACACAGTTTCAAGTGTAGATATGACAGAGCCCGATAGGCTCATGAATCTGTACACCTGTTGATTGACGGTTGAGAGGCGGGACCAAAGAGCCAGAGCTCAACCCCCGCAAACACAACTAGGTGAGTACAACTAGGTGAGTACACACACACACACACACACACACACACACACACACACACACACACACACACACACACACACAGGGAAAAGACGGCCCAAGATATGATGGACTACATCACGCAAAAATGCAAGGACGCAGCAAACAAGTTTGTCCCAGCCCAAAAGGAAAGCAGTGAAATGAAGATGAGAAACCCATGGTTTAATCAGAGATGTAGGCTAGCTAAGCAGCAAAGTAAAAGGGCATAGAGAAACTATAGCAATAACAGGACACTGGAGAGCAGAGAAAGATACCAGAATGCCAGGAATGAATATGTCAGGATGAGAAGAGAGGCAGAAAGACAATACGAAAATGACATCGCAAGCAAGGCAAAGACTCAGCCTAAATTGCTGCATAACCACATCAGGAGAAAAACAACAGTAAAGGAACAGGTTATGAAATTATGGATAGGGGCAGAAGGATTCACTACAAACGACAAGGAAGTGTGTGAGGAACTGAATAAGAAGTTCCAAGAGGTCTTCACCTTAGAGCAAGGAGAACTCCCAGAGATAAGAGAGGGAATAGCTAACCAGGAACCACTGGAAGAGTTTGAGATTACCAGCGGGGAAGTAAGGAAGTGTTTACTAGAGTTGGATGTGACAAAGGCTATAGGCCCAAATGGAATCTCCCCTTGGATACTAAAGTAAGGAGCAGAAGAACTGTGCCTCCCACACTCCATAGTGTATAACAAATCACTGGCAACAGGGGAACTGCCAGAAATTTGGAAAGCAGCTAACGTAGTCCCGATATACAAGAAAGGGGGATAGACAGGAGGCACTGAATTACAGGCCAGTGTCCCTAACCTGCATACCATGCAAGCTGATGGAGAAGATTGTGCGAAGAAAGCTAGTGGAGCACCTGGAGCGAAAGAACTTTGTAACACAGCATCAACATGGATTCAGGGATGGCATGTCCTGCCTCACAGGGTTACTTGAATTCTACGACCAGGCAACAAAAATAAGGCAAGAAAGAGAAGGGTGGGCAGACTGCATATTTTTGGATTGTCAGAAAGCCTTTGATACAGTGCCACACAAGAGGCTAGTGAAAAAGCTGGAGATGCAGGCTGGAGTGAAAGGGAAGGTACTCCGTTGGATACAGGAGTACCTAAGCAACAGGAGACAACGAGTCAGTGTGAGGGGTGAGGTCTCAGATTGGCGAGACGTTACGAGTGGAGTCCCGCAGGGGTCAGTCCTTGGACCTATACTGTTTCTGATATATGTAAATGATCTCCCAGAGGGTATAGAATCGTTTCTCTCAATGTTTGCCGATGATGCAAAAATTATGAGGAGGATTGAAACTGAGGACGATAGTAGGAGGCTACAAGATGACCTAGACAGACTGAGTGAATGATCCAACAAATGGCTGTTGAAGTTCAACCCTAGTAAATGCAAAGTAATGGAACTAGGCAGTGGAAATAGGAGGCCAGACACAGGGTACAGAATAGGAGGTGAAGTACTTAATCAAACGAACAGAGAGAAAGATCTAGGAGTTGATATCACACCAAACCTGTCTCTTGAAGCCCACATAAAAAGAATAACGTCTGCGGCATATGCGAGGCTGGCTAACATCAGAACAGCGTTCAGGAACCTGTGTAAGGAATCATTCAGAATCTTGTACACCACATATGTAAGACCAATCCTGGAGTATGCGGCCCCAGCATGGAGCCCGTACCTTGTCAAGCACAAGACGAAGCTGGAAAAAGTCCAAAGGTATACCACTAGACTAGTCCCAGAACTAAGAGGCATGAGTTACGAGGAAAGGCTGCGGGAAATGCGCCTTACGACACTGGAAGACAGAAGAGTAAGGGGAGACATGATCTCAACCTACAAAATCCTCAGAGGAATCGATCGGGTAAACAAGGATGAACTATTCAACACTGGTGGGACGCGAACAAGGGGACACAGGTGGAAACTGAGTACCCACATGAGCCACAGAGACGTTAGAAGGAACTTTTTCAGTGTCAGAGTAGTTAACGGATGGAATGCATTAGGCAGTGATGTGGTGGAGGCTAACTCCATACACAGTTTTAAATGTAGATATGATAGAGCCCAGTAGGCTCAGGAATCTGTACACCAGTTGAGAGGCGGGACCAAAGAGCCAAAGCTCAACCCCCGCAAGCACAAATAGGTGAGTACAAATAGGTGAGTACACACACACACACACACACACACACACACACACACACACACACACACACACACACATATATATATATATATATATATATATATATATATATATATATATATATATATATATATATATATATATATATATATATATATATGCGAACAAGCCTGAATGGTCCCCAGGACAATATGCAACTGAAAACTCACACCCCAGAAGTGACTCTGCTATCTGCTGTATCTATCAATACAGCTATCGCTGTATCGCTGGAGTCAGACCCATTGCCGGGGGTAACACACTTCGGCACCTTGTTGCTAAGGCAGCTGTCAGAAAAATTAGCATAGACGCTGCAACGATGCTTCGACCCCATCAACTAGATTTCGGTGTCCCTCATGCCCCTCATGGCTGTGAAGCAGCAGCTCATGCAGCACGAGCCCATATTAAGCACCTCCCAGAAAATAAGCCATTAATTAAATTAGACTTTACAAATGCCTTCAACCGGGTAAAAAGGGATGTGGTACTGGAAGCAGTTAGAACAAGCTTTCCTTGTCTACTACCCTTCGTCTCAGCAGGGTACAGTAGGGAATCGACGCTGTTGTCTGGGGAGCATAAAGTTGTTTCCGCAGAAGGTGTCCAGCAGGGAGACCCGCTTGCCCCTTTCCTTTTTTGCATGGCTTTTAAAGAGGTAACAAGCAGGTTGACCAGCGAACTCAACATCTGGTTCCTGGACGATGGCACCCTGGCAGAGACACAGGAGTCCCTGCTAGGAGATCTACAGCTGGTGAAATCTAAGGGAGAGGAGTTAGGAGTCACCCTAAACCTATCAAAGTGTGAAATCATCTCATCTAGCCAACCAACCATAGATGCAGTACGAATCATATTGCCAGGAGCCCCAGTGATCGCTCCCACCAACAGTGTGCTGCTAGGGGCACCTCAGGTCTCGAGCGCCATTGAGTAATCCTCGAGGAAAAGCTGAACGACCTGAGGAGGATGGAGGGAAAAATAGGGGCTTTGGACGCCCACGATGCTTTGTACCTTCTCACAAGGTGCCTGGCTTTGCCCAGACTAACCTATTGCAAGGTGTGCTCCCTCCTTCGACAGCCCAAAATTAACAGAATATGACTCACTTCTAAGGTCAATAACCATGAAAGTGTTAAACCTCTCCCTGCAAGATGACCAATGGGACTAAGGAATGCTCCCAGTTAGACTCGGGTGGATAGGTATTCGCAAGGCGACACAGTTAGCATTGCCGGCATTCTTATCCTCGACCAGTACTACAAGTGAATTAGTTAAGGAAATACTAACAGAATACCTAAGAGACTCCATTGGGATTCATGATCCCAAATTTGCGGAAGGAGATGGTCAGTGGGACACTCTTGCCAACTCTCACCCTTGACTGACTTTTCCAAATGACTGCAAACAGGGCAAACGGGATAGCCCCATAGTGGAGAACATCGCCACATCATTGTTGGAGGCAGCTTCCGGGAAGGACAGAGCATGTCTTCTAGCTGTGTAAGCTCCCCATGCTTGGGACTTCCTGTTGGCAGTCCCTAATTCCACATTGGGCACCCGCCTGGACCTTCGAACCCTAAGTATTGGGGTTGCCCTGCGCCTTGCCTCCCCTATCTCCACAGAACATCGGTGTATTTGTGCCATGCACGGGCAGACCAATACGGCTGCCATGGTCTCGTCTGTCGTAAGACACAGGGAAAGATTGCCAGACATGAAGCAGTCAATGACATCATCAAGAGAAGTTTGGCTTCAGCTGGGTGCCCAACACAAAGGGAACCTCAGTTCTGCAGACCTGACAACAGCCAAAAACGCACAGATGAAGTCACCTTGCAGCCATGGAGGGAAGGTAAACAGATCGTATAGGATTACACTTGTGCGTCTACACTGGCTGATACCTTTCTACTTTATAGCGCAGCTGAGGGAGGCTGGGCAACACCTTCAGGGAGACCCAGAAAACCAACAAGTACAGGGACCAAGAACGTTGTTACAGGTTCGTGCCGATAGGCTCTGGGACTCTGGGCGCTTGGGGTAAATGTGCACTTAAGTTCATAAGGGAGGTGGATGAGGACCTCATTTTGAAAACTAGAGACTCAAGAGCGGCCAGTTTCATGTTCCAGCGCCTCAGTGTCGCAGTTCAGAGGGGAAATGCGTGCTGAATCTTGGGTACGCATCCGATCTCCGAAGAGTTGGACGAGGTCTTCGAACACTGATTGTTATATAAGAATATTTGTATATATGCAACAACGATAAAAAAAACACTGATTCAAGTATGCAGAAAAAACACATGAAAAAATAGAGAATGCTAAACGCGTTTTCGGCTTAATTCGCCTTCAACAGAGCATTTTAGAAATATCTTAGTATAATTCCTGTTTATTTGGACCTTCATTATTACTTAGTTTATTACTTAGAATTTCGCAACATAAATAATATTTAAGACATAGCCAATTGTCTAATGCTTTGTTTGTTCATTTGTCAGAAAGTTCTCACCCCAAAGTTCTTATCAAAATCACTTGTTACTCTTTCAAATTTGTACCAGGTTACTTATATGGTAATGTTTAGGTGTATAAGCCTGGCTAACCACTTAGGCCTATTATGTCGCAGATCCCCTCGCTGACTTATAAACTAGCAAAGAGACTGAACTCAATAATATCACCGTACATCCAGAACACATTTTCCCTGAAATCTACTGACGAATTCGTTGACGTCTGAAAACGACAGAACCCCGGGGGATCATGGCTTCACTTGACATTGAAAGTCTATTCACTAACGTTCCAGTGGAAAAGCCTGTCAACATAATACTGGGCTATGTGTGTAAACGAGCACCTACCTCTGCTCAAGGTACCTCGAACTACCTTACGGGATATTCTGAAAGCCTGCACCACTGTGGCTCCTTTCCTGTGTCCAGAGGGTAAACTCTACCGGCAGGTTGACAATGTGGCATTGGGGTCCCCAATGGGGGTCTTGTTCGCCCAGGCATTCATGTCTCATGTTGAGTCGTCCACCATGCAGAGCGAAGGGCAGATTCCTAGTATCTACTGCAAATATTATGCCGACATATTCGTATGTGTTGACAAAGATAATACATTGGGGAGGTTTCGTGGCCAGCTACAGGAATTCTCTGTTTTGAAGTTCACTATTGAGAAAAGTGAAGGAAGCAGGATTCCATTCCTTGATGTTGTCGTTGACGGTATCTCGGCTAGGTGCATCACCGATGTGCACCGTAAACCAACTGATGCAGGAAACTGTATGAACGGTAAGATTGAATACATTGACAGGTATAAGAGAAATGTCATCAATGTATATGTAGGTCGTGCAATACGTACGTGCTCTTCTTGGGAGCTCTTGCACCACGAACTTGACCGAATCCGCCAAATGTTGAGAACAACAATTAGAGCAATACAGAATTCGACGAAATCGTAAGAAGCTAGGCCGCCATCTGACTGAGGATAATCAGACCCCCGGGGGTGGAAAATCGTCCCCCATGAGAAGACATCGTATTGTATTATAAAAATACATTCCCTCAGGCAAACAAGAAGGATGAGAAGGTGATACAAAACATAACTGACAGGTATTGTAAACCTTGCAGTGAAAATGCAAGGATTCGTTCTCTCATTTATTGTAAAAACGCTCGTACATCTTCCATCATTATGTGAAATAACATCTCTGCTTACATTGACAACTGAGGTGTACTAATCTATTGCATCAATACAAATGCAAGCTCTGAAGACTGTGCGAGCTGAAATATATGCCTCATTGGACATAACATGAATTCTTTGAGTAGACGTCTTACACTTCATTTGGAAGACGGAGGTATTAAGCAACAGTATTTTCAATACCTCAACACCATCCTGAATTGCAAAGACGCAGTGAAAAAAACGACAGTAATCACACGCACCGACGATCGTAAGAGACTTCGTATACTGGAGGCCGTGTTCATTTTGGGAGCTGACACCAGTATTCAACATCCAGATGAACTCGACTTCGAGTATACAACTGTTCGATGATCCTCAATTGATCCAGAGGGAAGAGATAAGACCTGGCGGACAGCTAGAAGCCAGAGTCAGGCAACAATCCCCTCACCCTACCCTTCACCGCGCTCTATGATTAGGGGAGTTAGGTGAATTGTAGACTGAGGAGTTCCACCACTTATGAATGTCTAGATTTCTCCTTATAAGCTCACCTTGGATAATGATAAAAATTTCCATCCCCTTGGAAAATGCCTAAACCGCCCCTCAGGATATGTATGATTATAGAGAAGGGTTTGGCACAGTGGAATGTATTACCACTCTGTTAGCCCACCTGAATGACAGACCAGGAATGCTGATATTCCTGGACCTTGATAAAGCCTTTGAACTGGCTAGCGCCCCCAGCTATTCTCTGCTGCCTCATCGACAAAGAGGTCAAAGGGAACCTGCTCTCCTGGACCAAAATCTGTCTCATAAACAGAGAAGTAAGAGTGAAACTTAATGGCACAGTCTCTGAAAAACAAAAGACATGAAAATGGTACACCACAAGGAGGCATTTTCAGCCCCCTTCTTTTCAACTGTTTAATGGAATAAATAATGAGGCTGAAAATCCAACAACACTGCAAGCTGCTATACTATGCAGATGAATTTGTCATCATCAAAAGTGGATGGGATGCAGCGTGCATTGCACCCAAATGCATAGACTGCATCAGTAAAGAGGCAAAGCAGATTGGTATCAATCAATCAATTGAGTGGTAACTCAACCCCATTAAGACAAAAGTGGTCATAAAAACCGTCAACATTTACCAACTTTCAATACAATATGCAGATAATATTGCTGCTAATTTACAACTAACAAATTAACTCACAGAAAACAAGAGTCCAGTGGAATTTCCTCGGTAGAAATTGGGAAT